>NW_027412598.1:1938859-2321359 GCF_025532065.1 Leptinotarsa decemlineata | reverse complement strand
TAATAAGAAAGTTTTTCTTCCTTATTCAGAGGAATCGGGCAAATTACGGATATGCAGTTGGTTAGTACCTCGTCCACTAGATGGAGTGACATTTTGTGATGTTCGCTCCAACTTCGGAAGAGGAATGAAATACTCTGAAAGAATTCCGATTTTCAATTGTGGAATATCATTGACTTTTGGTCGATGATGGTCACTATCTTGCACTGATGAGTGGCTAATAAGCCCGAAACCGGTCTGCAAGTGTGCCCGTTCCATAATTGAAGGTCGACTCTTTCAGTTGTATTGCCAATTGCATATGCAGGACATTTTCTGTGAAGATTCCTGCACTGACGCCTGTCTGATATAATCCAACGCCCTTCGTGGTATTAGCCAGGGGAGTAGTTGTTTTCTGATAGGCGTCAGTCCATTAAACCTACTGTGTAGGTATATAGAGACTGGCTTGAACGTTTGAAGTTCCATTTGCTTTAGATTTGTTTACTGCCAGTCTTCAAGCATAACCCATTGACTAATAATAAAGTTTATCTCTTTTACCAATGTCACATCTTTAATGTATTAATTTTTTATGTTGGTCAAACTTCACTTATTAAATTTGACCCCAATAAACAAACAGTCAAACATGGCAAGCTAAATAAAACACCCTGTATATAGATAATTTACTATTATAAGTGGTTGTTGACAAATGAAAGTAGAATAGATATTGAATTTTAAGACATAAAAATATAAAGTTCATTTTAGCAATAAACATTTTAATATATTTCTATTTTGTGAAATTTGATTATATCTTAGATTGTAATGAAAATAAAAAGGTTCATTTTTATCAAAAAAGATTGGTAGCAAAAAGGTGGTAGACTTTGTATGTATATTAATAGTAAAATCAAATATGAAAAAATATTTTTAAGATCAAAATTATAGTAAACGGTAAAGTTACTGCAGTGGGTGTGTTATATAATAAATCACCTCAACAAAATACAACTGAATTTTTAAATGAAATGGAAGATAGCTTTGGATGTATTTGGCCTAGCATTGACGATATTATTTGCATGAGAGGTGTAAATAATAATCTTTGTTTAGAAAATAGTAATATTGAAATTTGTTTCATCCAAAATAAATAATGGACATCCCAACCAGAATAACAGTCGGGCAGTATTGTATCACAACGCCATAACTTTTGAACTTGATATATGTCCACATAATCTGATATTTTTTCAAAATAATTTCCTGACAGATTCCGAATACAGAAACTATTTGATAATTCAATAAAAAATATAATTTTAATTCGTTTTACTTCTTATTCTACTGTACATTGTTGAATAATTTAAAAAGCCCATGTAGTATGTGGATTTTTTAAAAGAATCCGAATACAAAAAACAATGAAAAAAAGAGAAAAAACTAACTTCTGAACACCATTCTTCTACTCTGTACCCTTTATATTGGTGATTAATTTAAATAAGTCCAATGATTTATATGTAGAAATTTTATACAAAACATTTTTTCCAGAATTTTACCTCTTCACCTCAAACTTCTCAGATTATGATCTTTTGTTTCAATCATCATTTGAAAATGTTCAATGTTGATGATTTATTTATTCATATTTCAGGAAATGCCTTGCAAACCTTAACTGCAAAAGACAAAATAAAAGTACTGACCATTAGAGGAACTAGTTTTGAACCTGCTGCCCTAGAAGGGGGCTCAGTTAATTCTGAAACACTGGCTGTTGATGGATGTGCAACAGATTTAACCATTTTCATAGATCAGGAGCTAAGTAAATCAGACCGGCCGGAACTAGCGAGTGCCAAAGTTGTTGTAAGTGGAGGTAGGGACTGTTTAAAACAAAAGAGAATTTTTTTTCTGGGAACTTGTTGAGTTTTTTATACTTGGCCTCTTATTTTTTCTAGGTCGAGGTTTGAAATCAGGTGACAATTTCAAACTTTTGTATGATCTTGCAGATAAATTGAATGCAGCAGTAGGGGCATCTAGAGCAGCCGTCGATGCTGGGTATGTCCCTAATGATTTGCAAGTGGGACAAACTGGAAAAATTGTCGCACCTGTAAGTATTAGGTGGATCTTTTTTTGTTTCTGTATGATTTGATAAGTGATTTTGTGAAACAAACAAGTTCCTAGTTGCTATTTATGAATCATAAGAGTCGCTGATGATAATTTTTAAATTAGGCTTTTTTTTTTTAAAAACTCCGATGTGATTTAAGCACATATGTTCATACATAGAGATACTTCAAAAGTAGGAAACTTATGTGGGTTTTTTTTGGAATATCGTGTTTTTCAATATTTATGCTCAATATTTCTGGGTCTCTGACTTTGTCAAGTTGATGAAATCAAAAATTATTCATTAGGTGATATGTCTGAATGCATCACATCTTAGTGGAATTATTATATTGGACTTTTCAGTTTTCACCAATTGTTTTATTTTCTCGATTGTCAAACAATTTATCTTATGAACAGAACTGTTATTGAAAGGGAAAGGTTTTGGCTTTCTACTTCTCCATCCTGATACAAAAAGTGTGGGAATCTTCTAAGGAAAGGAAGGAAGCAATCAATTTTAAAAATTAAATCTATATAAAGATGTGTAGATCATGCAAAAAAGTAACTTTCAGGAACAAACTGCAAAAAAAATCCTCTCGAAACAGCTATTTTCATATAAACATTGGAATTATACCCAAGATAAATACTTTCGAAACAAAAACTTTTATATGAACACTGAATTATATGGGAAACATTATTTCTATTCCAAACGAATGTTTGGAATACATACGGAATGATTTCTAAATTTGTGATTGGGGAATAAATATCACTGGAATTTTTTCCCAACACCAAATCGTTATTTTTAACACCTCACACGTGTTTCGATCAACAAATGATCATCTTCAAAGAGGAAGATTAAAACTTGAATAAAAAATTAAAATATATAATATAATATAAAAATAATAAAAGAGTTTTAATCTTTCTCTTTGAAGATGATCACTTGGTGATCGAAACACGTGTCGAGGTGTTAAAAATAACGATTTGGTGTTGGGAAAAAACTCCAGTGATATTCATTACTACACCAAAGGTTCCAAACAGTGCATCATAAGTAACAATTGGGGAATAATATAAATTACGTTATTTCATATGTTATAACTCATGTTTTCCAGAGTTTCAAAATGTACAAATTGTTTTTCTGGAATGTTTCAATTAATTAGGGTAATATTATGAGAGGCTGGAGGGTCTTTACAATCCAAAAGTTCATTGTTTTTCCAATAAAAAAATTTCATCATAATGATCGATAAATGAATGTATCCCATATAATATTGATTTATAATAATATTGTTTATTCTAGGATCTATACATTGCTGTCGGCATTTCTGGAGCTATTCAACATTTGGCTGGTATGAAAGACAGTAAAACTATTGTAGCAATCAACAAGGATCCTGAGGCACCTATTTTTCAAGTGGCCGACTATGGACTAGTGGCAGACTTATTCAAGGCTGTACCTGAACTAACTGGAAAACTATGATATTTCATTGAATTTTCAAGTTGAATATCGAAATATAATATGTCTGGCAAATTTTTAATTTTGCAGAGAGTTTTGAAAGTATATATTTTACAATAAATCTTTTTCTTTCCATTATTATTTCAGTTGAAAATTTGTTGTATTGCAGAATGATTTATTTATAAACAGCATTTTGCATCATTTTAGTAATATGGCCTGGATATTTTATTGAATTTTCTTAGTTAACTGAGTAGTAATGACCCAGTCACTAATAATTATGAGAAAATTTAAAAAATGTTTGGAATATTATTGCAATGAAATGAATATTCATTAGTATTTTTAGGCTACTTAGCAGAAATTTACAATTCAAGTTCACAATGAAATAGTTGAAAAAATGTATTTTTTTAATGGTATAAACAAAACAATTCAAACTTCTTTCTTCAATGAAAAAATGTTCCAACATCTAATCTTATCTCTTACTATCATGAATTTGGGGCTTCAGAACCGCAAAGATATTTTGTGGACTTTTAGTTCAAAATCCTGGAACAGCCTGGTCTATTAGCAAAGCTAATATTGTGGCAATAATATCTAATCAGGTGCACTGTTTTTAATATTATTCAGATTGGATCAAGTTCTTGCGGAATCCAGGGAAAATCGGACAGGATTCGGCAAAGGCCTTGGGACCAAACTTGTGTCAAGTGCACTTAAAATGTTGAAAAAAAACACTTGGCAGACATATAAGGGTCATAGCACTGACTAACAGACCACTCCATCGAGACCAAAATGCGAACAGGTCAGGTATGTCAATGGAAACAACATTAATAATAATAATAATAATAATAATCTTTATTCATCCTTTAAGATCATGCACATGATATAGGACAAGTCATAAAATGTATATAGACAGACATATATAAGTACACACATATACATATATATATATATATATATATATATATATATATATATATATATATCGATTTAATTCGTGAGGTTGCAGTCAATAGCTGCTATTGACTGCAACCTCACGAATTAAATCGATTTATATATATATATATATATATATATATATATATATATATATATATATATATATATATATATATATATATATATATATACATATACATACATAATAATATATTTACATATACATACTATAAACATATAACTATATTACTTTAAACATATCGTTCATACAAACAAGCAAACAACAAATAAAAAAAAAAACTAGGAATTAGCAAAATATTCACTAATGTCATAAAAGCAGGACTCCACTAAATATTTTTTCAGATTTGTTTTGAATTTATTAAGTGATAACTTGGGAGATGATTGAAAAATCGTATTCCATTATATTTAGGACTGCTTTCGTAAAGTGATGTACGATGCTTTATACTTCTAAATAAGTCACCATGCCTCGTAGCATAGTCATGAGAGTCAGAATTTTTTGAGAAGCTCTTGATGTTGAGTTTAACATATGCTACAGTTTTAAAAATGTAGATCGATGGTACTGTCAGTAATTTAAACTTTTTAAAATGATTCCTACACGTCATTCGGCAATCTAAGACAAAGATAAGACGAATTAGTCTTTTTTGACTGATGAAAACTCTGCGAGCGTTGGCCGTACTTCCTCTAGGACAATATTATAAGAAATATGTGAATATGAGAGAGCATAATACACATTTATTAATTGCTCTAGTGTGAATATATTTTTCAGCTGCAAAATTGCATAATAACTACTATTGAGCCTCTTACACACCTGATCAACGTGTGTATTCCACTTCAAATTTACATCTGAATATGTGCCCAGAAATTTTATTGAATCCGAAAAATATATATTTTTGTTGTTCACGCGAACAAAATAATCATTTGAAATTTTTGTACGAGAATAAAACTGTAGACACACTGTTTTGTCAGGATTGACAATTAAGGAATTGTCATTACACCAATCAGTAAATTCTTTCGACAAATTATTCATTTTCTGCACAAGTTCTTCTGGGGTTTCGGCATCAATGGCGATTGTCGTATCATCTGCGTACAAAAAAATGTGTTCAGTGCTCAAATAATTTGGTAAATCATTGGCGTACAGAAGAAAAATCAAGGGACCTAAAACTGATCCTTGAGGAACCCCTAAATCAACATTAAAAAGTTGAGATCTACAATCATCCAAACTTTCCGATACTCAGGATAAGATGCGAGCCACGACAAAAAAATGCCCCGAAATCCCAGTCCAGATAATTTGCCCAGAGCAACATTAATATTGATAGAATCAAATGCCTTAAGAAAGGTCAAAGAAGAGTACCCCCGCAAACCTTCCCGGTCCAATGCAGTATGGACATAATCGAGAAAAGCCACCGAGGCACTCGCCGTCGATCTTCCATGGCGAAATCCATGTTGATGCCTGCTTATAACATTATGTTTATCAAGAAACCCAAGCATCCTGGTATGTATGCATCTCTCAAAAATCTTACATATGACAGTTGGTACTGGTATGTCTGATCACAGAAAAGGCAAAATAGGTTTGAAAGAACAAGTGAGTATATTCAGCTGCTTTCTTGTATGGAGGTCACATTTGATATATCCTTAGAATAAATCATCCAGGAGTCAAATAGAAGAGGGATAGGCAATACGAGCTGGTGGTAGCCACATACTTAGATGAAGATCAGTATGTGGAAACCAGTAGTAGCACGGGCTGAGGCGACTCTAGCCCATGTAGCGCCCGTTAGCAATCAATGTCCTTAGAGAGTAGCGGCAGACCCAATTTTTTTTCATTTTAAGAGATAGACTCCTGGTTTCTTTGGAGAAAATGATTAACTTGAAATTTTTTATGTCTTGATTTAATTTACATTTAGAGAGGTGGACTCTTGGTTGCTTTGGAGAAAATGATCAACATGGAAAAATAATTTTTTTAAATTCTATGATGCCTATCTTCACCTGAAAAATTAGCAATCGATCTTTTGAAAGAAAAGAAATGTCTATTTGAAATCACTGCAGTATATTACTATGATAGATGGAAAATAATTTTAGAATTTGTGATTTTGATAATTCAATTAAGAAAATTCTCGGTATGGGAGAACCAAGATAGGTTAAAAAAAGGTTTAAAAAAATGAAAATATCGAAAAAACTTATTGGACTATTTTTGTTCGCTATAATATGGTAAACAAAACACTTTATTACGATTTTGCCGTTTTTCTGATAATTTAGGAAATGGTGGTTGAAATTTAGAAAAAATATCAGAATCAATAACATATTTTTTTTGTTATCTTTATCACATTTTAGTAGGTATGTGTAAATTTTGCTGAGACTTTCAGTATCAGTTCTCTTATTCAATGAATGTCCCATGTGATTTATATGTACCATTTCTAAAAATATTATTTTGGCTGTATTCATTTTTGTATCAAAAATATGTAGGTTCACAAAATTCATAGAGTGAACTTATATTGAAAGCCTTTTCAAAATTATACATACTTGCTAAAATATGATGAAGATAACCAAAGATCTAGTGATATTCGTAATATTTAGAATTTTCCTACTTGACCATGTCAATAAAATTTTAATCACTTTGAATATTTTATGTTTTCTATCCAATTTAAAGACATTTAATACTTTATTCTGACTTCATTTCTCACTGTTAATAAATTTACCTATTAATCTGTAATATATTTGTCGACAGCTTGACACATAACAAAGGATGAGTTTTTTTGTAACAGTCTAGGGACTTACAGCAACTTTACCAAACAAAACAAAACAGGTTCGTATTGAAAAAAAGAGGTGATAAACGTATAATCAAAGATTTATTAATACATCGTTATAGTACATTTCGAATACAATAAAAGTTCTAGAGTCTGATAGACCTATGTATTAGAAATTCAGAACGGGATTTAGTTGAACAGGACGGTGACGGGACTTAGCTGACAATCACAATAGATCCAAGGAACGAGACAAACTCAAATCCGTCTTTCACCAAAACGTCTGTCCCATGTCCAAACCTGCACTTCACATCCCAAACATCCGGATGAATAGACGAACCAACCAAAAGTTTTTCTTCCTTATATTCATGGAGTTACCGATAAAATGAGATGAATTTTGAAGAGGCATGATATAAAAATAGTATCCACACCCAGCAATCAAATTTTCACTTTTCTACGAACACTTGAACCCAATGCGGCACAGGACATATACGAAATACCATGTTCCACCTACTCCAGAACTCACATTGGTCAGACTAACAGAAGAATCTCTAACAGAGCCTAAGCTTGCTGTCCGTAAATCAGATCCATCCTTCTTCAAATATCATCGTGAAGCAGGCCACACAATAATCTTTGAAAACACCAAACCCATTGCCACTGAAGAAAATTCTCCAGACAGGATAATCCGCGTAGCTATTGAAATTGAAAAACGTTCCAACTGCCTCAACAAATGAGATGATTCACAAAGATAACCTCATTCACGGAGATTATACTGTCACGCTCTACATCTCACAACATTATACACCTCACTTCTACGAGTCACAACCTCGTTCCCACTGCCAACTTCACTGTCACTCCCCCTACCGGTCCCCCCCTCCACTCGTCCAGGGACATGAATACCAGACCACAGTAGAAAGCTTATGAAGACCTACTGTTGCCAGACTAGAACCAACAGTCGGCGCTTGGGAGTGCCAAGATTGAGACCCTTGCAAAGACCAGCGGCGAGACCTGGGGAGTAGGCAGATTGAGACCCTCACGTCAAGTCACAAAACCCTTACAGCTTGTCACTACTTGAGTAGTAGGCAGATTAAGGCCTCAGTGTAGTGATATCTTCTTGAAAATGTCAAAACAAAAACATCTTTGAAAATACCAATAGAATCAGTATCCTTCAATTCTGAGGTTTAATCATTGGATGGTTTGACTCCTTTTGAGAAGTCTGTCCGTACTAGAGGTATCCAAAAACAATTTCTAGATTTGGTTGGGTATTGGTGCAGTTCAAAATTATATCTCATTTTATCAATTTAGTATTCAGGAGTATTTAGATGCTAGCCATCCTAAACTGTCCATCATGGTTTTTATGGAAGTGTGTCTGTTACATAAAAAAAATTATACGCATTGATCAATTTTGTAGTTTGAAAATGTTGAAACGAAAACATCTTTGAAAATACCAATAGAATCAGTATCCTTCAATTCTGAGGTTTAATCATTGGATGGTTTGACTCCTTTTGAGAAGTCTGTCCGTACTAGAGGTATCCAAAAACAATTTCTAGATTTGGTTGGGTATTGGTGCAGTTCAAAATTATATCTCATTTTATCAATTTAGTATTCAGGAGTATTTAGATGCTAGCCATCCTAAACTGTCCATCATGGTTTTTATGGAAGTGTGTCTGTTACATAAAAAAAATTATACGCATTGTTCAATTTTGTAGTTTCTGTAACCTGTTAATTCAGTTTTGATTCAGCAAGTATAAAATAGTGGAGCAATGGTTTGAATAAGGAACTATATAACCGTTTTTGTCCTATGTATTAATGCATCGCTGTTGGCGATCGCGGCAGTTGTATCACCAACAGAATATGCAATAACTTCAGTGAAGAATCCAGCACTGACACCTGTCGGATATAATCCAACGCCCTTCGTGGTATTAGCCAGGGGAGTAGTTATTTTCTGATAGGTCTCAGTCCGTTAACCTACTGTGTAGGTAATTTGAGACTGGCCTATTGTTCATCTTCTATAACAAGCTTTGACAATAACTTGGACAATAAAGCCTCAGTATGATTAAAGAGCTATTCGCCACATTGTCTATTTAGAGTACACCTAATCGAAATAGAGCTGTACAACAGAGATAATAGCTGCAGACAATGCAACAAAGGGACAGGGACTGCTCATCATGTTTCATGTGAGGCTCTGGATCCTATTTAAGGGAATAAGATTGTTGGCAAATGTGTCATGAAAAAATGGGAGAAAAAACGCAATAAGGTTAAAAGACTGGAGACTGGAAGAAAGAAAGTCAGACGGTTCCCCAAAAGAAAAAAAACTCTGGTTTTTTAAAATTCATCTCCAGCAATTGAATGACTGTGTTTCTAACAGTGAAGGTTACTTCCAGGAGTGTTATCAGCTCCAAGAGATATAAAGTTATTTTAGAATCTGGTAAAATCTCTTTCTAACCAGCTGTTTCCCCCTACGAAAGACAACCCTCAAAAGTTGAAACTTGTGTGAACTGAGCATTAACGAGGACCTACCCTTTAACGTGCGATTCCCCAGCAGAGGTTGAGTTGATTAAACACGGTTTTTAGACTGTGACAATAATATACATAATCAGCATAATAACAAATTCTCCGTCAAAGTTCAGTGCCTGAGCACATTCTAAAGATAATGGTGCTTATTAATAGAAGTGACCTGGCGGTTATTAAACGTTGGTGCACATTCTCAAAGAAGCAGTGAAAATAGATTTGGTGATATCTATAGAAAGCCCTTGTGTTCAAGCTAACAAGTATGCACACATTCATATTTATTGTGTACTTATTGTCCAATAAATAATTTGTATCATTAATAAAAAAAAAACAGGAGGACTTTCAGTTTGTGTCTGAGTTACTTCTTTGCATGATCTACACATCCATGTATAGTGTTACTTATTTTCAAATTGATTATTTCATTCCTTTCTTTGGAAGATTCCCTCATTTTTTTTTGTATCAAGATGGAGTAGTAGAAAGCCAAAAACTTTCTTTCCAATAAAAAACAGTTTCTTTCTGGAAACTATCAAAACATGTGTTTGTGAAAAATATAACTTATGTGATTCTGCCCAAACAGTAGTCTTAAAAAAAAATGAACCCAATCAAAGATTGGAATTTGAAAACATTACTGAGAAATTTGCATTTACTTCTAAAATATCATAAATGAATTGACGACTGAGTTGATGAATTATTTCTATTCATGTTTGGAAAGTTCAAAGTGGAGAAGTTGATAATTATATACACTTACATCAACACTGTCTGATTCTATCCATCCTTTTATCAATAATTTTATATAGATGATTTTTTATGTCAAAGATTAACCAGAAAATCGATTGAGGAAAACTATTTATATAATTTTTTTTGCAGAACTTTTTCAACAACAGTTTAGAGTCAAGTTGAACTTTTGTAATTACCGAAAATCCATATAAACTCTGGAACTTTCACAAAATTATTTCCAAAACTATTATTATTACACAAACTTGTTACAAGATATAAAAATACAAATTATAAGTAGTTTTAATTATGTTTATTATAAAAAATTATTTGAAAATTCATATCTATTGTACACAATGAAAGGGCAAACTGAACGATTGTGCTAAAGAAAAGTAAAATTACTGAATAAAGATTACAAAAAAATTGCCATTAAGGGATTTAGGAAACATGCCATAACTTTGTAAACCTCGTATAGTAAAAATTGGCCAGTTGTCTTTATATTCAAAATAAAAAGGTGAACACAAAATAAGTTAAGAACTAATTTTTCTGTGATATAAATTATGGCAACTGTAGCATTCTTATTATCGCACCAATACTGTCTTAGGAACAGTAATTTTCTTGAGTGGCTGCAATATATTCATCCACTAGATCCTGAACAACTTCTCGACTGGAATCTAGTTCATCCAGATTTTCCCTAAACATATCTTCTTTACGAAATTGGTCCAGGAATGCCTCTCTTTTTCTCAGCTTGTCATATTGGGTCAAGGCTCGATCAAACAACTATAAAATTTTCAATATAAATAAATAATAAATATGTAAGAAATATGTAATATGTAACAAATATGTAAGAATATGAAAACTTTTTAATTTTTCCTTTTAGATTTTTTACTGTTATTCTATTATTACATTTTCTATACTTTTTTGCTGCTTGTACATCTTATGATGTACTGTTTAATAATAATAGTAATAATAATAAATATGCTTTATTGTCTTAAGGGCAACTTGTTGACAAAGCTTGAGCAATAGGACAATTCATATAACTTATTAATATAAGTAAAATCGCAAGTCATAGTAGATAATAAAGAAATTTCGTTTAACTAGTAAAATACAAACATAAGCTTAAGCAATAAGGACAATTAAATATAACTAATCAATATAAATAAAAATCAAGTTAAAAAGATAATAAAAAAAAAATTAGCGAATAAACTTAAAAAATAATCAAGTTATAATATAACTTTTCGTCTAAAATCCGTGATACATGGTCATACCATAACATATACAATAAACATGCTAAAAGGTGTCTACACAGTATTCTTGTAGACTGTAATAGGGCTTATCTACTAAAAAATTCTTTACAGCCTTTCTAAAACGCTTGCCTGTCAAATTAGAGGACCTTACATCGACTGGCAGATGATTGTAAATTTTAGCACCATTGTAAAATATTGAATCTTTGACTGAGTTAGAGGTGGGAATTGGGAGCCTGAGACTAAACTCCGTATTTCGAATTGAATAGGGTAAAGTCGCTACATTATATTTTGATTTGTGTTTATTCACCATACTGTCTCCAAGATGAGAAGTGCAATGACAGTTAATATTTGATTATTAATAAAGAGTTCTCTGCAAGAGTCTCTTGGTTTTACCTTACAGAGGTATCTTACAGCTCTTTTCTGAATAATCAATATAGAAGACAAGAGGGTTGGACAACATGCTCCCCAAAAAGGTATCCCATATCGAATTTGGGAGTCAATTAATGCATACTAGGCCGTTTTTGCAGTACTAAAATTCAACTCCTTAGAAACTACCCTCACTGCATAACACCCATAGGAAATTTTACTTCTGAGCTGTCGGACGTGTTCATCAAACTTAAACCTATGATCAATCAATACACCCAAAAAATTTGAATGATATTATATTTGTTTTAGTAACATTCAGAGAAAGCAAATTAGCGTCACACCACATTTTAATTTTTTCCAAGTCAGAAGTTATTATTTTATGTAGTTCGATTTCATTTTTCTCTTTCCACAAGATGGTGGTGTCATCCGCGAAAAGTGTAAAGCTGCCCGATATGTTGATCTTCGTCCAATCATTTACATATAATAGAAAGAGAACTGGTCCCAGCACGGATCCCTGTGGTACACCACTATCGATTGCCCTTCTTTCTGAGATTTATGTTGTTCGGACCATTTGATCTCGTCCTGTGAGATATGATTCAAACCATTGATAAGTTGTGCCCTTGAACCCATAACGGTTGAGTTTTCTAAGCAGTATATTGTGATTAACGAAGTCGAATGCTTTAGAGAGATCGAAGAAAACTGCTGCGGCTGCATCACCAGCATTTATTTCTGAATAAAGATCGTACAGAAAAGAAAAAATTGCATCATGAGTGCTATTTCTGATCTGGAACCCAAATTGATCTTTACTTATGATATGATTAAAAACAAGAAATCATTCATTCGAATCTTAACTAGTTTTTCAATGGCTTTCGATATCGTTGGTATTAGAGAAATAGGGCGAATATTAGAGGGATTATCTAAATCTTCTCCTTTATGAAGAGGGATAACTACCGAAGTTTTCAAACAAGAGGGAAAGAGACCAGTTCTAAATGAAGAGTTGATAAGAGCTACCAACGTCTCTAAGGCTTCGATAGGAAAATTCAAGATTATTTGTGCTGAAATTTCATCATATCCAGCAGCACTTTTGTTTCTAATATCTTTCAGAGTTTCAATTATTTCACAAAGACTGGTGTCATATAATATAAGCATATCATTTATTACAATACTATCTAGATCAGTGGTCGCCAACCTCTTCAATATGTTGAGCTACTTTGTTAATTTTGGAATAAACAGCGAGCTACCCGTGTGGGTAGCTCCGTGTGGAAGCCACGTAACGCAACGTAAAACTAATATTACTAGTACGTACTTGTTCATAGCTACATTCCTACCTATAAAACGAAGGTGTTTGAAAAATAAACACAAACTTTTATCCAGCCACAACGGCATGTCACGTATGATTTAAAAATAGTTAATAATAACAACAAAAAAGTAACGCACTATCATGAACATAAACATTGAAAAATAAAAAAGCACGTTCAATGAGAAGGCGGACACTCAGACTCATCGATAATTTTTTTTAATGTTTGCAGTATGATTTGATGCAGTCATTCGAATACAATTATCCAAATGTTCATCTGTAAGTCGATTGCGATATTTTTCTTAATGAACTTCATATTGGAAAAAGAAGATTCACACAAATAGGTTGAACTGAATAATGCTTTCACTTTCAAGGCAACACGGCATAGAACTGAATATTTGTCTTTACTTACAATAGGCCAGATACATTCAGTACTTGAGACTAATGATTTTAAGGCTAAATCATTTTGAAACTCAATGACTTCCATTTCTGTTGCAGCGATGTCTTCGCCAAAGTTCTGCATAACACAAGTTGCAAACTGTTGGATATCAATTTCCATAAAGGGTGAAACAACAAACTGCGCTACTAAAGCCATTTCATTGAAATCCTTAAAACGATTTTTGAAGTTATTCTTCAGGGTAGAAATTATTTCTACATGATATTTGTTGTCATAATGGATTTTGAGATATTTTTTCTGAAAGAATAGGAAAATGCTTGGCATCGCTGTTAATTAGGTTTTGTTCCCAAAACTCCAGCTTTTTGATAAATGCTTTTATATCAGAAATCATTTCCGCTAGTTCTTTGTCTCTCCCCTGAAGCTGCAAATTGAGTTCGTTTAATTTCTCTGTAATGTCCACGAGAAAACCAAAATCTCTAAGCCAGATTGAATTTTCTAGTTCCGGAGAGTCGGTTCATCGCGTTGTTTGAAAAATTGAACTATGCCAGATAGGACATCATTAAAACGTTTCAGCACCCGCCCTCTACTTAACCATCGGACTTCAGAGTGAAGGAGGAGGTCCCCATATTGACAGTCAACTTCATCGGCCAAGGTTCTGAATAATCTTCTTTGTAACGCTTGAGCTCTAATCTTGTTCACAATTTTTACCACCAGTTTCATAACGTTGTTTAGTTTCAGGAAATTTACACATAATGCTTGCTGATGGATAATGCAGTGGTAACATCGAAATTGCGGAAAAGTTTCATCTTTACGACATAACGCCACCAGACCCTTATCACAACCCACCATAGCTGGAGCGCCATCGGTTGTCGAGCTTACCATTTTCGATATTGGAATTTTCTCGGAAGAAATAATATTTTTTAAATGAGAAAACAACTCATGTCCAGTAGTGTGTCCTTTCAGTGGAATGAACTTCAAAAGATCTTCTTTGATCGTAAAATCACTAAAAACCATCCTGCCGAACACGGCCATCTGGGCAGTGTCAACGACATCTGTTGATTCATCCAGTTGAAGTGAAAAATAAACACAGTTATCTAAGTCAGTTCTTAACTGTAAAAAATATCATTGCTCATTACTTCTACACGTCTCATCACTGTATTAGCAGAAAGTTGCATAGATTTTATAGCTGAAACTATCTCGTCTTTATTTCTAAAGTTGGCAAATAACGAATCAGCAGCTTCTAAAAACGCCTGTTTTATCATTTCTCCGTCTTCATAAGGTTTCTTTTTTTGTGCAATTATCTGGGACACACGGTACGATGCTTCAGTTGCAGCCTTATTTTTGTCGACTGTTCTTAAAAATATTGATTGTTGTCCAATTAACTGCTTTTTTAACTGTTTCAGTTTCTCCTTTCTGGCGGCAGAATGTAGTGGGAATGATTTTTCAAAATTAGAATGTATAGTTTTATGATGTCTCTCAATATTTTCTTTTTTAGCAACGGAGACCGAAATATTACATAACAAACACACATTTTTATCTTTAACTTCTGTAAAAAAGTATTGTTCTTCCCATTCCGAATGAAAGTGGTATGTCTTTACCTTCTTACAACTGCTTGCCATATTATTTTTCTTGTTCTCTACTAACCCAACCGCTGGACGTTGGTTACGCGTTCAGTTTTAAACTAAGCGCAATGTCGCCGCGCCGTGCGTATTTATCCCGTTCAAAGCAATCCAGATCGTTCTCGAACACAAAGGGGCTGGTCCGGCTGGTCGGTTCTAGCCGATTCTAGCTTGATGGCGTCAGCGGCAGATCGCTCACCGCAACGTTGCCGCTGTTTATGTTAAATATAATGACAATTAGATTTTTTTGTGGAATTTTCGGAAGCTTCTCTGATTTTTGCAGTTTGTATTTTTTAAATTGAAATCGTTGTGAGAGCTACCAGAATTGGTCGACAGGTTGGCGACCACTGATCTAGATTGACCAGAGGATCATAAGGGGTGTTAATTGACTCACTCAGTTTATGAGCAATCGTGCAGTAAAATTCATCAATTGAGTTAGGATTAATTGAAATGTCAACTTTTGTTTTCCTTGATTTCGCTCTCAGGTAATTTATAATTGACCAAGTTTCTTTGATTTCGTTATTCGACTCTCCAATCCTGTTGTTATAGTACTTATGTTTAGCTAGTTGGAGAGTGGATCTATAGATTTTTCTATAAACGTTGAAATAGGAAGAAAAGAAATGGTTATTAATTTTTTTTTGAGATATTGCAATGAGCGCAAATTACCAGAAGAGATCTTCAATCCTTTTGTCAATCAGGGTTTCTCAGTTTTCATTTTAATTTTTTGATTAGGAAAAGACTTGTTAAACACATAAGTTATTTATTATGGAAAGAAGAGAAAGGATCAGTTTCAGTCAAGGTACTCTGCCAGTCGATCACGAGACAATTCATATAAAACCTATCGAAATTTGAGCAATTGAACAGTTTACCAAACTTTGTATGCACCTGCTTCCTCGATGACTCGCCGAGAAACGAACAAGTTATAGGCTTCATGGTCAGATAATCCTGAGGGGACAACTGAACAAGTAACATTTTGTATATTGAAATTGCTACAAATATAATCGATGCGAGTTGCAGAGAAGCGGGATATGCGAGTATTTTCTTCCACATGCATACTCAAGTCAAATGTAAGAAATAAATTTTTTAGTGATTCCCTAGCATAGGAATCACCGTCATTATAATCTATATTAAAGTCTCCTGTTATTATCAGGGAGCAATTCAGAGGAAAATCAGAAAGTAATATTTCTAAGTTATTTGGAACCTTTGGTGTAGTAATGAATATTATGGAGTTTTTTCCCAACACCAAATCGTTATTTTTAACACCTCAACACTTGTTTCGATCACCAAGTGATCATCTTCAAGAGTTTTATCTTATTGAACAAAAACATTTTTTGTGGAAGAAAAATCAGTTTTTTATCGACCTTTTTTGGGTATTTGTTATCTTCCACAATCTGAAAAATATAAAAATTATAATGGAAAAATTTATACAAGTGTAGAAGGGCAAACTTTTTAGTTTACCCCGATAAGTTACTGTGTAAAAATCAAAGTATTTTTCACAAAGAAAAATCTTCTATTTATCAGTAACTTGTCGTATTTTTTATCTTCCTCTTGAAGATGATCATTTGGTGATCGAAACACGTGTCGAGGTGTTGAAAATAACGATTTGGTGTTGGGAAAAGAGTCCAGCTTGTACATTTGTACATATTTTTATACAATGAAAGTTTGAATCTTTACCATTGAATAGAAAACGTTTTCAGTAAATGTTTATGAGTACTACTTACCGAACTGATATTAGTGTGATTTGCAAGCATAAGACCAGACACTCTATGGGCTGATTGGATATAAGGTGATTTTCTAGAAAGAGCTACTTGAATACTTGCTGGACCCCAGGGAATAAATTGTGCTAGTTTTCTTTCACGAATTCGCTGCAGTGATTTGTGAACTTGAGTAGGATCAACTTCACCCTGTAATGAAAAGTCTAAACTATTTCTGGGAATGAATTCAATATCAGATTATTCAAAATCCTAGTGTTACTTATTTGAAAATTTCAATACAATTATGAACAAAATAGTTGCAAGATATTAAAAATTTTCTACAGAAGAATATGTGGATGAAATTACTCAAAAGTGGTTAATATAGCCAAAAAATAAAGTCTAGTGCTGTTCAACACGTCTTGAAGAAATCTTTTTAAAAACTGTTCTTCCGTTAACCAGCCGTCATCCCCTTATGAAGGACAACTCTCAAAAGTCGAATCTTGTGCGAGCTGAGGACTAACAATTCCACTATTCATAGAATAATTAGGGAACAACTGCTCCACCAATATCACATTCAGAAGGTAAATGCCATGACACCTGAAGATTTTTCAGTACGACTGGAATATGCCAATTGGTAGACGGATAAGCAAAGATATGACTTTTATTAATCGAGTTCTATTCACTGATGAAGCAGTTTCAGTTTCATAATCTCCACAATAGGCCAAAGAAAATCCCTATGGAATATTGCAAACCAAACACCAACGGAAATTTAACGTGTATGTTTGGGATGGTATCATAGGAAACCATATTATAGGACCATTCGTTTTGAATGACCGATTGAATGGCAAACGTTCTTACCGAACGATTTGAATGGACTTTTGGAACATGTTCCATTGCGATCCCGAATATATATACAGTGTCACCATTAAAGTGCGCACCATATGGGAAACTTTTTTTTCTAAAAGTTTCAATGAAGTTTAACTTCGGCACTTGTTTGTGCTTTAAATTTAACTTAAAATGATGCGGCCAACTGCGACCCACTGACGTTCAGTGTTTTTCAAATTCAACTTTATTTTGAAAAAAATTGAAAAAGTGCATTTCTAGATCGAATTTAACAAAAAGTTACTTGAAAAAGTTGTGTCTACGGCAATTTTATATCCATGTGCCAAATTTTATGCAACTAGGATAAAGTTAACGTTTTGCTTATTTTTGACAGATATCCCCTTAATTTTAAAAAACAAGTTCGGTTAATTGTCATCAATTCATGTATACATAACAAACTCATCATGGAGTTTAACTTTTCTGATGAATTTTTACTAATACGGACATTTTTAGAGAGAAATTGAAAATGTGCTATAAAAATTTTAACATGACTGGTGCAAAGTTACAATCACTTGGCTATTTTTTTAAACAAACCTTTGATTTCGAAAAAGCAGAGGCAACTAAAAAAAAATGCAAATAATTTCCATAGAACAATTATTATTATTATAAATTTTAAACAACAATAATATTATAGAAAATACAAATGGGTACAAAAAATTACTTATTGATCTAAATGAGGTTGTCAAACACTTATAGCCTACTTATATATATATATATATATATATATATATATATATATATATATATATATATATATATATATATATATATATACAGGGTGTCCCTGGACTTCCTCTTTTCCTCTCGGGAATGTATAGATGGGGTCAAAATATCACCAGTACTTCATATAACTTTTTTTCCTAAAATCCTTCGTTACCAAGTAACGGGCCCTCGAAGTTACAAAATGAAAAATGTTTTTCTTTGATAACTTTTCAAGTGAATATTCAAAATCATCCAAATTTTGGTAATTGACTAAACAAATGAATTCCTTCGATTAGCTTTCATGCAGGAGTCAGTTGTTTTGCTACAAAGTCAGGAACGGACTACCTCCGATGGTCCACACCCCAAAACTTTGAAATGACAGATATTTTTCAACAAATTAAGGTTACTTGGACAATTATATGAATAAAAGTACTCGTGTGGAAAGTCGATCGGAGCAACGAGTCTTGATAAAAATGTAGTTTCACTCGACGACATCAAACCCGCTCGTCCACCATTATTTGAAATGAATAATTATCAAAGCAGAAATAATAATGATAACGTTAATTCAACAACATTTATCCTGAGATGTCTACCATTATTCGAAAATATTAGTTTTTAAGGAAAATGGAAATGATAGGTAAAATGTTCATAACGAATTTTTATAATGCAAACACGTTTAACTAACGAAACTCAAGAGCAAACAGAAATGAAAAATCCGCTACAGAAACTGCTCGATATGACCACCTTCTCTCTCTATACATTTTCTTAGTCTGCGAAGACACCCTCTCTGTACTTGAAATAGCATTCCAGGGTCGTTTCGTATGGCTTCACAATGTAATGTTATTCTATTCAACAATGCATCTCTTGTGTGAATAGGTGTAGCGTAAACAAGGCTTTTTAGATGCCCCCACAGAAAGAAATCCAATGGATTTAAATCCGGAGACCGCGATGGCCATGAATATGGCCCACCTCTACCAATCCATCTATTGTGGAAAATATGGTTCAGATGGTCACGCACAATCAAACTAAAATGAGGAGGAGCGCCATCATGCATAAACCACATATCTCTTCGGGTTTGCAATGGAACATGTTCCAAAAGTCCATTCAAATCGTTCTGAATGAACTCCAAATAACGTTCTCCATTCAATCGGTCCAGTCGTGCTGGAAAATCTTGAGGTGTCATGGCATGTACCTTCTGGATGTGAAATGGGTGGAGCAGTTGTTCCCTAATTATTCTATGAATAGTGGACTTGGATGTATGGAACTGTTCTGATAGATTTCTGATGCTCATTGAAGGATCATCAGCGACGGCTTCCAAAATATTTTCCTCCAATACAACGGTACGTACAGTCCTAGGAGCGCCCTCACCACCTCGTTTTGGCAAAACTGTACCTACAATAATATCGAAATAAAACAACGTGCTCAAATTAATTATCAATTATTACATACCTGTCTCCCTCAAGCTGCGATCGACACGCTCGAATGTTTCTCTTGACGGTACCGTTCGATTGGGAAAATGCTCGGAATACAGACGACGAGCTTCTGCAGCATTACAAAATGCTCGTCCATAAAATACATGCATATCTGCATATTCATTGAATGTAAACTCTTCGGCCATATCAAAAAAATTCAAAATATCCTATAGAATATTGACAATACAATGATAGTCATATGACAACGCACCACTCAACAAAACAAAATCGCATTCCAGTTTCTCATTTTTTATCAAAACTTTCTAAAAGGTTTTTTTGTCAACATCTGTGAAAGAAATGGAACATAATTATTCCCTGGATATTTTTCACCTGATCATGTGCAGCCGTTTTTGTAGTTCATTCGTTTGCTTTTTATTAGTATAGTAAATATTTTTTCCGATGTGCGTTTTTTCAGCTAAATTTAGATTCGTGTTAAAGAATTTCTCCCATAAAATTATAATTATCAGTGAAACTCCTCAACAGTTTAGCTGTGAAGAAGAATTTGAAACATTCGAATGTTGAGTTTCATGAAATTCAGATAACTGATCAACACGAAACGTGATTATTCCACACGTATTATGTACATACAAAATATGGAATGAATTCGATATTTCATAGTAGAGTAGCTTGTTAGTTTGAAAACACCACGAATCTACAGAACTTGATATTTCTTTTGAAAAAATATCTGCTATCACAATTGTGACTTAAACTTCCATATAGGTACTGTACTTTTTGTTTACGACTTCATTTTAGCATACTTTGTATTATTCCTGTTATAAATGTTGTTGAATTAACGTTATCATTATTATTTCTGCTTTGATAATTATTCATTTCAAATAATGGTGGACGAGCGGGTTTCATGTCGTCGAGTAGAACTACATTTTTATCAAGACTCGTTGCTCCGATCGACTTTCCACACGAGTACTTTTATTCATAAAATTGTCCAAGTAACCTTATTTTGTTGAAAAATATCTGTCATTTCAAAGTTTTGGGGTGTGGACCATCGGGGGTAGTCCGTTCCTGACTTTGTAGCAAAACAACTGACTCCTGCATGAAAGCTCATCGACGGAATTCATTTGTTTAGTCAATTACCAAAATTTGGATGATTTTGAATATTCACTTGAAAAGTTATCAAAGAAAAACATTTTTCATTTTGTAACTTCGAGGGCCCGTAACTTGGTTACGAAGACTTTTAGGAAAAAAAGTTATATGAAGTACTGGTGATATTTTGACCCCATCTATACATTCCCGGAAAAGAGGAAGTCCAGGGACACCCTGTATATACAGGGTCCTGCAACAGTGGCGCGGTGTTCCATATCTCTATATAGGAAGCAGATAGGAATCTAATTTTCTATAATATTACCTTATTGCTCGAGCTCGACAAAATAAAAATATTGGCGGTCACACAGGGTGTTCGATTTTTTCTGGGCGGATCCCAACTGTGTCTTTTTAAATGGCAACCTATATTTTTATCGCTTTTTCGGTTTCTTCATAGAAAATAAAATAAACTTTATGTATATCTGCACTTCGAAAATATTGACGGTTTTCGAGATATCTAGCATGACAGGTTTTTTTTTTCCAATATTCGTCACTCAGAATATTTGAAATTATAAAGTGGTGCCAAGTCCAGTTGAAATTTTTTTTTGGTCGAATATTCTACATTGGTAACTCTCTCAAACGATATATCTGAAATCGACCTGTGATATACAGGGTATGAAAAACCGCTTGCCAAATATTGTAAATGAAAATTTGCAAAATCTTCCCTATGGCTAAGTTCAATAGTTATTATATTCATTCAGAGCTTGAGTTCTAGATATTCAAATTTGTCAACTGGCAAATTACAAAACTACAAAAGGGAGAGTTTAATTAAGGTTGATAACGAAACTTTTATAAAATATGTTCAACATGTCTTCCATTTTCTTGAATACAGAGCTGAAGTCTATGTTTGAAAGACTGTTCTACCCTGCGCAAGACAGCTGGTGTAATGCTGCGAAAAGCATTCGTTATTCTAAGTCGCATATTTTCGGGAGAAGTTGGTGGCTCAACGTAAACCATATTTTTTATGTATCCCCATAAGAAAAAATCTAGTTTCGTCAAATCTGGTGATCTAGCGGGCCACCGTACAGGCCCATTCCGTCCTATCCATTTATTGGGAAATACTTCATTTAGATGATCTCTCACTTCTGCCGAATAGTGAGCAGGTGCACCATCATGTTGTAACCACATTCTATTGCGGAGGTCAAGAGGAATATCATCTAACAAACCTGGTAAATCATTTCGTAAGAAATTGAGATACATTGCACCATTCATATGTCCCTCAAAAAAGTATGGACCAATTACATATTCTCCAATGATGCCTCCCCAGACATTTATCGACCACCTATGTTGATAATCCACTTGTCTCAATAAGTGAGGATTTTCTGTCGCATAATAATGATAATTATGTCGATTTACAAATCCATTTTTATGGAATGTCGATTCATCCGATCATAAAATATTATTGAAAAAATATTCGTTTCGACGAATTTTGTTCATGGCCCAATTGCAAAATCTCACTCTTTTCTCGAAATCAGCATACAGTAGTACTTGATGTAACTGAACGTGGTATGGATGCAAGCGATGTTTTTTCAATACTCGTTGCACTGATCTCTCACTTATATCCACTATTTCCCCAATTTGTCGTTGACTCCTACTAGGATCTTCTTCAACAGCAAGAAGAACTTGCAATTCATTATCTTCATTAGTAGCTGGCTTGATGCGCTCATATTTGGAATAATTAATAGATCCAGTTTCAACGAATCGTCCCAAGACCTTTCGGAAAGATCTTTCATCTGGATGCCTTCTATCTGGATACCGTTGAGAATAAATTCTACTTGCCAATGAACAATTCCTGTCTGATTCACCTAATATGAAAATCATATCAATCAAATCACTTTTTGATAACAACATTCTGATGAAATTATACCGACAGTTCAACTTCACGATTGACTAAAAATTTCAATATTCATTTGCAGCCAAATATTTTGTTCTGTCATTTGCCAGACTACTTGATTTCCAATAAATATTTCATTCGCTGAAAGGTTGTTTTAGACCGAAAGAATATGGCACAAATTCCGAGATTTTTGAAATTATTGTAACTATTCAAGAACGTCCATTTTGTGGTGTAATTCGCAACTTGTTTATCTAGCAACAGGTAATTTTAGGAATGGGCGATATTTTAAGGAAAGGGTATTTTTTGTATATTCTTATCAGTCGTCAAATGGATTTCGCTTTGAAAAAATGACCATTTTTCGAAAGAAATGCTCATTTAAGAAAAACTATTGAACTTAGCCTTAGGGAATACTTAATGAAATTTGTAGAGGTTTCGTTGGCGCTTCTTATGGATCAATAATATACAGAGTGTTCCATTTAATATAAGGAAGATTTTGCAAATTTTCATTGACAATATTTGGCAAGCGGTTTTTCATACCCTGTATATCACAGGTCGATTTCAGATATATCGTTTGAGAGAGTTACCAATGTAGAATATTCGACCAAAAAAAAATTTCAACTGGACTTGGCACCACTTTATAATTTCAAATATTCTGAGTGACGAATATTGGAAAAAAAAACCTGTCATGCTAGATATCTCGAAAACCATCAATATTTTCGAAGTGCAGATATACATAAAGTTTATTTTATTTTCTATGAAGAAACCGAAAAAGCGATAAAAAATATAGGTTGCCATTTAAAAAGACACAGTTGGGATCCGCCCAGAAAAAATCGAACACCCTGTGTGACCGCCAATATTTTTATTTTGTCGAGCTAGAGCAATAAGGTAATATTATAGAAAATTAGATTCCTATCTGCTTCCTATATAGAGATATGGAACACCGCGCCACTGTTGCAGGACCCTGTATATATATATATATATATATATATATATATATATATATATATATATATATATATATATATATATATATATATATATATGTATATATATATATATATATATATATATATATATATATATATATATATATATATATATATATATATATATATATATATATATATATATATATATATATATATATAGAGAGAGAGAGAGAGAGATTTCCACCTTTCCTGAGCCAGCTATAGTGAACTGTACGTGCAATGTTGAGCCAGATTTACGAAGCTGAGCCGTATATGTGGCTCAGGTTTCTTTTTCCATATTAAAAGGTTCAGATGGTTTGAAAATATGTGATTATTTTCTTATAAGTTCGGGCGATTCTTAGTGAATCCTGATTCTTCATGTTTTTCATGTGATTTATCGTTATATAGCATTTACGCACAAATTTTTCCCTCCAAAAAATGGCTCAGTTTGATACGAAAGATATAATTTATAGTTCAGCAAATTGCCAAGAGTGGCACTGTCGGATAATTCGTATATGCAAATCGTATATGTCTAAAACTAATCCGTACATTACAAGCCGAGCCATATACATATGACAACACTGTGCTTCCATTAATTGGTTCGAGCACAGTAGGATGTACGAGTATGTTTTGACTGATATGAAACACTATAAAGACATTCAACGAAAGTAATTTTTGTGTGGAGAAAAATCAGTTTTTTATCGACTTTTTTTGGGATCTTTTATCTTCCATAATTTGAAAAATATGAAATTTATAATGGATAAGTTTATACAAGTGTAGAAAGGGCAAACATTTTAGTTTACCCCAATAAGTTACTGCGTAAAATCAAAGTATTTTTCACAAAGAAAATATTCTATTTATCAGTAACTTATCGTATTTAACAATTTTGCCTATCAAAAAAATTGTTAAGAAATAATACAATACTTAACGTTTCGGAGGCCAAAATTCGCCTCCGCCTTCAGAAATGGACAAAAAGTTCAAAGATATTTGCAGTTATTCCTTTGCTGATTATTTATTTCTTGACTTCTTTGACAGATGTCAAAGGAGTATTGAAATGTGAAATTATGTCAATGTTGTTGATTGACAACTGAAACATTTGATGTAATACAAGGTGCTATCCGAATTTTCCTTCAACATTTTTATTTGTGAAAAATACTGTGATTTTACGCAGTAACTCATCGGGGTAAACAGAAAACTTTGCCCTTTCTACACTTGTATAAAGTTCTCCATTATAATTTTCATATTTCAGATTGTGAAAGGTGAAAATTTACCAAAAAAGTCGATAAAAAACTATAAAGACAAAATGACATTTTGTTTTTTTTTTTGTGATAAAGATGTTTCACATTTCTCCAGACATCTGCGAACTTGGCACCCAAATGAAGTTCATCTCAGAAGAAAAGCGTCAGGCTTTGAGTGTTTTGGAATAAAGAGGAAATTATGTGAAAAATCGATTTACTTTGCAAATGAGGCCAGTGAGGCAGGTTAAATCAGGAATACTATTATGTAGCAGTGAGTTTCTTCCCTGTCAACATTTTTTAGGGTTTTATAAAAAGAACAGTTTATATAGACACACAAAGAATTGTGATAGTAGGCCAATATCAACTCAAGGAAAAAGACGAAGTTCTCAACACGAGGGTCAAACAGATTGAATTTTTATAGGCTCTCTGATAATACTCACAAGGCAGCAAAAATTTCAAAATTGTCGCTTCTTGTAAGTGAAGGCGGATTGGAAAAATAAATAGGTTTGGACTTAAATCATATTCAGGGTGTTTCAAATTCACCACCGGAAACTATGAGAGATACGAAGATGGTTGAATTAGTGAAAAAGTTGCGCATTTACCTGACTAACAATATGCCGTTGAGAAATTTCTGAAATTCCGAGTATACATGGAGATATCCGGAAAAAACAGAAATTTCGGAAAATGGTTTTAATTTTTTTATGTTTTTTTTCTGGTTTCATTTTTCGAAGGATTCGAAAATAAATTACACTTCCACGTTGCCACTTTTTCCCTGCTACATACTCCACATACTCAACAAACTCGGTGATATTTTGATCCAATAACTTGAACATAGTTCAAGTTATTGGATCACATTGGATTTTCCACAAAAACGGCTTTATTAAGAAAACTTGACGATTTAGGTATAGGGACATGTATATCATCTTGAAGCATTTTTCACCATCTTTCAATTTATCGAGTGATATACAGAGGGTTTCATTTGAAAAAATGAACTTTTGACTACTTTTATGCACAATGGAAATAATAGTAATTTTAGCACGCCCTGTATAATATGGAGTCGATTTCTTGGTGTTATTTGAATATTTCGAGTTTGTCGAAACTATCATCAAAATATCAACTTTTCATGAATTGAGAGTACTGATGTACTTAATTTCAATTAAGGCTATGTTTTGGACCATATTTAGCACAATTTATTTTTTATCTCGAAAACAGATAGAGATAGGTATAGGACATTATTAACAAAAAAGTATTAAAATTCCAGAGCGATTCATTACCACTTTGTCAACAACTTCATATACTATTTCCCTATACCTATATATTACCGTTTAGAAGGTATAAATTAATTTCGATATTTTTTTTACTAAACATGAACTTTTATAAATGCTGATAATCTTGAACTCTCTTGCACTAAAACGATCAAATTTGAAATGGAGTGGAGTGATACTATGAGGATCTTCACTCCGAGTCATATTTTCATTTGCCTCATACAGGGTCTTCAAAAAATGCAGATACTTTGATCTCATGAAAAAATGAGTGGAACTCAATTTTTTCAAATGGAACACCCTGTATATTTCAACATTTTTGAGCTCTACATCCAATTTCACATTATCTTTGTTCAGATAATACTATTTCTATTTTGAACCGTTTTCGAGATAAACTGTTTCAAACGGAAACTGACGTGGTTTTCTTGCTCGTTTTTTTAAATTCATCACTTATTTTGGATATTCAACATTTTTTTTATACTAAGTAATTTAAGTAATTTTTTTTGACAGTTTTTTAACTGTCTCAGATCAGTCAATTCGAAATTGGTATGTACCTACCTTAGAAAAAGTTACAATTTGTATACATTGAGGTATTGGTCTCTAACGTACAACAGTACACATTAATATTTTTTAATAGTATGAGTAGATGAACAACACCGATTCTGGACCACTTGGGAGTGAGGGAAACGTCATCGAAATCGACGCAGGATGGAACGAATATCGTAGCGATTTAAGCGTGGTACTCCGCCCCTCGGCCCCCTAGGTACTCCACCTAACCTATCAGCTCCCTTAGTACTCCGTCCTCGGCCCCCTTAACGTAGCAATTTAAGCGTGGAACTCCGCCCCTCGGCCCCCTTGGTACTCCACCTAACCTATCAGCTCCCTTAGTACTCCGCCCTCGGCCCCCTTCAGTCACGTGATTTTAATTAAAAAAAGTTTATAGTTATGAGATTCCAACCTCGATCATCCGCGCGGTAGACATTGTCCTTAGCCTCTACACCAACGTAAGATATTGAAGGTAACTGCGAATGTTGGGTATTTACAGCGTTATTTTTGTCGGGACCGAAATTGACTCATTCATTAAATTTGACAGCATTTTTTTTTATTTCCGTAGAATGTAATCGTCATTATCTTGTTGAAGATAGGAAAATATACTTAGATTTGGGAAATAATTAATATTTCATGTAAAGATGTGTATGTGTGTGTAAGAGCGAGAAATGCGTGTGACGTAATCGTTGCAAAGAGAGATGGAGATGATATCGAGATTTACCGGTTGCTGGCGCAAGCAGGTGTTGCCGGTTGTACAATAAATCGTTGTTTATGGGGCAATGTAGCCTTGCCGGTTTTGAGAATAATCGTGAACGACTCGATGAAAATTGGGAAGCACGAAAGTGATATATTGATAATAATGAATCTGATTTAAGAAAAAACATTACAGATTAATGAGGCTGTATCGTTTCAAAGTGTGATCCCTTAATGTTACAAAGTATCTCAAAATACATCATTGAAAACAAACATGGCGTCGAAGTGTAACCTAACCTACATCTTCATTAATTATAGCTGAATCTCAACGTGCAGCACATCAAATGAAAGGGAAACGAATGCAGAATTCATCGACAGAGAAAAAGCAAATCTGACGCAACATGTCAGAAGGGCACAAAGCCACATTTTCGTTAATAATTGTCGAATCGTCACGTACAGCACGTCAAATGAAAGGAAAAGAAATGCAAAATTCATCGACAGAGAAGAAACAAAGATGGCGCAGTATGTCAGAGTGACACTAAGCAACATCTTTGTTAATGATAGTTGGATCTCAACGTGCATCACATCAAATGAAAGGGAAACGAATGCAGAATTCATCGACAGAGAAAAAAAAAGACGATGCCAATAGGGCATAAAGTTGTATCTTCACTAATAATAGTCGCATCATCACATGTAGTACTTCAAATAAAATGGAAAAAAAAACAGAATTCATGTGTTTGTTGCGCTATTCAAATCCAAGGTGACATGGATCAATATCAACGCTGAATAGGCATCTAACAAAGACTCTTTGATTTTCTTTTGTTTCATTTCAGAATATGTCATCACTAATTTTTATATTCATACCCAAGGTGACATTGATCACTGCCAATTCCGAATCCGCATCCGGAGATACGCAGATCTCAAAGCAACGAAACAGAGGCTCTTTGTTTCATTTTAAAATATGTCATCACTTATTTTACTATAAATACGTCATGCATGGCGAAATGAGTTAGTTGTATCCGTTGAAAGTGATACCAGTGACAAGTGCACCGATTCTATTTGAAAGTAAGTGTTTTAGGTTTGACTTTTTCCTTACATGAGTTTATTCAAATGTAATTTAATTGAAAATTGGTGAGAATTGTTGAATCATTTGATTTCCAAAATTTTTCTCGATAAATATATGTTGGATTTTTTCAGTCAAATGTTTTATATGTCGTGGTTTGTTTGAAATAGTATTCGCATATATTGTGAATCAAAAAAAATTAAGCTTTCATTTTTTATTTTTCACAGATGGATTTACAAAAGTTGAATGCAAGTTCGGTCGTGAAGAGAAAGCCAAGTATCAAAGTAGCAGATTTGCCTGTGGAGATGCCGCAGAGGATATTCACTGCCAAAATCGTGAAAGGAAAATTTGGTGAGGCGGTATTGTTAGATTTGGGAGATAAAGTATTATTTCTGCCCCACCGAGTGACGGAGGCGTATCGTTCTCACTTAGAAGAATTTTCATCGGGAAAATACGCTATTGTGTTCAAAGGGTTGATGGACATTGGAAAACCGAATCGTGTCGTTTCATTTGAAATTGTACGGAATTAAGTTTAGTACTGTTTCCAATTTTTTCTCCATTTAATATGCAAAGAGTTTATGGTTGTATACAACCACATTTTTCTTTCGGCTTTGAAATTCTCATTCATAGATATGGTCTGCCTAAAGTAGTGTTTTCATACAATATTTTCTCTTCATTTAGTACGTGCAGAATATGTGTTTTAAATTCATTATTTTGAATGAAACTTGATTTTTTTAATTTTCATTGTAAGTTTAGCAATCACTTCATGAAAGACATTATCCTCTCTGTTGAGAAAAGTATTTTTTTAGTGTATGTTTGTACTGAAAATCGAATTATTTCAGAATGATACATCATCAACGTGTGCAGTATCAGTCAGAGTCATCTCAACAACATTCAAAACCGTCAAAGCAACCTTTTCAGAACGAGTTTCAAATCTCAGCAGTTTCCATTTTTTTCAGTCTATGGTTGCACATTATGAGGCTAGAATTCGTCGATATTCAGGGATTTGTTGGACAGACTGCGCCTATTCAATATATACACAACCGTATTGAATTTGGAAGATTCATGGTGGTGTATTCCAAAATTGGAAAAAAAACACGTCGTTCTTTAAGGGTCATTCCAAAGGAAATTTGTTCAGCTGCAGTCTCAATAACGTTGATATTTTATATAAATGGCTTTATAATATACTACCGAAATAAATAAAATACATATCACACACATCTTTTTTTGAAAATGAAAACTTATCATATACAGGGAAAGTTGTCAAAAATATGCAATAACAAAAAATTATATACCAGATTTTATAGAGATGAAGAAACATCATATTGAAAGATACAAGGTTGACAAAAACAGGACATTTTAGAAATGAAGAAAATGAGTTTGTCTGTCATTTTAAATTCTGATTCGTTGGGTCGATATAACAAAAAGTGACATTTTATATCTTGAATTTTATTCAGGACATTATTATAGATGATTGACATTTGACATTGAATTTTAATTGTGATATTTGGAAATTCATTTCGTATTGTAGTTTTTTCGAAATTCCCATTCAAAATAGCATCCTTTGATATAGATACCGGACGAGTCTATTATGTGTAGATAACCTGAGTTTCAATTGTTCGGAGTTCTGAGTTCTTGAACATATAAACATAACAAAGTAACGATACAGACAAATCCTACACACATGCGATCCTACACACATGCGAAAAAGGGAAAATGTTGGAATCTATGGAAATAAACAGGCCAAAGAAAAATCCCAATTCTATTGTCCTCAACGAACAACTTGATTTAAATAATAGTCCTCTCCTGAACCCATAATCCAGATCCCAAAACCTACATTATATTGAAAGCTTTGTTATGTTCATGGATTTTACAGGTATATGAAACGCAGGTACCGGGTATCAGGTATATCAGGTATATCAAATCATTTATGATAGACTAAGCAACATAGGAATAAATTACTCAGATTTAAATGTAATCAGTTAGTTTTGAAAATGGTGTAATAGCCGAAACCGGTCAACAATAAAGAAATATAGTGGAAAAGTGTGTTTTTGTAGTGTATCCTCACAGACAAATATGAAAAATCGTCATAAAATAATTCAAATCCATTCAAGTGAATACATGAATTGAAAGATATTTTAACCTCAACTTCGATATTCTGAAACAAAAACATACAGTATTCACAATTCCATCTTTCGTTATTCCAAGTTCATAGTCATCAAAATTGATACGATTATAATATATATAGGAATATAAAACTATCTTCAAATACAGTTGCATGAATGCACATCAAGCATTTTGTCGTAGTACGGTGACCGGGGGCAAAGTTACAACTTCAGCATAATATGAATGTTTATAAATATTAGGGAAGGTCAAGATCATCAACAGGTATTAAGGAATTCATTCGGTGTCCAAAGCTTTCGGAATACAATTCAAATAATTTTCTTCATGACTATTCGTTCAATATTAAATATTATTACTTTAAAATATATCTAAATCATAACATGTTTGCGATTGATATATCAGTTACATTTGCCTGCGGCATCTCCACAGGCAAATCTGCTACTTTGATACTTGGCTTTCTCTTCACGACCGAACTTGCATTCAACTTTTGTAAATCCATCTGTGAAAAATAAAAAATGAAAGCTTTATGTTTTGATTCACAATATATGCGAATACTATCTCAAACAAACCACGACATATAAAACATTTGACTGAAAAAATCCAACAAATATAAATCGAGAAAAATTTTGGAGATCAAATGATTCAACAATTCTCACCAATTTTCAATTAAATTACATTTGGAATAAATTCATCTAAGACGAAAGTCGAACCTTAAACACTTACTTTCAAATAGAATCGGTGCACTTGTCACTGGTATCAATTTCAACGGATGCAACTAACTCATTTCGCCATGCATGACGTATTTATAGTAAAATAAATGATGACATATTTTAAAATGAAACAATGAGCTTTTGTTTCGTCGCTTTGAGAACTGCGTATCTCCGGATGCAGAGTCGGCATTGGCAGTGATCCATGTCACCTTGGATATGAATATAAAAATTAGTGATGACATATTCTGAAATGAAACAAAAGAAAATCAAAGAGTCTTTGTTAGATGCCTATTCAGCGTTGACATTGATCCATGTCACCTTGGATTTGAATAGCGCAACAAACACATGAATTCTGATTTTTTTCCCATTTTATTTGAAGTACTACATGTGATGATGCGACTATTATTAGTGAAGATACAACTTTGTGCCCTCTTGGCATCGTCTCCGTTTTTTTTTCTGTCGATGATGCTTAGTGTCACTCTGACATACTGCGCCATCTTTGTTTTTTCTCTGTCGATGAATTTTGCATTTCTTTTCCTTTCATTTGACGTGCTGTATGTGACGATTCGACAATTATTAACGAAAATGTGGCTTTGTGCCCTTCTGACAAGTTGCGTCAGATTTGCTTTTTCTCTGTCGATGAATTCTACATTCGTTTCCCTTTCATTTGATGTGCTGCACGTTGAGATTCAGCTATAATTGATGAAGATGTGGGTTAGTGCCCTTCTGACATGTTGCACCATATTTGTTTTTTCGTTGTCGATGAATTCTGCAATTCTTCTTCTTTCATTTGACATGATGTACGTGACGATCCGAAGTTTTTTCAATGATTCTCTTTGCAATTCTTCCTATGCCGTTTCACATTAGGCGCTCGATATTATATTTTCCATAGTCTACACATTAAATCGTTTGAAATGAGTACCCACATCGACCTGTTGGCACTAGTATAGCGAAAATAGGTTATGAGGTCCTTTTGGCTTCGTAAAATGATCAACTATGTTTTTTGACATCTAAACGAATCCATTGATGTTAAAATCATCGAAATCGGACGACCGGAAGTGAAAACCGGAAGTTACCTGTTTTTGACGGATTCGAAACCTTATCACCCTAAGGAATCCAAAAATACCATATGTTTCAGTATACGATGATTTTCCCATTTTTTTGCCAACAAATTTTGTGTTTTGAATAAAAGTTCTGCAATTACATTACACTCGTAGTTGTTCATAAGCCAGCAACTTTTAATTTCAAATATGTTCAATGATTTTTTTTAAATGTGCACTTCTTTCTATGCTATTTCACATTGGACGCTGTATATTATACTTTTCATATTCTACAAATGAAATCCTTTGAAATGAGTACCCACATCGGTTTGTTGCTGCTAGTATAATGAAAATAGGTTATACGGTCCTTTTGACTTCGTAAAATGATTAACTATGTTTTTTGACATCTAAACGAATCCATTGATGTCAAAATCATCGGAATCGGACGACCTAAAGTGGTCGTTTTTTGATGGATTCGAAACCTTCTCACCCTAAAGAATCCAAATATATCATATGTTTCAGTATACAATGATTTTTTCATTTTCTTTGTCAATAAATTCTGCGTTTTGAATCAAGCTTCTGCAATTGGAATAAAATTAGTTGTTCATAACCCAACATTTTTCAATTCCAAGTTTATTCAATGATTTTTGTTGAATTTGCAATTCTTCCTATGCTATTTCACATTAGACGTTGGATATTATATTCGTTACGCCGTCTTTGTTTTTTCTCTGTCGGTACACTCTGTATTCGTTTCCCTTCCATTTGATGTACTGCACGTTGAGATTCAACTAACATTAACAAAGATTTGGCTTAGTGCCTTTATGACATGTTGCGCCATATTCGATTTTTCTTCGTCGATGAATTCTGCATTTCTTATCCTTTCATTTGACGTGCTGTACGTGACGATCCGATCATTATTAGCGAATATAAAACTTTGAGCCCTTCTGACAGTTGTGCTATTATTTCTTGTAATAACTCATTAATTTCCACAAATTATCACACACGCCACCACCTCCCACGCTTACTACGTCACTTTCAAGGTTTTAATGTTTTATCACTATTATTATTATTCGACCCACATTCTCCAGTTCAGTTCCATCTAGCACAATAAATCGAGCGATATTTGATTTCTCCATTCTGATTAGCTGGCCGACACTACTCTGTAACAGAAGTTAAGTTCCGTTCAGGAGTATAAAAATTCGCATAATGAATCTTCATATGACAAAGCATGGACTTCAGTCATTTCCTGATGATGTTTACTTGGTTAGCGGAACGTGTTAAATGATAAATGACTGTCATATTTAAACACGAAAAACCGTTACGACAATAACGATGAAACGATAACGAATAAACGCACGGAAAACGGTCGAAAACGCACGAAAAACGATCGATAACGCACGCAAAACGGTGGCACGCAAAACGGTGCCATGCAAAACAGTCGAAACGTTTGTAAAACGGTCGCTTTCCCCATTTTCGAATGTCAACTCGAGACTTCCGACATGTTGGAACGCTAGATTTCTGTTGAATCGACATGTTTTTTTCTTAAATGATGTATTTTGAAACGCCCTGTATACACATTAATATCATATTTTAAACCGACATGTTTTTTTTTCTTAAATGATATATATTTTGACGCACTCTGTACACTTCGACGTCATATTTGTTTTTCAATGATGTATTTTGAAATACCTTGTACACATTGAGGGATCGCACGTTGAAAACTTACAGCCTCGTGGAACTGTTATGTTTTTTCTTAAATGATGTATTTTGACGCACCCTGTACACTTCGACGCCATGTTTGTTTTCAATGATGTATTTTGAGATACCTTGTAACATTGAGGGATCACACTTTGAAACGATACAGCCTCATTAATCTGTAATGTTTTTTCTTAAATCTGATTCATTATTATCAATATATCACTTTCGCGCTTCCCAATTTTCATCGAGTCGTTCACGATTATTCTCAAAACCGGCAACGCTACATTGCCTCATAAACAACGATTTATTGTACAACCGGCAACACCTGCTTGCGCCAGCAACCGGAAAATCTCGATACCATCTCCATATCTCTTTGCATCGATTACGTCACACGCGTCTCTCGCTCTTACACACACATACACATCTTTATATGAAATATTAATTATTTCCCAAATCTAAGTATATTTTCCTATCTTCAACAAGATAATGACGATTACATTCTACGGAAATAAAAAAAAATGCTGTCAAATTTAATGAATGAGTCAATTTAGGTCCCGACAAAACTAACGCTGAAAATACCCAACATTCGCAGTTACCTTCAATATCTTACGTTGGTGTAGAGGCTAAGGACAATGTCTACCGCGCGGACGATCCAGGTTCGAATCTCATAACTATAAACTTTTTTAATTAAAATCACGTGACTGAAGGGGGCCGAGGGCAGAGTACTAAGGGAGCTGATAGGTTAGGTGGAGTACCAAGGGGGCCGAGGGGCGGAGTTCAACGCTTAAATCGCTACGATAAGGGGGCCGAGGGCGAAGTACTAAGGGAGCTGATAGGTTAGGTGGAGTACCACGGGGGCCGAGGGGCGGAGTTCCACGCTTAAATCGCTACGATACTCGTTCCATCCTGCGTCGATTTCGATGACGTTTCCCCCACTCCCAAGTAGTCCAGAATCGGTGTTGTTCATCTACTAGTGTGCTTTGGACAAATAGATAAACCAATTATTTAACGTCAGACTTTCGTTGGTGGTTTTGACTGATTGTGATAGCTACCAATTATAATAGAATAATGTCAAGATTAGGTTACAGTAATGAAGATTTCTTGAATTTATTAATAATTTATGGTGAGTGCAATAGAATTGCAAGTAGAACATGCCGAGTATTTCATGAAAGATATCCGCAACTTCCGAAGCCGAATAATAATGTGATAAATCGACTACTAAAAAACTGTAGGTTGAATGGAACCTTCCGTCCAAAAATCATTTGTAAGAAGACTAAAGTGGATGATGATGACAATGGTATAACAGTTTTGGGATACTTTCATGCATTTCCAAATGCTTCTCTGCACGAGGCTGAAAAGGAGATAGGTATACCCTGCGTGACAATTTGTCGAATTCTTAATAAGCATAAATGGCATCCCTATAAGTTCTACTGTGTCCAACATTTGATAGAGACTGATTTACCTCGTAGAGTGGAATTCTTTGAATGGTTACTAGTCAAGACTCAAGAGGATGAACATTTCCTTGACAATATCATATGGACAGATGAGGCCAAGTTCACAAAAAAATGGAGTTTTCAATAGACACAACAGTCATTATTGGGCGCCAGAAAATCCCCATGTTGTCCGCCAAAGGGGTTTTCAAGAAAGATGGCAATTCAATGTATTTTGTGCGATAAAGAGTGAGTCAATTTTTTATATCGAGTTTTATGATGATAATTTGAATGCATCAAAATATGAAGATTTACTGAGGAATGGAATTCAAATGATTTTAAATAATAGACCAGGAAGAGAACGTGTATGGTACCAAATGGATGGTGCTCCACCCCATAATTCTCATTCAGTCAGCGAAGCTTTAACCGAAATCTTCGAAGACAGATGGATTGGTGATAATGGACCTTTTCGTTGGCCTCCTAGAACACCAGATGGCAATCCAATAGATTATTTCGTGTGGGGTTTCATAAAAAATATGGTTTACTCTACTCCAATAACAACAGTGGAAGATATGAAATAGAGAGTTACAACTGTTTCCAATAGTTTGACTCCAAACTTGGTCAGAAGCGCTACACATGACAATCTTTTGAAGAGATTACATGTTTGTTTAAGTAGAGGTGGAGATGTGTTTGAACATATTCTGAAATACACTGACGATTAAATTAACTCATTAATTTATGGGTTTATTATTTTCAGTTCGTGTTTCAGCGTTAATAATACTATGTTTGAAGAGAAGTTTCATTCGATGGTTGAGGAGTATTTTAATAATTATTTTTTCATTGTATTATCTTTGACTAATTGAGAAACATCAAACGAAATCTGTTTTACAAAAACGAGTGATGAACAAGGAAACCATGACAATTTCCGTTTGAAACAGTTTATCTCGAAAACGGTTCAAAATAGAAATAGTATTATCTGAACAAAGTTAATCTAAAATTGGATGTAGAGCTCAAAAATGTTGAAATATATAAGGTGTTCCATTTGAAAAAATTGAGTTCCTCTCATTTTTTCATGAGATCAAAGTATCTGCATTTTTTGAAGACCCTGTATGAGGCAAATGAAAATATGACTCGGGGTGAAGATCCTCCACTCCATTTCAAATTTGATCGTTTTAGTGCAAGAGAGTTCAAGATTATCAGCATTTATATAAGTTTATGTTTGGTAAAAAAAATATCGAAATTAAATTATATCTTCTAAACGGTAATAGACAGGTATAGGGAAATAGTATATGAATTTGTTGACAAAGTAATAATGAATCATAATATGATATTATATACGGGGTGTTCCATTTGAAAAATCAAAGAAGCCGCTACTTTATAGTAGAAGCGACAACGCCGCTTCGTCTAAAATATTTTAGGCGTGTAGGTCATATTGACTTATGCATACTGTGGAATTTTCAGGTTGATCCGTTGAATAGTTTGCCAGAAACGGCTAATTACCGCTCATCATGAAAAGCCCTGTATAGCAGATGCAGAGGGCAAATATATATCATGTAGGGCCCTTCTAGACAGTGGCTCCCAGTCGAATTTTATAACCTACAGATTATTCAAAAAGTTGAATCTTATAGCACAGAGCGTATCTGTCCCAATTTCTGGAATAAAGTCTATAACTGCAATACTAAATAGAGTCACCCATGCTCGAATCAAATCAAAACTCAACAGTTATCAAACGGATCTATAATTTTTTATCATAAACAAGATAACTGATAATATTCCTCAGCCTACTTTTGATAGGAATAAAATACATATTCCTAATTACATATCTCTTGCAGATCCATTATTTTATGAATCCGCGGAAATAGACCTGTTACTAGGTTCCAGTGTATTCTTTGAATTTCTTTGCGCAGGTCAAGTTAAGGTTAACAATCAGCCAATACGCAAAAAACTAAATTAGGGTGGATCATTGGTGGTCCTCTATGTATATGATCATTTTGGTCATTCTAATTCATTTCTTTGTAATGTATCTACAACTGAATCTGCAAGGTTACAAAGACAATTAGAGGCCTTTTGGCTCATTGAGGAATGCCCTAATAAACAAATCTGCTTCACAAAGGAAGAGGTTGAATGTGAAAAACATTTTATGATAACTTTAGACGTGATGCAACTGGCAGATTCATAGTAAAGCTTCCATTGCGTGATGATTATAATGAACTTGGAGATTCCATAGAAATGGCAATACAAAGATTTCAATCACTTGAACGTAAGTTTGCAAAAAATAGTTCCATCAAGGAACAGTATTGTCAGTTCATGGACGAATACTCAAGTCTTGGACACATGTCTCCCATTGCATTCGAGAATAATAACAATTAAAAATAATATCTACCCCACCATTGCATATCAAAGGAAACATCCCTTACTACGAAACTGCGCGTTGTTTTTGAGGCGTCCGCTAAATCATCATCAGGTAAATCTTTGAATGATATCCTTATGCTTGGACCCAGAATTGAGGAGGATATTTTTTTCATAGTTTTGCGATTTAGAATCCATAATACAGTTTTTTCGGCGGATATAGAGAAATGTTATCGACAAATAAAGCTTCATCCGGATCACCAAGATTTCCAAAGAATAGTGTGGAGATCCGATCCCTCAAAGCCTCTGGCGCACTATAAATTGCATATGGTTACCTAGGGTACAGGTCCAGCTTCTTATTTGGCTACGCGATGCCTAAAACAGTTAGCGATTGAAAATCAAAACAAATTTCCTAATGCTAGTAAGTCAATAATTCAAGACTTCTACATGGATGACTGGCTTTCAGGTGTGAATAGTTTCGATGAAGCTCTTGCGCTTATTTGTGAAGTGAATTCAATTCTCGGTAGCGCAGGATTTGTTCTAAGGCAATGGATTTCCAACGATCCCCGTATATTAACTCATCAAAATAGCAATCAAACTAATAAAATCCAGTTCATGATTAAGGACAATCAAACTTCGAAAACGTTAGGATGAAAAGAGAAATGAAAATTTCTATGTGTTTTACCACTTTTTATTGTAACTAACGTTACTACAGTTTCGTCCTAAAGTTAACGTTAGTTACTGCAGTACGAAACTGCAGTAACTGCAGTTTCGTCCTATATGGACGTAAAAAGTGGTAAAAAACATAAAAATTTTCATTTCTCTTTTCATTATGATCTCCTACCACGTAGTAACGGCTACATCCATCACTTTATCAAAACGTTAGGAATTATATGGGATACAGTAATGATAATTTTCAGTTTATAACCAAGGTTCCCATCTATTCGAACTTCACAAAACGTAGAATACTTTCTATCTACCAAATCTTTGATCCACTTGGTCTTATTGGACCAGTTATAACAACTGCTAAGCTCATTTTGCAGAAATTATGGCAATTGCGAATTGACTGGGATCAAGAATTACCTTCTGAATTACTCAAACTGTGGTATGAATTTTATAACAATATTTCCCATGTGAACTCGATCAGGATTTCAAGACACATTCTTTTACAGGATGCCTGTTATGTACAAATTCATGCTTTTAGTGATGCGTCACAACTGGCTTATGGATGTTGCATATATGTCAGGTCAAAAAACTCATTTGGAGATGTTTCAGTCAAGCTGGCTTGTTCCAAGTCTCGTGTTGCTCCTCTAGCTGGAGCTACTATTCCACGGCTAGAATTATGTGGTGCTCTTCTAGCTGCAAAGCTATGCCAACAGGTTATAGAATCAATCAAATTAAACATTGACTGAATTTATTATTGGTGTGATTCAACGATAGTTCTCGCATGGATAAATGCAGATGCCAGTCGTTTGAAAACATTTGTATCCAATCGAGTCGTTACTATACAGAAAATTTCTAATAAAAATAATTGGTTTCATGTGCCAACTGAATTCAATCCCGCTGATATTATATCAAGAAGAATGAGCCCTCAGCAGATAAGTGATTGTTCCTTATGGTGGAACGGTCCTTCATGGTTGGCTGCAGAGTCTCATTTATGGCATAAGCGTGTTGATTTTGATTTTTTTAGTTTACCAGAAGTGAAGAATATCAATCTTCTCGTTACGCCTGATATTTCCGATAATATGTTGAGTCAATTTTCTTCTTTTCCAAAAATGATTCGCGTATTTGCATACATTATTCGAATCAAAACAAATACCAGTCGAGGGTGTATTGATAAACTCACAGGTCAACTTTCTCTAAACGAGATTTCCCTGAGTACGCAAACAGTGATCAAAATGGTTCAAGGCCAAGAATTCTGTGCGGAAATTGATTTGTTAAAGCGGAACAGAGCCGTCCATTCTCGCAGTGAATTACGTTGCTTAAATCCATTTTTGGATAAATGTGGAATAATAAGAGTAGCCGGACGGTTAGTACATTCTGATTTAATCTTTTTCCAATAAACATCCAGTAGTGATTCCAGCAAAACATTATTTCACAACCTTATTAATTAGACATGAACATCATAAAAATTTACATGCTGCACAATCGGTTCTTTCTAGTATACGCCTGCAGTATTGGTCCAGACATGGACCGCATGGTCCAGACATAAGAATTTATTGCATTTGTTACAAATGTTTTTTGTATTTCGATAGGGGGCACGATGGCAATCTTGACACCTTCCTTGTCCATTTTGTTTAAGTCTTTTGGATGGAGGTTCTACAGTTTCGCCTCTGATCTTCGAAATCTGGATAGTTACTAAAGATGCTAACATTGTTATATGTTATAAAATATGTTATAAAATGCAGAAATTATAAAGTAACATTTGCATAACAAGCAGTTGGAAATACTCATTTTAACCTCTTTTGGATAAAAAGTGTATGCATAAAAAAATAACAAAAACTACAGCAGTTAAAGTGTTTACCAGTGCCGTGCTTCATCAACAAGTTAGGTTATTAAATATAAACAGTAAAAGACAATATGGATGAATCGATTTGTACCAAATGTAAAAAAAATATTACCGATGAAGAGGAATATATAAGGTGTGACTGTTGCAACGACATGATTCATGAAAGTTGTACTAAGCTTTCAACAACTCAAATAAGAGCAGTAACCCTAAAAAAGGAACGACTTGTGATGTATTTTTGTCCTGAATGTAAAACCAACTTCAAACAAATACCAATGCTAATGAAAAATATGAATGAGATTATTGCAGTTAATAAGTCTCTTCAAGAAGAAAATAACTTGCTCAGAAAAAAAATAGAGGAGTTTACAAGTTCAAGCCAGGAGTAAGCAACACTGAAGAAATAATTGCGGAATTGGCTGAAAGACAGAAACGTGCTTCTAATATAATAATATACAATGTCAATGAATCAAGAGCCAATACAAATAGTGAGAGGTCTTCACAAGATAAAGCAGCTGTTGAAAATATTCTACAAGTGTTTGAAGTGAAAAAAGAAGAAATAAAATGTTTCCGTCTAGGAAAAGTAATAATGAATAAAAATAGACCAATTAAAATTATTTTAAGATCTCCAGATGAAGCAATAAAAATTTTAAAAAATAAATCACTTGTCAGTATACCCAGTATCAGAATTTCAGCAGATCAGACCTTTGCACAAAGGGAGTATTTTCGTAAAATCAAATCAGAACTGGAAGAAATTATGGCAAATGGTGATAACTCCAAAACCATCAAATATATTAACAATAAACCAACAATCGTTAATAAGGATAAATTTGAAAGAAGAAAAAACATTTAAAGTACCCTGATATACAACTCAACAGTGATATTATATATATGAATGCTCAAAGTCTTTTAAAGCATAAGGATGAAATTGAAGAGAGCATTCTATGCTACAATCCTAAAGTATTTTACTATCAGAAACCAGGACAACTGCAGACATTGAGGACGCTGAATTACGAATAGAAAATTATTCTACCATTCGTTGTAATTCATCAAACCGCCATACTGGAGGCGTAGTGATTTATATTCAAAAAGAGTTTGAATTTTCAGTTTATAAAACGTTTGTTCTAGAAGGTAATTATTGGTGTAAGGTGGTTAAAATTAATTTAGGATCTAGTATTTGGTTGGTTGGAAATATGTACCACTCTCCTTCAAGTTCTGATGCTAAATTTTTATAAGATTTTGATGATTTATGTGATACTTTGGTGACATCTAATAAGAAATTTATTTTAGTAGGTGATTTCAACTTAAATTATCTTGATAATACTTTTTATGTCAGAAAAATTAAAAAACTACTTGAAATATATGGATTAAAGCAAACTATCACTGATCCCACCCGTATTACATTACAATCCAAAACTCTAATAGACTATGTAATATCAAATGAAAATAATTATGTGTCAAATGTACATTTATATCCGAGTATAACAGATCATTTACTGATATCAGTAAATTTTTCGTCAGTTAAAACAAATAGCAATTATATAAGAAAACAATACAGAAATTTTAGTGACCGTAATCTTGATCTTATTAAAAATAGTCTTATATCATGTAATTGGTCATTGGATTCTATTGATATTGAGGTGATATACCATGAAATAATGGAAAAATGTTCTCTCATAGTCGAAAATGTTGCTCCTCTTCGAATTTGTCAGTATAAGACACATCTCCCATGGTTTAGTTATGAAGTTCTAATCAAAATCAAAGAGAGAGACAATACATATATTTCCTTTGTAAAAGCTAACGAAATTGAAAAAGATTATTTATGGGGAAAATTCAAAAAGCTTAGAAATGAAGTAGTTAATCTATTAAAAAAAAATAAACAGAACTACTACCATGAGAAAGTAGATAATTATAAAAATAACTCAAAAATGATGTGGAAAACACTGAAACAGTTGGTCAATAACAAAGAACAAGAAATGCCCAGACATATAAAATTTGAAAAAAATGGTTATCACATAATAAAAAAAAATGAAACTGAAATTGCCCAAGAGTTCAATGAATATTTTGTTAATAGTGTTAATCTAATAACGGATAGCATTGAAACCCAAGAGTTATGGTCAAACCTAGATCACAACCTATACAGACCATTTAAAAAATTTAGAGCAATCACTTTAAAGGAGTTGAGAGAAATTATTAATTCATTGGATAATAAACACAGTATTCATGAAATACTAAGTTGTAAAGTACTTAAAGAAATATTTGAAACGGCTGGTCATGCTATACTTAATTTTATTAATACTTCTTTACGAACGGGAAAAATTCCACAGGGACTTAAAACCAGTACTATTATTCCAATCCAAAAAATCAGTAATACTATAAAAGCTGATGAATTCAGACCTATTAATACACTACCAGCCTTAGAAAAAATTTTAGAAATTACTGTTTATAACCAATTGTTGGAATTTATCAATGACAATCAAATCTTATTCGAAAGACAGTCAGGGTTTCGAAAAACCATTCCTGTGAGTCAGCACTCCAGTTGTCATTAAGTAAATTTAATAATGAACTAGAGCACAACAAATATGTTGTTTCTGTGTTTCTCGATTTGAAAAGGGCTTTTGAGACAATTGATAGAAATATTCTTCTTGCTAAGCTCAAGAGATATGGTGTAGGCGGTCAGACCTTCAATTGGTTTTATGATTATTTGTCTAATAGAAAGCAGAGGGTAAGAATTAACAATACATTTTCAAATGAAATCACAAATGACAAGGGTGTTCCTCAAGGTAGTTTTTTAGGTCCACTGCTTTTCATAATATATCTTAATGATATTAACTTATTTGTGGACTGTGAATTCATAAATCTGTTCGCAGATGATACATTATTAGCATGTAGTGATACAGACTTGGATAGAGCTATTCACAAAATGAATTCCATCTTAGTCAGTGTTAAAAGATATCTCGATATCAATAAATTGAAATTAAGTGTAACTAAAACCAAAGCCATGATAATTACTAATAAATTTAAATACAACAAAATTGGGATAAATAATTTAGACATAAATATTGATAACAAGAAAATTGAGATCGTCACAAATATAAAATACTTAGGAGTCCAACTCGACAATACACTTTCTTTTGATAGCCATTTCGACTATGTTCATAAAAAAAAATCAAAAAAATTATACTTTTTTTCAAGAATTGCTAGTAATTTATCAACTGCCACTAAAGTAACAGTTTATAAAGCAATTATTCTGCCTCATTTTGACTATTGTGCATCAATCATATACTCTGTGAACTTAAATAAAATTAATCAACTGCAGAAATTGCAAAATAGAGGCATGAGAATTATTCTGAGATGTAATAGATACACACCAATAAATTCAATGTTATCCACCCTTCAGTGGCTGCCCGTATTACAAAGGTTACTGTACTTCGCAATGATATTTATTTATAAGATAATAAATAATTTGTCTCCTTCTTATTTCATGAATATGGTCAACTACAATTATGAAATCCATGAACACTATACTCGCAATAACTGCAATCTACATATTGTCAGAACAAATTTTAAAAGTAGTATGAATTCAGTATTTTTTAAAGGCTTCATTAAATTTAATGACCTACCAAATGACGTAAAAGACTGTTTATCAATAAATGTCTTCAAAAGACATTTGTTAAAATATATAAAAGAAACATAACTTACATTTGGATAAAGTTGTAAATCTATGTTTTATATGTTAGTTTTGATTGTGAAATATTTGAATTGTTTCCGTGTTAGGAATCACACGTTAAAAGGTAAGACCTCGTTAATCCTTGGCTCGCAAAAGTTTCGACTTCTGAGGGTTGTCGTTCGTAGGGGTGCGACAGCTGGTTAACGGAAAAACAGATTTTAAACAGATTTTAAACAGATTTTTTTCGGTATAAATCTTCTAATGTTACCTATATAACTAGCATTACTAAGTAGAAATAATGAATATTATTTGTAAAATAATAGCACGGAGCGATAGAACTATTTATTGTTACTTGTAATAGTTTTAAAATTACTGAATAGCATATATTAGTTACTTTTTCTGTTCTATCTTTTCCTGTTTTTTTTTTATTGTATATTAGGGAAACCTATTTCTGAAATAAAGAAAGATTATTATCGCTCGTTTCATTACCATCAGATTCGTCAATTTCATCATCACTTCCTATTTCATCCCATAAAGACTGAGGACGGGCCATTTCTCGCTCATAATCACCTTTTTTATCGAATAATCTAAAAAACTAATCGATTTAGTTTTCTTTGAATGCGCACGATTTTTAACCATATACGTGGGGTTTCGTGCACCCCAGTTGCTTTGTAACAGGTCTGATTCAAACATACGTCAAACGAAGACTGATTTGAGATGTGAATATGAGAGTGGAGGCTATATGTGGAAGCTACTGAATATATTCGACGCTGGGGCGCCAATTTCGAAAAGTTATATGGAATTTTCTACGACTGGGGTATGTCACACCCCACGTGTCGGACGCAGGGTTAAAGATTATCTAATCCACAATAAAATAACGTGGCATCATAGCCCTCCCCGCTCTCCTCATTTTGAAGGTTTGTGGGAGTCAGCTGTTCGATTGACAAAGTATCATCCCAAACGTGTCATAGCTAATATCAATTTTACTTATGAGGAATTTATTACCATTTTATCACAAGTAGAATGTATTCTTAATTCACGTCCCTTACTTCCCCTAACGGATGATCCCAATGATTTGGAGCCATTAACGCCAGCACATTTTCTGATCGGCAGCAGTCTGCTAGCAGTACCCGAAAATAGTGTTCCCGATAATCGCAGTAGCCTTGCGTCTAGATATAATCACTTGAAGCTCATGATACAGCACTTTTGGTCCAGATGGAAAAAGAATTATTTACACAACTTGCAGCAAAGGACTAAATGGCAGTATCAGTTTCCATCCAAAATAGCGATAGGGTCTCTTGTGATCATAATGGAAGAAAACACTCCTCCTGTACTCTGGAGAATGGGACGCATTACGCTACTGCATCCAGGTGATGACGGTGTGGTACGAGTTGTAACCGTAAAAACTACTAGTGGCGAAATGAAGCGTGCTGTCATAAAAATATGTTTATTGCCAATCGATTCTGAACTTATAGGTAAAAATTGTGATTTGTTTTGATTGTAAATACTTCATTTGTATTTTCAATTAATTTGAAAGTTCACGACCTTTCAAGGCGGGGACATATGTTGAATTTCTTATATGATACGCCCTTGTCATGATGACAGAAGAAGAGAGATTGTCAAACAACGACAGTTAGAAATGTTGGTTTTTGTAACTCCGTAAAATATACATTCATTAAATATATGCAACAGCATTTTCAATTACCAGAACCAGCAAAGATTCGAGTGGTAGCGATAGGAGTACAGAAATAACAATACAAATATAGTCCACTTCAACAGTAAGGCACTTCAGCACCACAAGAATATACACCTATACTTAGCAAAATTAACCACTTTTCACAAATGTATCAAACAAATTTTTTTGTACAACAGTTACTACTGGTAATAAAAATAAGATCCATGTGATTTGAGCACACGATCTTTGGATCACAGATGCTCCAACCACATACGCCAACGTAAGTTATTTTGAATGTGATTATTGGTTAGTCATAAACGACTTTTTACAGTTGGACTGAATACAACTTCCCCAGTAACTTCACAGGGAATTAATATTATCAATTGCAAAAACTGCATGTGTAAACTTTTCTATTTTCAATTACAATGCTATGCCGTGTCATATTTGGATTCAGTTTATCCCTGTTTCCTTATAGGGAATCTTCAACATTTTTTTTTTAAATTAGAAAGATTATATAATTTAGGAGCATTGCATGAAAAGCTTCAAGCAGAGTATTATGCAGATTATTGAGGCCAAAAGTACTAAGCCTGTCAGTTTGCTTTCATCGAATATGTCATCAGTAATGATAGAAAGCCTGTTGTGGTACTGTAATCTTGTCTGAAGCCAGACTGTACTGAAGTAATGATATTATTTTCATGTGGTGCATAAGAGGTTACTTGAGGGGACGAAGGTCAGAAAAATGTGAAGGTGTATTACATGGAGCATACGAAGTGATATTTGATCTGTCCCTGTCACATTGCTTTTGATGTCGTATATGTGCTTTCTCACCAATCTTTCTGTAAGGCGAGAGAAGGTAAATAACTTTTTGGTAGTTGGTAAATTTTCATATTCATGAAGTAGTAACAACTGATCTCCTGAAGGTATGAGCTGAGAAATATTATTGAAATGGTTATGAATGGACCGTCCTTATTTTTCAGGTCGTTTGGTATTTCAGTATTATTTTTGTATCACAACAAATCGAGAGATCGAAGTAGATCCAAGTAGATCCAAGTAGACTTCAAATTTTTTTGCAAGAGAATATGATCCGCACATGCTTTCCCAGTTCTCTGTAATATGTCATTCATGTCTTGTTGATGTGTAAGCTCTCTTCCTTATAGTTAAAATTATTCTTATGTTTATGTATTTCTTAAATATTTTCAACAATCACTACTTTACACAAAACATTAACGAATTGTACTCATAAACCTTCCTCTTGAATCATTCTGTCCATTGATGAAATATGAATATCCCTTTGCAAGTTTTTGAGTTTATTGCCTTCAGACAGATGTGGCGGAGGGACTTTGTATTATAATATATAATTCATAACAATAAGAGAAACCCACAGGATTTGCAGTTCGGCCAGTTTTCATTGAATTAAGGAAAATATTTGCATTTGAAGAAATTTTCTGACATTTCTGCTCATTTCAAACCGTAGTTGTATATCATTCATTTCAATGACTGCTAACGATGGCCTTTCTCTTGATAACAAATTCTGTAAAATTTGTGAAAAATCCTTTAAAACAACGAAAGGTCTCAAAATTCATAATGATAGAGGTCATAAAATTTCTAATACAAAATCCTCTTTGAATGAATCAGCTTTCACACAATCACATTAGATCCAGTCACATTATAAAAAGGATTCCCAAATCTGCAAGAAATTGCTCTGCCTTTGCCCTTTGCGAAATTATAGAAGAATGTTTACATACAAACTCTCCAACAAGCTGGGAAAACTTGTTAACTTTACCTTATACTTTGTTCTCCATCCCGCATGCCAAGGACTCCTGTAGATCTTCTCTCGCATCTCTTATAAAGAAAAACATCAAACTTCTTAATTCCAAGACCAATGTCATTCCATCTCAGATCGATAAAAGCAAATATAACCAAAACTTTTCTTAGCTTGTTTTGAGTAAAATAGCTAATGGTGACATTAGGTCAGCTATCAGAATCTAGAGCACAAGTGATTAGTTGGCCGAATACAATGAATCCACACTTTCAGTTCACCAATCAAAACACCCTCGATCAGATTCCTCCACACATTCTCTGGATTAGCAAGTACCACACGATTTTTCAGAGTTTCCGGTGTTCCAATTTTCAGAACATGAAGTATCGGAGGCAATTAAATCTTTTCGTTCTGGTTCTGCTGGTGGTTTGGATTCTTTCCGCCCTAGTCATATGCAAGACCTCATTAGTCACAACTCTGGAAATTCAGGACAGAAACTTCTTTCTTCTGTTACAAAATTATGTAACTTCATTTTTACTGGTAGGGTTTCTCCAGAAATTTGTCCTATACTTTTTGGCGCACTGTGTGCTCTTCGGAAAAAGGATGGAGGAGTAAGACCGATTGCCGTCGGTACTTTTTATTGTCGATTGGTAACTAAACTTGGTTGTATGAGGATTAAAGACGAACTAGGATCGATGTTACGTCCACTACAGTTTGGTTTCGGTACTGCAGGTGGATGTGAAGCTGTTGCTCATGCTGCTCGTAGATATATTAATCTTCATCCAAATCCCGATTCAAAAATTTTCTTGAAAATAGACTTCAAAAATGCCTTCAACATGATTGATAGAAACATCATGCTTCGTAAGGTTAAAGATTCGTTTCCAGGATTATATCCCTTCTTAAGTCAGTGTTATAAATCAGTTTCCTATTTGAGTTTTGGTGAACATCTGATTTTGTCAGAGAGGTGTTCAACAAGGTGATCACTTAGGACTTGCTCTTTTTTGTATGACCATCATCGAACTCACTAGAAGCTTATCATCCGAATTTAATTGTTGGTATTTGGACGATGGCTCAATCGTTGGCGGTGAAAACAGTGTTTCAGAGGATTTAGAAAAAAATCATTGATTATTCACAAAACATCTTGGACTTGAACTAAATTTTGAAAAATGCGAGTTGATTACTCTTTCAACTCCGAATAATATTTCCGAATCCATTTTGAAATTGGCTCCTGGCATAAGAATTTTGGAAAAGTCTAAATGGAGTCTTCTGGGTGCTCCTCTCTCTAAAGATTCAATTTCAGAACATCTTCGAGAAAAACGGGAATCACTCAAATTGCTGACCACCAGATTGAATGAACTTCCAAAACACGTTGCATTTTTTCTTTTGAAAAATTGTTTGGCGATTTCAAAACTCATGTACGCCCTCAGATGTTCCCCCACTTGGTCAAGTCAGTTAGAGCTTGACGAATTTGATAATTTACTCCGCCACACGACGGAATATGTTACAAACAATCATTTCAATAATGATTCATGGCTCCAAGCAACTCTTCCTGTAAACCTTGGCGGATTAGGGCTACGTTCGGCTTCTTCTTTAGCTTTACCAGCTTTTCTGTCATCAGTCAATAGTGTTTCCGATCTTATCGATTCCATCCTTCCTTCCATATTTATCAATATCAAAGACGTTTTTTATTCTGAAGGTGAATCACTTTCGCATGCCACAACTAATATTGCTCCTCCTACAGATAAAAAGAAAATACAAAGTGTATGGGAACGACCTCTTCTGAACATTATAACTGATAAACTTCTGAAATCTACAAGTGTATACGATAAGGCTCGTCTGAAAGCAGCAATGATCAAGGAATCGGGTGCTTGGCTGAATGCTTTACCTGTTGCATCTCTTGGAACACTATTAGACGATGAATATATCAGAATAGCAGTAGGACTTAGGATGGGTTCATCTATTTGTGTTTCTCATACTTGTGTTTGCGGTAGTATAGTTGATAAGAAAGGTACACATGGTTTGAGTTGCAGGAGAAGTGCAGGGCGTACATCTCGACATCACCAAGTGAACAACATATTGAAACGAGCTATGTTGTCAGCGGATGTTCCTGCAATTCTGGAACCCTCAAGTACCAGTTGAGATGATGGTAAACGACCAGATGGTATGTCTCTTATACCATGGAAATACGGTAAACCTGTGGTATGGGACTTCACTTGCGTTGACACGGTCGCGGCTTCCCATCTAGCCGAAAGTTCCAAGTCTGCTGGAACTGCAGCATTGTCTGGCGAGAAATTGAAAAGGAGAAAATACCAAAATCTTGGAAACAACTATCTGTTCCATCCAGTAGCGGTTGAAACTTTTGGTGTTTATGGCCCGGAGTCTCTGTTATTCGTTCATGAACTCGGAAGGAGAATAGGCCAAGCAACGAAAGATCACCGTTCTACCTCTTTTTTGATAGAAAGAATTAGTATTGCTATTCAACGTGGCAATGCTGCTTCAGTACTTGGAACTATTCCTCCTTCACATAATTTTGATGAGATCATGCATTGCCCTAATTTCAGTACGGAACTGAAACTTCTTCAAAACAAGCTGAGATATGTGGATATTCATCAGTCTCCTATCAAGATTAATTCACAAGTGATTGATCCACCTTCTTCTTTTTCAGCGAGGTCAGTGGACTCCTCAAATATGAGTTGCAGTCCTCGTAGAACTGGTTCCCTTTCAGTGGAAGAGCTTCATGAAGCAAGAGCTGTATCGATCCCTCTACGAAACCCTTCTTCACTTGGAAGGATCGATCGCAGCTTGAGAAATGGTTCTTATGGAGATTCTGTGAAACATGTTCTTCCTTACGAATCAGTAGATAGTTGTCCTGAAAATCTAGAGAAGAAAATTGGTTTGGATAATTTAGGAAACCCTTGCTACATGAATAGCGTTTTACAAGTGTTGTTCATAACGAAGAATTTCAAGAACGAAGTTTTAATGACGAACGAGAACGGGAATGTTTCCTACTTATTCATCAAACTCAAACAACTGTTCATGCAGCTGAAGTTTCGTAAGAAGGTATCATCTTTCCCTCCAACCGATTTCCTGGAGTCTTTGAAGTCCACTAGATACTCGTTAGGACAAGAGGATTGTTCTGAATTCTTGGGGTTCTTGTTGAATACTCTTCGTGAGCAAAACAATAGCAAAATCAATACTCCTGACCGCTCTGGACTGAATGTTTCCGTGCTGCCCATCTCGTCTTGTGTTTGTAAATCTTTTGCTGGAAAAATCCTCACTTGTTTACTTTGTGGTAAATGTTCAAGAAGTACCGAAAACTTATGTGAATTTCTGGAACTTCATCTAGCTTTTCCTAATATGATTAATAACCAGTCCATGCAAAGCTTATTGTTAAATCATCTGAAAATGGAATTTTTAACAGGTGATGATCGACTGTATTGTCAAACATGCGCCAAACTAACTGACTGTTATAAGGAAACAAGTATAGCTGAGGCACCAGTTAATCTAATAATAACACTGATGATTTTCAAACAAGACTCAACCTCTAACGGAAGCAAGAAACTCTTTGGAAGGTTCGAAATAGATGAACATTTCAACCTAGCAGACCACTATTATAATATTCATGCAGTCATTGTTCACTGTGGTTCTGGCATTGAATTTGGTCATTATTACGCCTTTGTCAAAGACGAAACGAACTGGTTTTAGTTTGACGATAGTCGTGTCACGAAGTGTTCTGGCAATGCATTGAATTTATTGGAGCCTATGGAGACACCCTACATTTTGTTTTATAAGAGAGAGGACATTATTAGATCAAGATCTTCAGATGATATGGTGCTGCAGGTTTTTCCGGGTTTTCCTGCAGCAGAAAAAGCAAATGCGCCACTGGAATCAATAAAGTTGCCCCGGAGCGCCAATTAATTTTTATTGTTGTTTTTATTTTATTTTTATAATAAAATAATTCAATTTGATGAAAATATTGTTGTTACCTAGTTAGAAATTCAATCTTACCTGAATAATGTTTAAAATAGAAATAAAACAGTGCTGAGAACTTCTATCCTGAGCAGTTGATACCATCATGTTCTTTGGTTGAAGTAATCGTCTCATAACATCCAACACTGTGGTTTTCCTCACACTGACTTCATCGGTATCAGTAGAAAGAGGTGTATACCCTGTCATAAGGAAATGTAGACGGGGTGTTGGAATAAGAGGACCAAGAAGTTCCATTAGATCATTGTTCATGTAAGAAGGATATCTTGAAAAAAAAAATTTGATAAAAAAAAACTCAATAATAGTAAACGTTTATTCCATGCAGATCTAAAAACCTACTTAGTGGAAAGACAGTTTACTAACTTAGTTATTAAACACAACGATAGCCGTATTCCCTATCCAAGGTACTTGAAAAATCTCTGAACTGACTGGATAGCATTTTAATGATCTTGATATGAAGGGCTCCTCACTATTGAATCTTATTCCAGTTTGAATCGCATAAATAAAATATATAATATTTTATCTGTGGAAGTGTTTTAGGAAAAACCGATGTTATTCAAAATGAAGGCAAAAACCCTCACTACAAATGTAATGATTTGACTGTTATGAGGAGTGAATGTTAATTTGTTGTTGAAAACATACTTGAATTTGCTGGATCTGCCTATAACAGAGTTTTCAATTATATAGATATAATGTATTGCATACATCTGCATGAAATAGCTCACCACAATTGACCGAGGTTAAATGATCATTCATAAAATTTAAGAAGAGCAGATGCTCTAAATTGGATCACTAAGGCATTCCGGAGGTTGATCAAGTGATTTTCATATTCAACAAAATGCTGGCCATCCAAATGATACGATTTCAATAGTTCAAGCACATTTGATGAGGAACCAATGCTATAGATCAGGAGAATACAGTTTTCTACTTGATTTAATGTGAATAATGTAACATATTACATTTTTGATATTTCTCACATATCAAGAATTAGAAGTACATACTTTCATTTTCAAGTATATTTTACAGATGGAGAAGTGTATACTATCACAGAAACCTTTGTGATGATAAGAACACTATTTTGAGCTTGATTTTTAGTTTCAGTGGAAATGTTTGTTGCTATAATTGGTAAATTTTCGTTATGTGGACACCCGGCGATTTTGAAAAAATTTTTGACTGTACTTACGTATTTTGATGCGTAGATTACGAATCCGAAAGAAAAAAGCGGCGCTCTCACTTATTTAAAAAGTTACGGCCCTTCAAAGTTCAGAAAAGGGCAACTTTTCAGCCTTCTTTTTCACTAAATAAACTATTTAAAAACACAAACTCTATTCACTAGGTCACCTTTACACCTTATTCTTCCTTCTTTAACACTTTTCACTTCAATAATCAACATTTTTCTTATAAAAATGTTAAAAAATGTACGGAGCTGCTTTTTGGTTACATATCACTGTATTTTACGTTTTTAAGGTTAATGATATGGTTGGTACGACTGATGCAGTCCATATTCCTGAAGTAATTCAAATGTTTTTTACCTTCATTCTTTAGATCGTAAGTTGGTTTCTGGTGGTGTATTACGAATTTGAAATAGTAGGCGACAGCAAATACCAACCGCTTTTTTCTGAAATGTTGATTATTGGAGCGAAAAGTGTTAAAGAAGGAGGAATAAGGTGTAAAGGTGACCTAGTGAATAAATGCTTGTGTTTTTAAATAGTTTATTTAGTGAAAGAGAAGGCTGAAAAGTTGCCCTTTCCTGAACTTTGAAGGGCCGTAACTTTTTAAATAAGGGAGAGCGCCGCTTTTTTCTTTCAGATTCATAATCTACGCATCAAAATACGTAAGTACAGTCATAAATTTTTTCAAAATCGCCGGGTGTCCACATAACGAAAATTTACCCTATAATTATTTAATATATTAATTTTTACATTTGAAATTTATAACTTCACAGATCATTACATTCGATATACCTACCTCAAACTAGTAGTTGATACTGACATAATTGTGCTCACTAAACTGTTGATTTGGGTAAAAGTAGGATTCTGTATTTTTAAACGGTCAGCAGCAATTCTATTTAAAGCAGTATTATCCAAGACCACTACTGAATCTGCTGATTCTGTTAGACGTTTGAGAGTCAATAATGAATTGTATGGCTGGACAACAACATCACTGAAATAGGTACTAAAAATACATCTTCACTCACTAGACACTGTAATTTACCTTATCTCATCCAAATTAGGAAACACACTGTATGTTTGCACAAGCTTTTTTGGAAAACGATCAGATAATTTCTCTAAAATATTCGAACCCATTCCTGAACCAGTACCCCCAGCAATAGAGTGACACAACACAAAGCCTTCCAAGCTGTCACTACCTTCTGCTTCTCTGTCAATGATATCAAAAATTTCTTCATTCAACTTTTCACCTTGAGAAAAACCTGATGCCCAATTATTTCCAGCACCACCCCCATTTTTTGAAAGGAAGACATTTTCCTGATTATACAGTTTGGAGTACGGGGAGTTTAGTATTGTATTTATTACCCTGGGTTCCAAATCCAGAAGAACCGCCCTGGGAATGTAGTGTTCATCATCTGCTTGATAGAAAAATACATCTTTTCGGTCTATCCCTAGAATGGGTTGAACTTTGTAAATTTAGTTTTTTTGAATTATCTAAAGATACCTTCTGTTGCGTAATCTTCAAGAATTCCTTCAGGATTGATACCATGTTCGGCACAAAGGCGTTTCCAAAACTCGAATCCAACTAAAAAGACAGCATGAAAATAAACTGATAAAATCACAGAAAAGGTAGGTATTACTTTGATTGCCACATTGACCCAGTTGAAGAGTAATCATTTCACACGGCATATTGAAAATAGAATATATTATAATCTCTACTCAAACAGATTTTTCTGATCATAAATTGTATTTTATATTACTGATATATTCAAAATAAATTATATACAAATTCGAAAAAGTTGACTGCAGGTGTCAACATCTTTATCCATTCTTATTGGTCAGGGTCCGACAGACAGATAACGAACTACAATCTTCTTCTTTTTTATTTAAGGTCTTTGCTTCTATTACGGCGCAGTAGACTAATATTGATATTTTGCATAACGGATGTTATGCAATAGTCGCTTCGTCTGAGAACGTGTGTGTCTTGCTCAACACAAAGAACGTCTTATGTTGTTGATATACATTAAGTCCACGTCTTTTTTGGGTAATTGGAGCTTCTGGCTTGAGTATTTGCGTTCTATCTTCACTTGCTGGTAGGTATTTACCGGACAAAAAATACATACAAGTGTTGAATGAAACTAGGATTGGAAATAAAAAATTTGGATTGAAGTGGGGGTACTATTATAATTTAATATACCTACTCCATGAATTTGCATATATTTTTATTATGCGAAAATTTAAGTTTCCCAGGACTATGAACATGTTCAGGGAAGATGTTATTCTATTCAATATTAATTGATTATATATTTTATTTTCGGGAGTAGTAATAATCGAACATTCAAGGAAATATGATCTAGGGTTTCTGGTTTATCGCATTCACAATTTTGTGTATCGGTCACCCCCTATAGAAATGGAAATAAATGTGCTTTAATCATACAGTGACCTGTTTCTATGCGTTTCAGACTTGTGATTTGTATTCTCTATCCATTGAAGGAATTTCCAGTGACACGTGGTGTCACTGGAAATTCCGTGTGGATCCAACAATCTGCTTCACCTTTCATTTGTATATTTTGTCTCCACTGTACATGAAACTGATTCAGTATTTTTTGTTTCAGGTGAGAAATAACATTATTTTTATTTATATTCATATCCAGTGGAACATTTAGAGAAGTAACGATTTTTGTCAACATATCACTATTCACTTCATTATCTGTTTTTTGAACTCTGTCCACTTTTACAATCGGTACGTATCAACTAAAACTTCAGTTGATACGTAATTGACGCCAGCCGTGAAAGCCTACATCCTTTATTTTGTTTACTGTTTTGTCCAGCACTGAATAAGCATTTGAAAAAAAACGGGGAAAAAGTGATTCTAAGTTTTGAAATGAAAGAGGTACTGGACTGATAAAGATGATTTCAATATTTGATATAGAATAAACCCATTTTGTGCCATAAATTCATTTCATTTATTCATCCAATAGTTTTAAAATCTGTTTTTCCGTTAATCAGCTGTCGCCCCCATACAAACGACAACTCTCAGAAGTTGAGAAACTTGTGCGAGCTAAGGAGTAATATACTTGTACATCAATATTTCAAATAATACATGAATATAGAGTTATCTCGCTGAATGTATGTGTTACACATACACACACACACATACACTCCTCCAAGATGACATTTTGCAAAGTCCGTTTCCACATCACCCAGGAGGTAGGACTGCGTATCATAACCACAAAAAAGTGTCTTTGAAGTTACTGCTTGTGCACTAATACTGAAATTTTGTCATCTTGTATCAAATTTACATCATGTTACTATGGCCAATGAGAGAGAAAAAAGTTTTACATGCAGATTTTTACCATGTGCATGTTTATAGGCGTTTCCATCATTTGAGAAGTAATAATTTTTTAAAAAGATTTATCATTGCGGGAGTGAGCAGAAATAGTCAATATCAAATCATACATTTTATTTTAATGAATTCACAAAGTTATGAAATATCCATTTCCTCGACTATGCAATAATGCCCCCATTGTAAAGTTTTATCAGAATCGGGTATCAGATATCTTTTATTATCTTCAGGGGACGATGGACGACGGAGTGCACTTGATATTTATCGGAGCGAATTAGTCTCTGAGTGACACTCATACATTTACGATTGTTGAGACATTCTTCATAATCATCAAACATGATAACCGTTTTCACAACCGATATTTCAACTCCCTTTGCTCCCCAAATTCTTCAATTCCATCGCAATTTCATCTTCATCATACCCCTTTTTTCTCCTCATAATCACTCTCAGTTGTTAGTACCTTTGTTGCATATAATTTAGAACGAAGTCCAACATAGTCCGTCATCGGTACGCCATTGTTCTCGTCCTCCATCATACCCAGCACTTTTTTTGCCAACCAGTGGAATGTTATAACTGTTTTTGGAAGGATAGTTTTGAGGTATCAAAGCGGTGATGACAGTCTCGCTTCATTATCTCGTAGGGGTCTTGTCGCAGCTTGTATATGAGAGAATCGGTGTCGGTATACATACGGTACAGCCGTCTCCGAAACGCTCAACCATATATCAATATAGTGGAAGTCATAGCCTGTTCTACATATATAGGCTTGTTTAGGAAAATTTGCAGCTCAACAGCCACCAAGTTTTCATTGAATATGGTGCAAGACTCAAACTCAGGCTTAGCTATGTAGGCTCCTGCTCCATATTTACCACTCTATTCTGTCTGATGTTAAACCTCTTCCGGACGTTCTCCATATTTTTGCCGAAGACTGCATTGTTCATTAATTTGTATAAACTTTTTTCAAATTAGTTTGATGCCTTTGTACGTAGCTTTGTATTCAAATCGATATATGACTTCAGCCATGGACTTCAATATCAATCCATGTGCTAAAGCTGAAGCAGGCTTTAGCACATATGCTCTATAATGTATGATATATTTCTCCTTCGGCTGTAAAGTAGCCATCAACTTTGAAAGCTGTTTGGTTTTTACTAGAGGTTTTCTTGTCTTAGTACATATATGTTCCGAGCAAAATGGTAGATCTTTAAGTTTGTCATGCAAATGCTGGGGATATTCCAAGGTCATTTTAGAATGTATCCTACATTGGCATCATCAGAAATTTGAGTGATATCTATGTCCACTCAAAGCCTCCATATGGAAGATATTGGCTCATTGCTCATCTATACTGATTGTTGACATCATAGTACATCATGAATGTCGTTGGTTTGGAAAGATCATAATTGTTGATGTACTTGTTATTTGCATGCGATCTCCTTTTTGAGCAAACTTGGCTTAGCCCACGTCGTATTCCACGCTCAACAAAGAAACATATCAACATCGGTGGGAAGTTTCAACTCAATCCCTGTATACTTCAGCATAGTATCCCACGTGTAGTCGGGTAACGTGAAATAATGTGCAGGATCGAGTTTATGTGAGTTGAGGATGCAGGTTCTGAACATTTCGAAGACATCAGCTAGCAGGATAATATCAGTCTTCATATATAAGTCTACGTAATCATCTAGATTCCGGCAGGTGAAAGTGGTTCATAAATCCTGAGTTCGTTGATAAAAACGTCGGGGGCAGGGCTTATTTTCCAGTTTATTATAAAAATTATCCTGAGATGGTAAAGCTGGTTCATCGAATTGACTAAACGAGTCTATAGAATCATATGACATAACTCCTTTCTTAGTTAACAGTTCAAAGTGTTCTATAGGTACATCGGTAAACTGCGACTTCAGATTGGGGAACTCTGGAAGATACGATGCTAGTTTACCTAATGAAGAAGCCATAAAACGGAACGAGTCGAATAATCTGAATTGAATTGGTGTATCATTAACGTGTTTTGTAAAGGAATATATATTTTTTTGGTTATCGGGAGTATATCAACCTTTCCAGCCATTCTTGTAGCGATGTCTCTAACGATGAAGTGTGCATCATATCTACTCAAGTTATAAAAAACAACAGGAACAGTATGAGAGTCCTTATAGTTGATATTATACCCCTTATGAGCAGCTCCCCGATAGTTATTTTCGTAAATCAGGTGATTGTGATCTCGAACCTTCTCACATTCTGGGGTGAAAGGCTGCTCGCAAATATGATAGTGTGAAGTATGTTTGAATTGTGCTTCTTGAATCCAGGTTATGTTAATATTATAAGGACACCAAAATACTGTGGGCATATCCTCAGCTAGTTGAGCTATCTCATCAGCAAACCACGTCATACAGTCTGGTCCACGATGGGATTCATAAAACGAGAGCAAATCATCGTAGAAGCATTTCAAGTAGTAGCCAACTGCAGCAGGAATATGATGCTGAGGTTTCAATTCATCTCCAGAGGGTTTCGAAACACTTTCCAAGTCGGCATAAACCATAAACAGGGTCCTTTCTTTTTTTTTTAAATTTCAAAATATCTTTCCCAGGCTCTGGCATCTTTATGGCTGCTTCGTTCATTTTCATACAATTGTCAATAAATTGTCATAAATTGTCAATTTATCTTGGGACCTAAAGTAATGCAAACATCGGTCACAAAAATACTTGCAATGTTCTCTTTTACTCAACTGACTTGATAGAAGTCTAGATAGGTTCTTGATCCAAAGAAAGTGAAATTTCATTGGAGCATCATTTTCTTTTTCGCCCTCTTCAAAATACTGCTCTTGCATCCAAAGAAGATTAACGTGTCTTTCCTTCTTATCCTTAGTTAGATATGTTGGAAGAGTTTCAAAGGATTGTTTATTTTTCTGAAGTATATAAATGTTAATGGAAACGTTATTCTGCTTCTCAAAGTTGGGAATCTGCTTCAAAGTCATAGGGATCTGGATACTTTTCAGCTTCAATACCGTTGAATAGTGGGGATAAAATGAAGTACGATAAACATTTTTCTGCATAGGATACAGAGCAGAAACGACAGCCCAGGCGGAGCAAGCTTGGTCATCATTCTTAACATTGATACATGCATGCTTTTTTCGTATCTGAGGTGGCAACTCAATATATGATGATCCTAGTTGAGGAGTAAACTTGTTGATGTTAACCCCCAGATTAACCACTATTTTCAACGCCCAGCCGGAATCACGTTCTTGGAACTCCTCAAGATCTTTCATTATTGGCTCAATAACTTTATGTTGGGACCTTATCTGCAAAGTCGGCAATAATTTTTATATAAATAGGTGCAAATGATTTGTAATAGCCAGTACTCTGTTCTCTGTTCAAATAAAACGTTTTTAAAAACCCTTTTGTGTGAACGAGAAATATAATTTGCGATTTTGAAACCGTCGAGTCTACTACGTTCATTGCCTTTACATCGCTTGGAAAAAGATAAACAACTTCTTAAAAAATTGTTACGTACACTCTTAGGAACGATATAGCTATAAAATGATTTCATATACACACAAAAAATATAATTTCAGTGTTCCTTTCCTCGGTTGAATTTTTCATAAATATTTGTGATTTTACTTTTGACCTTTTTCACTCCCCACTCCTTACTTACAGCTCCATTATTTCGGTTTATTCATCATCAGAGTACACCTTTTCGAACCTTCATCAGAGTTCCAACATGTTTGTTACTTTTTTATCATCAACACACACCGTTTCGAATGAAGACGCTGAATTTGAGGAAAAAGCTGCAACTTGGCTCGTCACTATAACAATGAAGGCGAAACGTAAGGTCGGTATAGGGCGACTTTTCGACGTAATATGCTCAAAAAAATCATTAAAACTTGGAAGCCACATTCTACTAATATTAAAAAATCTGGTGCTTCTGCTTTGCGAGCTGCTAAAATGGCAGTGAGTGAAGCTGGAGGACGAAAAAACATACGGATACCTAGGATAATTCCATTCGAAGCAAAATCTGGAGGAATCCTTCCAGTCATACCTATATTCGCTGCCCTTTCAGCTTTGGGTTCTTTGGCAGGTGGAGCAGGCGCTATCACAAAAACCGTAATAGATGCTAAAAATGCTAGAAAGAAACTCGAAGAAGATCAACGTCACAATAAAGCTAAGAACATTTGGGCTCCGGTTTGTACCTACGCAAAACACCACGAGTATATGGTGTGTTCCTTAAAAAACAGCATCAACGACGCAACAAAGGACGAGATCTTCACTTGAAAAAGCAAAAAAAATCCTGTTGAAGCTACCTCACAGAGCATTATATGATTCGGAAATCCAAAAATGTGCCCGTCAACTGGAAATTCTGCATTTTCGAGGAGTCTTTATGCGTAATGCGTTGCCAACTTGTGGTCCTCGGCTGCGAGAATGTGCTATTGTAAACTTGGATTCTCAATTGAATACAGGCACTCATTGGGTAGCTTACATTGAAAACGGTAATGCTGTACAATATTTTGATAGCTTCGGTAATCTCAAACCTCCAATGGAATTTATACGATATTTTGAAAAAGGTGCAACGATTACATATAACATGATCAGTATCAAAATTTTTACCAAAGTAATTGCTAGCATCTGTGCCTACAGTTTCTACTACATAATGCCTGCAAAAATTATGTAACTTTTTGTTTAAAAAACTTGCACAAAAATGTACAATGATATTTTTCGAAAATAATTTATTCCTAAATTGTAGCACTCAAATAATATTTACGAAAAATTATCTTAATTATTTTAAGGCTTTTTTATCACAACAAAAAACACACAGCTTGACTGTCTAACTTCGACTGCTCGACTGAAACTTTGATTACGCAGCATTCAAGTTTCTGGTCTTTTTATATGATAGTGGTTATCGATGCCCACACTCATGTGATTGCAATATGAAACATTCTGAAAAATACGTTAAAAATAAGTGATTTAATTGTTTTCAGGTACAATTTCCCACATTGTGACTGTTTGCTTCAACTGCGGTACGCCTCACGATAAGACTATTTCCATTTGTCAGGCATTGCGTTGTGAGAAATTTGTTATCAATTTTCAGTACTTCCTGCAAATATGTGCGATTTGCAAGTTGATTATTCAACTTCTCATTTTACATCGTTTTTATTTCACAAAAAATGTTAATTCAATGAAAAAATGAATTACTTTACAAATTTCCATCATATTGAAATGAAACAATTCGTCAAATTTTTATATTACATGTGAATTCAATTCTATTCTGAACAAGTTTCAATATAGTTTTCGTAATTGAAATGAACGTACATGCTAAAATTACGCATACCATTGTAAAAACATTTTTCATTTCATTTTCCATATTTTCAATGTTAGTTATATTGAACAAAAATAGTTCCTTTCCCATATCTCCGCTGATTATTTCCAATCACAATCTCAATAGGATGAATACGTTTCAACGGATATGTTGATGATGTAGATAGTGATCTTAAAACACTTGCTTCGTGCTGTCGCACTGGCCCCCTTGTCACGTGATTTTAATTAAAAACGTTTATAGTTATGAGATTCGAACCTGGATCGTCCGCGCGGTCGACATCGCCCTTAACCTCTACATCAACGTAAGATATTGAAGGTAACTGCGAATGTTGGGTATTTATAGCATTAGTTTTGTCGGGACCGAAATTGACTCATTCATTATACATGACAGCATTTATTTTTAATTTCCGTAGACTGTAATCATCATTATCTTGTTGAAGATAATGATGATGATGATGTCGGTTTAAAATATGATATTAATGTGTATACAGGGCGTTTCAAAATACATCATTTAAGGAAAAAACATGTCGATTCAACAGAAGTCTAGCGTTCCAACATGTCGGAAGTCTCGTATCTTTGTTAACCAAGTTAGCATCATCAGGTTAAGAAGGAGATGGCACCAAAGGTGTCGAGGAGTTACGTATTGTGGAGTTAACATTCGAAAATGGGGAAAGCGACCGTTTTACAAACGTTTCGACTGTTTTGCGTGCCACCGTTTTGCGTGCGACCATTTTTCGTGCGTTTTCGATCGTTTTTCGTGCGTTTTCGAACTTGTTCCGTGCGTTCATTCGTTATCGTTTCATCGTTATTGTCGTAACGGTTTTTCGTGTATTAATATGACAGTCATTTATCATTTAAAGCATTCCGCTAACCAAGTAAGCATCATCAGGAAATGACTAAAGTCCATGCTTTGTCATATAAAGATTCATTTCGCGAATTTTCAGACTCTTGAACGGAACCTTGTGGAACACTCAACCTAACTTCTGTTACAGAGAAGTATCGGCCAGCTAATCAGAATGGAGAAATCGAATATCAGTAGAATGATTGTGCTAGATGAAATTGAACTGGAGAATGTGGGTCGAATAATAATAATAATAGTGATGAAACATCGAAACCTCGAAAGTGACTTATAACCTATTTTCATTATACTAGCAGCAACAGACCGATGTGGGTACTCATTTCAACTGATTTCATTTGTAGATTATGAAAAGTATAATATACAGCGTCTAATGTGAAATAGCATAGGAAGAATTGCATATTCGAAGAAAATCATTGAGCATACTTGGAATTTAAAGTTGTTGGGTTATGAACAACTACGAGTGTGATCCAATTGCAGAAGTTTGATTCAAAACTCAGAATTTGTTGAGAAAAAAAATGAAAAAATCATCGTATACTGAAACATATGGTATTTTTGGATTCCTTAGGGTGAGAAGGTTTCGAATCCGTCAAAAACAGGTCACTTCCGGTTTTCACTTCCGGTCGTCCGATTCCGATGATTTCGACATCAATGGGTTCGTTTAGATGTCAAAAAACATAGTTAATCATTTTACGACGCCAAAAGGACCTCATAACCTATTTTCGCTCATTTCAAATGATTTAATTTGTAGACTATAAAAAATATAATATCGAGTGCCTAATGTGAAACAGCATAGTGCGGGCATCCCCTATTGCCGACATCCAGTATTTCTATTACGACTAATCGGTGTACGCGAAGATGAGTAACGCAAGGCAAAAACCTTATCGTCTTTTTAAGTTGGAATGTAAAATACGATAATGCGTATTATTCATTATTCGAAATATATGGTATTGAGTGGACGTGGAGAGTTTTAATTATAATTACCCCTCAGTCTACAATAGGAAGAATTGCAAAGAGAATCATCGAAAAAACTTCGAATCGTCATTTCATGTCATGTCGAATTGAAGAATTGCAGAATTCATTTATAAAGAAAAAACAAATATGGTGCAACATGTCAGAAAGACACTAACTCACAACTTCATTATTGATAGCTGAATCTCAACGTGCAGCACATCAAATGAAAGGAAAACGAATGCAAAATTCATCGACAGAGAAAAAACAAATCTGGCGCAACATGTCAGAAGGACACAAAGCCACATTTTCGTTAGTAATTGTCGAATGGTCACGTACAGCACGTCAAATTAAAGGAGAAGAAATGCAAAATTCATCCACAGAGAAAAACAAAGATGGCACAGTATGTCAGAGGGACACTAAGCAACATCTTTGTTGATGATAGTATAGTTGGATCTCAACGTGCAGCACACCAAATGAAAGGGAAACGAATGCAAAATTCATCGACAGAGAAGAAAAAACGGAGACGATGCCAAGAGGGCACAAAGTTGTATTTTCACTAATAATAGTCGCATCATCACACGTAGCACTTCAAATAAAAGGGGAAAAAAAGCAGAATTCATGTGTTTTTTGCGCCATTCAAATCCAAGGTGATATGGATCAATGTCAACGCTGAATAGGCATCTAACAAAGACTCTTTTGTTTCATTTCAGAATATGTCATCAGTAATTTTTATTTTCAAACCCAAGGTGACATTGATCACTGCCAATGCCGAATCTGCATCCGGAGATATGCAGTTCTCAAAGCGATGAAACAAAGGCTCTTTGTTTCATTTTAAAATATATCATCACTTATTTTACTATAAATATGTCATGCATGGCGAAATGAGTTAGTTGCATCCGTTGAAAGTGATACCAGTGACAAGTGCACCGATTTCTATTCGGTGCACTTGTCACTGGTATTTTTCAAATGTAATTTAATTGAAAGTTGGTAAGAATTGATGAATCATTTGATTTGATTTGTTTGAGATAGTATTCGCATATATTGTGAATCAAAACATAAAGCTTTCATTTTTTATTTTTCGCAGATGGATTTATAGGAGTTGAATGCAAGTTCGATCGTGAAGAGGAAGCCAAGTATCAAAGTAGCAGATTTGCCTGTGGAGATGCCGCAGAGAATATTCACCGCCAAAATCGTGAAAGGAGAATTTGGTGAGGCGGTCTTATTTGATTTGGGAGATAAAGTATTATTTCTGCCCCACCGAGTGACGGAGGCGTATCGCCCTCACTTACAAGAATTTTCATCAGAAAAATACGTTATTGTGTTCAAAGGGTTGATGGACATTGGAAAACCTAATCGTGTCGTTTCATTTCAAAATTGTACGAAATTAAGGTTAGTACTGTTTTCAATTTTTCCTCCATTTAATATGCAAAGAGTTTGTGGTTGTATACAGTATTTTCCGTTCGAGTTTAAAATTCTCATTCATAGATATGATCTGCATGAATTAGTGTTTTCATACAATATTTTCTCTTCATTTAGTACGTGCAGAATATGTGTTTTGAATTCGTTATTTTGAATGAAACTTGATTTTTTATTTTCATTGTAAGCAATCACTTCATGAAAGACATTACCCTCTCTGTTGACAAAAGTATTTTTTTAGTGTATGTTTGTACTGAAAATCGAATTTATTTCAGAATGATACATCATCAACGTGTGCAGTATCAGTCAGAGTCATCTCAACAACAACATTCAAAACCGTCATAGCAACCTTTCCAGAACGAATTTCAACTCTCAGCAGTTTCCATTTTTTCAGTCTATAGTTGCACATTATGAGGCTAGAATTCGTCGATATTCAGGGATTTGTTGGACAGACTGCGCCCATTCAATATATACACAACCGTAGTGAATTTGGAAGACTTTGAAGATTCATGGTGGTGTATTCCAAAATTCCGTTCTGTATGGGTCATTCCACAGGAAATTCGTTCAGCTGCAGTCTCAATAACAATGATATTTTATATAAATGGCTTTATAATATACTACCAAAATAAATAAAATACATATCACACACATCTTTTTTTGAAAATGAAAACTTATCTTATACAGGAAAAGTTTTCAAAAATATGCAATAACAAAAAATTATATACCAGAGTTTATAGAGATGAATAAATATCATATTGAAAGATACAAGGTTGACAAAAATAGGACATTTTAGAAATAAAGAAAATAAGTTTGTCTGTCATTTTAAACTCTGATTCGTTGGGTCGTTATAGCAAAAAGTGGCATTTTATATCTTGAATTTTATTCAGGGCATTATTATAGATGATTGACATTTGACAATAAATTTCAATTGTGATATTTGGAAATTTTCGAAATTTCCATTCAAAATAGCATCCTTTGATATAGATACCGGACGAGTCTATTATGTGTAGATAACCTGAGTTTCATTTGTTCGGAGTTCTGAGTTCTTGGACATATAAACATAAAAAAGTAACGATACAGTAACGTCATAAAATAATTCAAATCCATTCAAGTGAATGATATTTTAACCTCAACTTCGATATTCTGAAACAAAAACACACAGTATTCACAATTTCATCTTTCGTTATTCCAAGTTCATAGTCATCAAAATTGATGACTATGCACGCATCATTCGATACCTAACAAAGCATACCAGAACATATAGTCATCGTAAGATCTCCGTCTTGAGTGAATGAGTCATGCCAAAAGCGACGATCTGACTATTATTAACGAAAATATGGTTCAGTGCCCTTTTGGTTGCCTCTCTTGTTTTTTCTTTTTTGATAAATTCAACATATTTCCTTTCATTTGATATGCTGCACGTGACGATGTGACTTTTATTAAGGAAGACGCGGGTTCGTGCATTTCTGACATATTGCGCCATCTTTGTTTTTTCCTTGTCGACGAGTTCTGCATTCGTTTCCCTTTCATTTGACTTGTCATACATAACGATCCAAATATTATTAACGGATAAGCAGGTTAGTGCACTTCTGACATGTTGCGCCATCTTTGTTTTTTCTCTGTCGATGAATTCTGCATTCGTTTCCATTTCATTTGATAAGCTGCACGTTGAGAACGAATCATTATTAACGAAAATACGGCTCATTGCCCTTCTGACATATTACGTCGTCTTTGTTTCTTTTCTCTATCGATGAATTCTGCATTCGTTTCCCTTTCATTCAATGTACTGCACGTTGAGATTCAATTATCATTAACGAAGATGTGGATCAGTACCTTTATGACATGTTGCGTCATCTTTGTTTTTTCTTTGTCGATACATTCTGCATTCGTTTCTTTTTCATTTGATGTGCTGCACGTTAAGATCCAAATATCATGAGTGAAATTGTGACTTAATGCCTATCTGACATGTTGCGCCATCTTTGTATTCTCTCGTCAACAAAATCTGAGTTTTGAATCAAACTTCTGCAATTGGATCACACTCGTAGTTGTTCATAACCCAACAACTTTAAATTCCAAGTATGTTCAATGATTTTCTTTGAATATGCAATTCTTCCTATGCTATTTCACATTAGACGCTGTATATTATACTTTTCATAATCTACAAATGAAATCATTTGAAATGAGTACCCACATCGGTCTGTTGCTGCTAGTATAATGAAAATAGGTTATAAGGCCCTTTTGACTTCGAAAAATGCCATGTTTCATGGCATGTAAACGAATCTATTAATGTCGAAATCATCGAAATCGGAGGAGCGGAAGTGAAAACCAGAAGTGGTCGTTTTTTGATGGATTCGAAACCTTCTCACCCTAAGGAATCCAAATTTATCCTATGTTTCAGTATACGATGGTTTTTTCATTTTCTCTGTCAATAATGTCTGCGTTTTGAATCAAGCTTCTGCAATTGGAATAAACTTATAGTTGTTCATAACCCAACATTTTTTATTTCCAAGTTTGTTCAATGATTTTTGTTGAATTTGCAATTCTTTCTATGTTATTTCATATTAGGCGTTGGATATTATATTCGTTACGCCATCTTTGTTTTTTTATCTGTCGGTACACTCTGTACTCGTTTCCATTCCATTTGATGTGCTGCACGTTGAGATTCAACTATCATTAACGAAGATTTGGCTTAGTGCCTTTCTGACATGTTGCGTCATCTTTGCTTTTTCTTTGCCGAAGAATTCTGCATTTCTTATCCTTTCATTTGACGTGCTGTACGCGACGATCCGATCATTATTGGTGAATATACAACTTAGTGCCCTTCTGACAGTTGCGCTATTATTTTTTGTAATAACTCATTAATTTCCACAAACCCTCACACACGCCACAACCTTCCACGCTGACTACGTCACTTTCGAGGTTTTTCAATGTTTCATCATTATCATTATTATTCGACCCACATTCTCCAGTTCAATTTCATCTAGCACAATCATTCTACTGATATTCGATTTCTCCATTCTGATTAGCTGGCCGATACTTCTCTGTAACAGAAGTTAGGTTGAGTGTTCCACAAGGTTCCGTTCAAGAGTCTGAAAATTCGCGAAATGAATCTTTATATGACAAAGCATGGACTTTAGTCATTTCCTGATGATGCTTACTTGGTTAGCGGAATGCTTTAAATGATAAATGACTGTCATATTAATACACGAAAAACCGTTACGACAATAACGATGAAACGATAACGAATGAACGCACGGAAAAAGTTCGAAAACGAACGAAAAACGATCGAAAACGCACGAAAAACGGTCGCACGCAAAACAGTCGAAACGTTTGTAAAACGGTCGCTTTTCCCATTTTCGAATGTTAACTCCACAATACGTAACTCCTCGACACCTTTGGTGCCATCTCCTTCTTAACCTGATGATGCTAACTTGGTTAACAAAGATACGAGACTTCCGACATGTTGGAACGCTAGACTTCTGTTGAATCGACATGTTTTTTCCTTAAATGATGTATTTTGAAACGCCCTGTATACACATCAATATCATATTTTAAACCGACATGTTTTTTCCCTAAATGATATATTTTGACGCACCTTGTACAATTCGACGTCATATTTGTTTTTCAAGATGTATTTTGAGATACCTTGTACACATTGAGGGATCGCACGTTGAAAACTTACAGCCTCGTGGAACTGTTATGTTTTTTCTTAAATGATGTATTTTGACGCACCCTGTACACTTCGACGCCATGTTTGTTTTCAATGATGTATTTTGAGATACCTTATAACATTGAGGGATCGCACTTTGAAACGATACAGCCTCATTAATCTGTAATGTTTTTTCTCAAATCTAATTCATTATCATTAATATATCACTTTCGTGCTTCCAATTTTCATCGAGTGGTTCACGATTAATTTCAAAACCTGCAACGCTAAATTGTCCCATAAACAACGATTTATTGTACAAACGGCAACACCTGCTTGCGCCAGCAACCGGTAAATTTCGATGCCATCTCCATCTCTCTTTGCCTCGATTACGTCACACACGTCTCTCGCTCTTACACACACATACACATCTTTACATGAAATATTAATTATTTCCCAAATCTAAGTATATTTTCCTATCTTCAACAAGATAATGATGATTACAGTCTACGGAAATTAAAAAAAATGCTGTCAAGTATAATGAATGAGTCAATTTCGGTCCCGACAAAACTAACGCTATAAATACCCAATATTCGCAGTTACCTTCAATATCTTACGTTGGTGTAGAGGTTAAGGACGATGTTCACCGCGCGGACGATCCAGGTTCGAATCTCATAACTATAAACTTTTTTAAATTAAAATCACGTGACAAGGGGGCCTGAGCGGTGATGCGGAGTCCCAAGGGGGCCGAAGGGCGGAGTATCAAGGGGGCCGAGGGTAGATGCGGAGTCCCAAGGGGGCCGAGGGGCGGAGTTCCATGCTTGAATCGCAACGATACTCGTTCCATCCTGCGTCGATGACGTCACACATATGTCTAGTATTTACAGTGTCCTTCTTCAACCAATAGATAGTTCAGCTAGTGACTCATAGGTGGCGCCAGAGTGGTGTACTCGCGACGATGCGTCTGGGTCACGTGACAATTTGGAGCGCTCTGATTGGTCGCAGCATCCAAAATTGCCAGAATGAACCTCCATAAGAAATAACACGGTGTTTTGATTTGGAACTCTCCTAGACCCTTTACTGATGTGTTTTGAGACACTCTATAAACCACCACGTTTTTTTCTATAAAGTTTCATTCATCATCATTATTATCCCAATTTCACCATCTACAATCATTATTCTATTTATTTCGAGGAGGCTGACAATAAATTATCATTTATCATGCAAATCCAAAAGGTATTATTCATTTCAATGACAAATGACGAGCGACCATTGTTTTTTTTCTCCCAATGGTATTCATTTTCTGATGATGCTCACTTGGTTAGCGAAACGAGCGTTGAGAGACCGTAAATGATAGATGACAGAAACATGAAAATGTGACTTAGTGCCTTCCAGCCGCCATCTTTTTTTTTTCTTTGTCTAGACATTCTGCATTCCTCACCCTTTCATTTGACGTGCTTGACGTGCTTGACGATCCAACATTTATTAACGAAGATGTGACTTAGTGCCCTTCTGGCCGTCATCTTCGTTTTTTCTCTGTAAATGAATTCTGCATTTCTTCTCCTTTTATTTGCTACGCGATGTTTTTGAACAAGATAATTAAATTTACAATAGGGTTGCCGAAAATCAAAAACACCACTAACATGCCCGACTAGGTCAGTGGTTTGCACAAAGTCGTGGGTGCAACTGATTAAAAAAAAAACAATGATTTTAACTAAATGGGGAAGCGCCACCAATTTTTGTTGGCCAGTTAAAAACCGGAAAACTGCCCAGTTATTGGGAAAGCCCACTATTGAAATATTTAACTTCTCATAAAAGTAATAATTCTATTTGCAATGACTAAGGAAGTTTATTACAATAATAAAAAATAGAAATACAGTGACCGCTCTGTTTGCCGATTCCTCACTTCAATTGCTAGATTACCACTATCATAATACATTCGCTAAACTGATCTGGCAATCGATTTCAATTTCCTAAATTCAAGCAATTTCCTAAATTCATCCTTAGGAATATTCCAACACCCTCCTAATAATCAAGGGTGTTTCCAACACAAAACAGACAAAGATCGTCCTCTGAGAATTGAGAAAAATACTGACTATTTGCCCTTTTTATAAAAATCCTGCTTTTGCATCGGTGGTTTCCAATACTGTCCCAAAATACTCCAAATTTCACAATATCAAAAAGGAACCACAGTTGGCTGAAAATTCGAAAATCCCTTCTAGGTAGTGAACGAGCGAAATAATTCAACCAGGCGATCAGTTCATTCAGCAATTCACAATCGACAAAAATCTTTTCGCCAAAGTTTCCGTCCTTATCCTTATGTCCTTGGTGTGAGAAAAAAAGGAACATAACCTATTTACCGACCTAGTCGGTGTCATAGGCGGGTTAGAAAGGTTTTAAATATACATAAATTCGCATGTGGAAATGAATAAACTAACCGATTATTAAAAGTATAAATAAATTGTTTAATTTATAACAAAGCAAAATTGTATCGTAACAACGTGCTATACGTGACGATACAACTATTATTAACGAAGATGTGGTAGTGCCCTTCTGGCCGCAATCTTTATTTTTTCTCAGTCAATGAATTCTACATTTCTTCTCCTTTCATTTGACGTGCTGAACGTGGCGATGCGACTATTATTAATGAAGATGTACCTCAGTACCCGTCTGGCCGTAATCTTTATTTTTCTCTGTCAATGAATTCTGCATTTCTTCTCCTTCCATTTGAAGTCATATACGTGACTATGCGACCTTTATTAACGAAGATGTCGCTTAGTGCCCTTTCGGCATATGTCACCATCTTGGATTTTTCTCTACTCCGTGCTGACCTCATATACAGTTTTTCCTCATATAAACATATATATTGCATCGTATAACTCTTACACACGTCACATCTACCTCGATTTGGGTATTCCATAAGGTTCCGCAACGAGGTCTGAAACTAACTAAACTTAAGCTCCATAAGGAAAAGCATTGGATTTTGAGCCAGAAACGTTTTTTTTATTAAATAGCGTATTTTGAGACACCCTGTACACATTGAAGAATCGTGCGTTGAAACGATAGACACCCTGTCATGTTTTGTCTTGAATGAGATACTCTGTACACATTGAAGAATAACACGGTAAAACGATAGAGCCCCGTTAAACTACCATGTTTTTTCTTGAATGACTTAATTTGAGACACTCTGTATATTTTGATGGCAGCCATGTTTTTTCTATTACGTTGGCAGCTCTTTTTTTCCTTTAACGCCCATGGCCATGTTTTTTCTTCAATCCAATTTTTCGTTCATCATTACTATTATACCGTTATTTATGTGATTCAGTCACGCCGACGTATTTTGAGACACCCTGTACACATTGATGTCATGTTTTTTTCTTAAACGATGAGACATCCTGTATAGCAGCCACGTTTTTTTCTATGACGTTGGCAAATATTACCCTCCCGCGTGTTTTTTTCATCCCCCACTCCCTCCTTTCCCGTATTTTGAAATGTCATTGCCCCCCCATTGCCCCATTTTCAAACGTTCCTCATTGGGATTGCACATTAAAACGTTAGGTCCCCGGGCATGTTTCTTTCTTGAATGAGACACCCTGTATACATTGAAGAATCAAACGTTAAAACGATAGAGCCCCGTTAAACTGCCATGTTGTTTTTTCTTAAATGCTGTATTTTGACGCAACCTGTATATTCCGCTCAATGCCTGTTACTTTGCCGCTGTGTTTTTTTTCTCAAATGATGTATTTTGAAACACCCTACATTGAGTGATCGAACGTTGAAATATTAGTCACGTTAAACTGTCACATTGTTTTTTCTTAAATTATACATTTTGAAGCACCCCTGTATACTCCACTCAATGCCCATTACATTACCGCCATGTTATTTTTCTTCAACGATGGCAACCATGTTTTTTTCAATACCACACACACCTTATATAATATTGTTTTCATATTATTCTAAGCGCGCTCGAATCGTTCAAACCGCGATAACGCTGCTCGATTCTCGGCCGTACGCGTGCCCTTGAAAGGAACCAAAAATTGAACGATGGACCTTAGCCATTTTCCCATGTAAATCTCCATAAGCCAGCTTTTAGAGCCGGTGCAGCATATATACTAAAACCCTTTAATAGTGAAAATCATACAATAAACTGTATTGATTGGTTTTTTAATATGGATTTTCATCAAGTATCGGCCAGTTCTATTCAATTATACTAATAGTACGGGAGCTAGCAACGTTTGGAAAACAAGAATTTCAGAACAGTTGGTTTTTTGATATGCTGTCATTCTTGCTCTTTCGGTTAGAACCCGGGCTACCTGGCTGGCGATAGTGGTTGCGTTTATTAATGTGCATGTTATCTGCACATCTGCAGGTAAAAATCCTTAACTTTAAAAGAATTTTTTAAAGCGTAATTTTTAATTTTTTGCCTTTAGATAGATCCACCAGACATCAATTTTTTATTGCCAGACATTTTTTTTTATAAAAAATTAAAAGTATTTTTGAATGTCTGTAATTTTCATATTATGTTCTTTGAACATAAAATAATCTAAAATTAATTTGCCAGACGGTAATTCGATTGTTAAGTATTAAATATAAATAAAAAAGTAATGAACGTTATTGCGGTATAATACTTGTATTCAGAGAGAGGTAGTTTAAAGTGCAAGAGAGATAGACAGCGATGGCAGCGTATCGGCTAGTGTATAACAGAAAATTTTAAGAATGAGACAGGAAATAATTGCAAAAATACATTACTTACTCTTGTTCTTGTAAATACAAATTGGAATGAAAAAATTTCTTCATAAAAATTAAAATATAATTAAAATAAGCGTAGTTTGGTTGATTTACAATAAAAAATAAGTTCGTTATTTTTGGAATCATGTGTTTAACATTTGAAAGTCACCCATACTTATACTTCTCGAAAGGTTTATGTAATAACTAATCAACTGGATATAGTTGTTTTTCCAAGGTTAGGTCTTTGCTACCTACCTCTTGTAAGAATCTTGCAGTTGTGATAATATTTTATTCGGTAATAAATCAGTGTCCGTTGACGATGAGAACGCAATTTTTTTCTGATATTCTAAAAGATCTTCATAAATATGTTTTTTTTTTAAAAGATTGTATTCAGCATTCTTACTTTTCAAAAACTGATCAAAATGTAACATCTGTAAGCCTAATGCTGTTAACCGATGCAGACGTTTGTAACGATTAAAGTGTTTACCGTCAATTAATCCATTTACAGACCCTGAATTGATTTTACTCTCATTCATCATGTGAGATAGTTTGCACTCATCGATAAAAGTACCGACAACCTTAAAAAATCCATCATTAAATGAAATGATCCAAGATGTATGAAAAGATTAGTAAATCTGAGACCTTCTGTTGCTTGAATTTTATAAGCTATTTTAGCAATTGCTAAATCATATGTGACTTGTACATAAGCTTGACCACATTCTCTACCAACTGTCTCTCTCTAACCACAAGCATTATACCGTAATATGTTTCATTACTTTTTTATTTATATTTAATACTTAACAATCGAATTAACGTCTGGCAGATTGATTTTAGATTATTTTATGTTTAAAGAACATAATATAAAAACTACAGACATTCAAAAATACTTTGAATTTTTCATTTGAAATAAAAATAAAAACTCGCGTATGGCACATAATTAACAACAATAAAAATGCCTGGCAATAAAAAAATTGATGTCTGGTGGATCTATCTAGAGGCAAAAAATTAAAAATTATCCGTTAAAAAATTCTTTTACAGTTGAGGATTTTTACCTGTGCAGATAAGATGCACATTAATAAACGCAACCACTACTGCCAGCCAGGTAGCCCGGACTCTAACCGAAAGAGCAAGAAAGACAGCATATCAAAAAACCAACTGTTCTGAAATTCTATTTCGAAAACGTTGCTATCTCCTATACTATAAAGATATTGTATTGTATTGTATTCATTAGGAATCGTATCCCAGTTACGTTTTATGTGTCAGCAGTGGTGTGGTTCGTAAGACATTCTCGTATTTTGAAACCAATTTTATATTGAATAATTCTTTTACAACTTTTACGTTTCACCCACTGAAAGATCACTTTTCTCATTACTTTGATGAAAATTGTAAATGCAGTTTACAAGTGACAAAACTGGAATGAGTAAAATAATGTCTAGCCTATATTTATATAACAATTTAAACAACGACATATCTATGCGGTATGAAAGAGTATTCATGGTAAAAACGCAAGTTATCATAACAAATATTTCGGGGCAGAAAGCAATTCAGCATAAAAAGTATCGGTAGAAAGCATGTTAGCATAAATACATCCCGGAATAACTGTTGGCTGCAGGGTAGGACTCAGGAACGTAACTTCCTTTTTGATCAACGTGTTCATCTCACTTCATGTCTGATCGAGAAAAATTCGATGATGTCTTTGTTATTGCGTGGTATTGGCACTGTAGACTTGGGCACTCTGGTCTATGAATTTTAATTGTTTTTGTGTTTTTTTGTCGTTAGATCTGAGAGAAGGTGATAAATTTGGTTTTATGTATATTTATACAAAATTTGTTGTTATTAAGCCATAATCTATTGCCTTTGAAAATCAATATAGTATTTCGGCATAATATATGATGTGACCTTGAAAATTAATAATGTAGCAAATATTGTTTATGTATAGAAGGAACAGAATAGAATCCAATACTGTACCTTGAAGCACACCAATAGATGGGATTGAGGGTGAACTTTGGGTTTTACCGATTTTAACTTGTTGGGTTCTACCACTGAGATAGTTTTGAAAAAGTTGTCACGTTCTGACCGCGTTCTATACTTGTATCCTTTCCGACTTATTTCAGTCTTGTTGGAGCATAAATTTGTCCAGGCTTTTGAACGTTGCTGATGCCCGTATATTTTCGACTTGCTGAGAAATTATGCTTTTACATGAGTGACTCTAGGTTAGCAAAAAAAAAATGGTTATTTCTGATTTTTGAATTCCAAAACCCTCTTTGAGCTTGTTGGCTCCGTAAGTCTCAAAGAAATTCCGATTTTTTTTTTCAGAAAAGAATACTCTCAACATTTTCCAGCCATTCATTTCTTGGACGAAGATTTATGTTCGATATTTATTGCAACGGCAAAGTATGTACCAATTTACGCAGCTGTTGCTAAGTTATTCCATAAAACTTCTTTGCTATTAGAGTGATAAATTTCTTTCTATTCTTATTTTTAAAATGTGGCCTCCCCATAGGGGGTAATAATTTTCTCCTAATTCAAGTCGATCTCTGATTGATTATTCAGGGATATTGAAGTTTTTAGCGGCTGCTTTTATAGCCTCAATAGCCTTTATATTTTCAGGATTCCACGATTTTTTTTTTGGCACAGATGCATTCATCTGAAACAAAAATACAATTATCTCATCAAAATAGGTCCATTTGTCTAGGAGATACAATGCCACGTACAGGCAAACATGACTTTTTGTTGGGTGTTGAAAACAAGTTTCTGTAAATAAAACATAACTTCCATAGTTAACAATTTTGCGCCCTCGTCTGATAATACTGCGCCTTTGGCGCGAAATTGTCAAACTTCATAATTTCATTTTATAATCTCAAAATATTATAGAAAAGTAAATTGTATGTTAAAATTATTTTGACATTACTTCTACAGTATATTATCATTCAAAAAGGAATAGGTTCAATGTCTCTACTGTCTCTGTTAATAAGGTTATTGATTGATAGATCATTCATTATTTTTCAATGTTAGATTGAGTATTTATACAGTTAATTACAATGTATCCTTATCACGAACAAGCTATAGATTTCTATGGCTTCTGTGATTATCTTGTTTATTTTCGATAGCACTCTATGTAATGTATATCAGTGTATGCGATAATAAACATATTATTATATTATTATCATTAATGTATTATAATATGAATACAGTATAACTCATCTCTTTTCGAAAGAATACACAAAATTATAAGGATGACGAAAAAACTTCTACAGCGCATGGTCTCTCCGTCGTCGCGCAGGTCAAAGTAGTGCGACTCGGGGAAGGGTGTAGGCATGTCGGACTTCGATGTTTATACACTGTATCGCATAAGTAGTGGATAGTTTTTGAAATATGCTGATGCGCAGAATTATCAGCCGGGCGATATTATCCAACTCTCCCCTATAAAGCCATATTGACGTACTGATGCTCCCTGAAAAAACGTTAACAGTCTACTTTTGATGCAATGTTCAAAGATTTTATCTAAATCAGATATAACAGAGATATGCCAATAGTTTTGGACTACCGTTTTTGAAAATAGGTGTAACTATAGAGTCTTTCCACTGGAATGGAATAGTTCCATGCTGTAAACAAAAATCTAGAATATGAATAAAGGGGGGATATTTTTTATCGTTTTTTTAGTTAGTTCTTCTGGACCAGGAGAGCACTTATCCTATCATAATTTCAGAATCACCTGATATGAACCTAGACACTATATTTTTCAGGTACATTCTTCAAAAGAAATTCAGATGGATGAAAATATACAGGATATTTTTTCATAATTCGTTCGATACCCTACATCTTTTATTTGTTGCATTTATTCCTATTCCAAGAATGAAAATGGAAGAAGATATCGCCCACCAATACATCGTTGAAAAACTCTGTTCTGAAAAAGCTATACATATACTTATGCAGGTCGTTTTTTAGGATAAAGATATCGTTTTTGTATTAAAAATGCCAACCGCTGACTTCGGAAAGTTGAGAAACTTAATCAAATCAAAATATTGGGAAAATTTCCAATATGATATATTTTCAAATGGATGGGTGTCTACTAAACTTGATTATAAAAAATGCAGGTGAATATTGGAAGGAAACATTATGCATTGAAATTGAAAGAGGTATATCTTCTAACATTTTGAAGTTTCCTGAAATAGGTTGAATTAATATTCATGATCTGAAAAATTAAATTTTTTATCCTGATCTCGACAACACTCAAATATTATTTAATATAGCCAACCCTTATATCTCAAATACACCCTTTTGTGGAGTAATAATAGTGTTATCGGCTTTTCACTGATATCGTGATAGACTTTGTTGTGTATCTCGGGCAACGGAAAGATTTATCAATACAGTGACAAAATGTCAACTATGATTGCCGATTGCGATAGACTTGAAGAGAATTCATCGAAAAAACGAGAGCTTTCTAAAAATACCGTCTTGGGCGAATTATGCAAAGATCCAAGGTAAGAAACCGTTCAGTTCAATATAACTATCGAGTGACATTGTATTCCTAATAAATTTTAAGGATGACCAAAGAATTCTTGAAGAAGCATTGCAAAGAGCACAAGTTGTACCAAACACCACACCTAAATGATGTGTTATATCTTCATTTCAAAGGATTCTCTTATATAGAAAATCTGGAAGAATATATAGGTTTGAAATGTTTGTGGCTCGAAAATAATGGCATACGGAGAATCAGCGGTTTGGATAATCAAAAGGAATTGCGTAGTTTATTTCTGCACTATAATTTGATAAAGAAAATTGAGAACTTGGAAAATTGTCCGATACTCGATACATTGAACATATCCTACAATCAAGTGAAAAAAATTGAAAATTTGGGTAAAAACTTTTATTTTCCAAATATATTTTTTTCTTATGTTACTAAATACAGAGGCTATTCGAGTTCAAATCTATGCATGAACATCTCGTAAACGGTGAACGATAAAGGGTAAGTTGAATAATACCAAAAATCCACTCGTTTTATTTGGTTCCGAAGATATGCGAAAAAACTCAAAATTTCAAATCCAATATTTGACTGTATTTTCTTTGTTCGCAGGAATATTAAAAATGTATTTGCACTTTGTCACGGAAACTTATGATTACTCGTAGCTATCAGAATATGTTGATATATTTTTATACAGGGTATCGTCCGACTTGGTCCCCCATTAACTTCTATAGTCATTTCTTAACCGTGTTTTTATAGTATTTGCAAATTAAATTTGTATCGATATTCCTTAGAGTTTAGATAATTTGATGATCATTTGGTATTTTTTTTCTATTACGACCTTGATAAATGCTTGAATTGAAGCAATTTGTACTCACTTTATGTATCTACTTGTGATGCACTGTTTGGAAGCTTTGGTGTTGTAGTAATGAATATTACTGGAGTTTTATGCCAACACTCGACACGTGTTTCGATCACCAAGTGATCATCTTCAAGAGGAAGATTATACTGTCTTCCTCTTAAAGATGATCACTTGGTGATCGAAACACATTTCGAGGTGTTAAAAATAACGATTTAGTGTTGGGATAAAACTCCAGTAAGATTCTCTCTTTATGTACTTCAGCTGATTCTCAAAAAGTTTCCTGCCAATTCGTTCTTGTTTGAACAGATTAATTGAGGAGTAGCTGAATGTATTGATTTCACAAACCTTTAATATTACCAGTAAGGTTTTCCTACCTGGTACAACCACTAGAATTTAAAAAATGTGTGTCTCACCTAATTTTGGCTTTGGTAGTGTTCAATGGATACTGGTAAAAGGCTGGTACCTCTGAACGGCAGATGTATATGAGGCCCTTATGTATTGCAAAAAGTTCTAATGTTAATTACAAACCGGTATTTCTGCTGAGTGATAAGAGATGAAATTCATAAATAAGAAGACATAGACGACAAATGTATACTTATTCAGGGATTTCAAGATGACGTTGGCGACTTTTCTAAGTACTTAAACCTCTGATTGAAGTAGTATAATCTAACGAAAAGCCACGTCATTTTTATTCGAGAAAATAGCGAGATCTGAAAGCTGATCTTATATGTCATAAAATTTTTTGAATAACATATTTTAATAATTTTTACCCTCGAAAAACTCCTTTCTGTAGACGCAACTGTCACAGATGTTGTTTTGGATCGTTAGAAAAACCAGCTTGATGTGGCACATCCAATAAATTAGGAGAAGGGGGCCACGTGCCCCAATGAAATTATAAGGGTGGATAGAAAACTGGATGTTGAGCGAAAGTACCATTTCAAATCAATTTGTTCGCCGTCAAAGTGACAAAAAAAAAAGAATTAGTGTAGCCCACCAATACACTAGCAGAAGGGGGCCGTGTGCCAAAACAAAAAAATACAAGTGACTGAAGAACTGACAGTTGAGTGAAAATAGCACTTCAAATCAATTTATTTTCAGTCACTTTCTGAAAAAAAAAATAAGAGGGAGGATTTTCATTTTTCACCCACATCTCTTATGATCTAACCTTTCTCAATTGTCGCATGTTATAAGGTTTTCTTTGGCAAATCCTATCATGGAGGGATCACAGTATGAACATTTGTTTCTCATATTGTCAGATAGTTTTTCGAAATAATAAAACATAAAAGCTTCACAGTTGCTTGTCATGTTGAAGACCATTATTTACTGGCCAGTTCCAACATCTACCAGTATTGTACGAATGTTATGATGATTTTTATAATACTGCAGATACTAGAGGACTGACAATATATAAAAGATTGTTCCTTGTTTTGATAACAAAACAAGGAACAATCTGATATAAATCGCTGTTTGCTTCATTGGTGATATTTAAAATAATATCAACTGAAAAGTTTGTGAGCCAACTTTTTTTGAAAGTTGGTAATTTCATTGGTAATTTCTCAATATGGTAAGTTGTCGAAAGTAGTGATAATATAAAATTTATAATAATTTGGCTTATCTGTGACTTCAGCCAAACACGGCAATAAATAAAATTCAAAAAATTCACGTATACTTATGAGCAGGCCCTTTTCTCAGGTTTCTTCTGGATGAATGTTTTCAACTTTATATGGGCATTTAATTTCAATAACACCTTCCTCCCATCTGGCGAGGTAGCAATATATTGATCTTCTCAATGAACGTACAATCCAAAGGGAAAACACTGAACTCCCTTTAACATCTCATAAGCGAGCAATCCATTTTTTTTTCGTTTTCAGCTTGTCTGGATTTTGATTTTCGGAAACCTTACCAAATGAAGAATCCTACCAAATAAAGAAGCACTAACACTTTTTCTTCTCTCAGCAAACCATTTTTTACAATCACTTCATCCCCTAATATTTGTTTCTAGAGTTTCGAGTAGGTAATTCCATTATTTTTTTATATAATTGAAACATATCCTTCTCCTATAAGTTTTCTATATGGTGGTATCTTCTTTACTGTTGATCAGGGGCCTTTCAGACGTAAATCAAAATTCACAGAAATATGGTTCATCGTCCGCACCAGGTGTAACCTCTTTTTTACATAAATCGTGTACCTGAAGCCGTCACACCTATACCATAGTGCAGTTTCATTTACCCAACTTCCTTGGGAAGACAAACCCTTGTCGAACATTTTTTGTCATTAACCGATTTTTTTTTTATTCCTATCAGTTTAATTCTCAATCGCAAACTTCTCGTTATATTCAATAAGGATGTACTACTACATTTTTGCCGCATCTGGTTGTTTGAAATATTATTTTTCAAACTTCCGAAGCGCATCTTTGTACAGAGGTATCACTTTTCTTTTGTGTTCATTCATTAGTAAGCTTTTGCAGAGAAAAAAGTACGGATATACTTTTTTTATGAAAATCTATTGGGTTGTGATATTTATTGTATATAGAACGGGTTATTTTTATATACCTACTGCGTTAATCACAGCGCTGGTAGATGAAGATTCTATATACACTTTCCAACAAATAATTCTTCCTCACAACAGATTCTGCTGACATGTCTGAAAACGAAGGTATTTGGTTAAGAACTGAGAACTACACATAATTTCTGGCATCCTAACTCCAATAAATTACAGTTGCAAATTTCAAATACAGCTGCCAGGATTTTTTTACTGTATGTACGAATTTCACCGTCTTCATTGAAATGTGCTTTTATATCTTCAGTAATGATTCTCATCATATGAAAGCAACAGATGGAAATTTTTATTTTGATTTCTAGAAACGGTTTGGTTTTCGAAATAACTTCGAGATCAAGATACTTCCACATTATTCAAAGCTATTGAAGTAGAATTAAAAAAACGAAGTTGAAATCTGTACTTGCAGTACTCTTCAAAAAGTGGTAATTTTTTACAATGTTCAATACAAAATAACTTGTTTAAAAGTCATGCCCCGATAGACCTCGCATCATGTTCGCAAGATATAATTCTCACAACCGGACACAATTAGATGAAACTTTCAAGAGGGCGACTGGGCGCCATCTGGGAAAGAAAATTAAATGGAAAAGTGGGTCTTTTGATACATCTTTTTGAATCTCCTGACAAATGCTTCCCAACCCTAGAATATAATGTCAATACCTTCAACTACTACAAAATGGCAGAACTTTTAATAATTGCCTGAATACATTGACATTTAACCACATAATATGAGGTAATAAGCTTGAGGTCAGTTCAGAAGATGCTCGAAATGGTTGTCTTGAACTTCTTGACATATGAACAGCCTATCCGATATTTCACACCGAACATTTTCGAACACTGCAATGTCAATATCTCTACAAATATTTATTACTCTCTGCCGTAAATCCAATATTGAAACAGGTTCAGTTTCGTACACCTTTTGCTTCAAATAACCCCATAAAAAAAGTATAAAGGTGTCAAATCTGGCGAGCGGGCTAGCCATTCTGTAGGATCTCGACGTCCAATCCAACGACCGGGAAAAGTAGTATCCAAATAGTTGCTTACTTGTCTGGAGTGATGTGGTGGTGCTCCATCTTGTTGGAATACAATATCCATATCGAATTCATTAGGATTCGCTTCGACGATTTCAGTGATGGGAGGGTCAACAGTAGTTTCCAGCATATTCAAATACAGTTTCCCTGTTGAATTTTGATCAACAAATAGAGGTCCTACAATATGGTTTTTCAATATTCCTGTCCAAACGTTAATTTTTTCTGGATATTGAGTATGTATTTTCCGGAAAACGTGAGGGTTGGTATAACCTTATCGGGTTGTTGGAATTGCCACATGGCACAGATAAAAAGGAATGTTTCTAGAAATATCGATATTACTGTGTTTGCCTTCAGGCAATTATTACATGTTCCGCCATTTTGAAGTAGGTGAAGATATTGAATTCATATTCTAGGGTTGTGAAGTATTCGTCAGGAGCTTCAAAATGATGTATCACAAGACACCCTTTCCATTAATGTGGTCGTGATACTCAGACGGTTCACACCGTTCTGAAGAGACCATGTCTGGTACTGATGATGGGGTAAGTACCCCGAAACCGGTCTATCGGTTGGTCGTATGGACAAAATGAAATTAATTTCTGCTTTTCATAGTGTGAAATAACTTGAGATGAATCTTCCCAATCAAAGTCGTTTCACAGGTGCCTGATGGTTTTATGTCAACTCTCTGCGCGGCATTAGCTGGGTTAGTTGTTGGGTATCTGCCACACGTACCTACAAAGTCGTAGGTCTACATGAGAGGCAAGGGGTAAGGTGTTTTCACCTGAACCTGGAGCATGTTATATGCATTTCTTTACAAAAATGATTTGAAGCTTCAATAACTTTTATTTATTATATGCGAGCGCTTTCGATAGCAGGCTGTACTATCATCTTCATGGCTCCACTCAAACTGAACGTTTTATCTTCTTGTTTGTTCTTTTATACGGTTAGAATGTCTTAGTGTAGGTTTTTGTTCTCTCCTGTCTTCTGGATGTCTCATTGTCTCTTTAAATTTGCTTGTATTTGGATTACATCAGGTAATATCCTTTGCGTTGGACTTTCTCTAGTTTCATTGTTTGTGTATTGTATTGTGTAGTATATTGAATGTTAGATCTTGCTGTGTTTTGATTTGTATTTGTTTTTTGATAGATGAATTATAACTTTTGAATTTATGGATGTTTAGGTTTCCCCAGATGTCCATACGGTTTTCTTTATTGACTTGTTTTTTGAGTTTGATGTTTTCTAGTGGGGAAAAATTATGTTTGTTTTGTATTGCGTGTGTTGCGAGGTTTGATTTATATGTTATTAGGTTTTTGTATGCTTTTTTGTGCATACCTTTGGATCAGTTTTTTCGTGGTTTGGCCAGTATAGAATTTGTTGCAGTCCGAGCATTGTATGCTGTACACTCCGTTTAGGTTTTTGTCTTCTTCTTTTTCATAGCTGTTAATTTCTTGTGTTATTTTCGTGTTCGGCTTGTGAGTGATGTTGATGTTCATGGGTTTGAAGAAGTTTGTTAATTTTTTGGTTTGGTGACCTATGTATGTGAATGCAGTCCATCCTTGTGTTGTTTGATCTATTGGAGTAGTTTGATCCTTATTCTGTATTTTTTGTTTGATTCTATTTTCTAAAATATATATTGCCTTTTGGGTGTATCCATTCTCGTTTGCTATTTGGTATATAATTTTTCTTTCCTTATTCCGGGCTTCATTGCTAAGTGGTATCCTTAGCATTATGTATATGAATGCGTTATAGGCAACCATTTTGTGTGATGGTGGGTGGTTCGAACTTACGGGTATGGGGTATGATGGTGCTTGTTTGTGTAGGTTTCCTGTATATTGCCATATGAAATTTTGTTCTGTTGTGGTTATATCCGATAGTTATGTCCAGCTAGTTGAGTTTCGAGTCGTTTTCTTCCTCTATGCTGAAAACCAGTTTTTGATTTATTTTGTTAATTTTCTTTGTCATTTGTTCTATTTTTATTCCTTTTTTTTGTGATATGTACAGGCAATCTTCGAAAAACAGCCTGTTATCGAAAGCGCTCGCATATAATAAGTAAAAGTTATTAAAGCTTCAAATCATTTTTGTAAACAAATGTTAATATTGAAATACTGAAAATGAAGGAAAATTAGTAGCCTCAATATATATATATATATATATATATATATATATATATATATATATATATATATAAATATATATATATATATATATATATACAGGGTGTCCCTGGACTTCCTCTTTTCCTCTCGGGAATGTATAGATGGGGTCAAAATTGATATTTTGACCAGTACTTCATATAACTTTTTTCCTAAAATCCTTCGTTACCAAGTAACGGGCCCTCGAAGTTACAAAATGAAAAATGTTTTTCTTTGAAAACTTTTCAAGTGAATGTTCAAAATCATCCAAATTTTGGTAATTGACTAAACAAATGAATTCCTTCGATGAGCTTTCATGCAGGAGTCAGTTGTTTTGCTACAAAGTCAGGAACGGACTACCCCCGATGGTCCACACCCCAAAACTTTGAAATGACAGATATTTTTCAACAAATTAAGGTTACTTGGACAATTTTATGAATAAAAGTACTCGTGTGGAAAGTCGATCGGAGCAACGAGTCTTGATAAAAATGTAGTTTCACTCGACGACATCAAACCCGCTCGTCCACCATTATTTGAAATGAATAATTATCAAAGCAGAAATAATAATGATAACGTTAATTCAACAACATTTATCCTGAGATGTCTACCATTATTCGAAAATATTAGTTTTTAAGGAAAATGGAAATGATAGGTAAAATGTTCATAACGAATTTTTATAATGCAAACACGTTTAACTAACGAAACTCAAGAGCAAACAGAAATGAAAAATCCGCTACAGAAACTGCTCGATATGACCACCTTCTCTCTCTATACATTTTCTTAGTCTGCGAAGACACCCTCTCTGTACTTGAAATAGCATTCCAGGGTCGTTTCGTATGGCTTCACAATGTAATGTTATTCTATTCAACAATGCATCTCTTGTGTGAATAGGTGTAGCGTAAACAAGGCTTTTTAGATGCCCCCACAGAAAGAAATCCAATGGATTTAAATCCGGAGACCGCGATGGCCATGAATATGGCCCACCTCTACCAATCCATCTATTGTGGAAAATATGGTTCAGATGGTCACGCACAATCAAACTAAAATGAGGAGGAGCGCCATCATGCATAAACCACATATCTCTTCGGGTTTGCAATGGAACATGTTCCAAAAGTCCATTCAAATCGTTCTGAATGAACTCCAAATAACGTTCTCCATTCAATCGGTCCTGTAGAACGAATGGTCCTATAAGATGGTTTCCTATGATACCAGCCCAAACATTCACGTTGAATTTCCGTTGGTGTTTGGTTTGCAATATCCCATGGGGATTTTCTTCGGCCCATATATGGAGATTATGAGAGTTGATAACTCCATCTCTACTGAAACCTGGTTCATCAGTGAATAAAACTCGATTAATAAAAGTCATATCCTCTCTTTGCCTATCCATGATCCAATTGGCATATTCCAGTCGTGCTGGAAAATCTTGAGGTGTCATGGCATGTACCTTCTGGATGTGAAATGGGTGGAGCAGTTGTTCCCTAATTATTCTATGAATAGTGGACTTGGATGTATGGAACTGTTCTGATAGATTTCTGATGCTCATTGAAGGATCATCAGCGACGGCTTCCAAAATATTTTCCTCCAATACAACGGTACGTACAGTCCTAGGAGCGCCCTCACCACCTCGTTTTGGCAAAACTGTACCTACAATAATATCGAAATAAAACAACGTGCTCAAATTAATTATCAATTATTACATACCTGTCTCCCTCAAGCTGCGATCGACACGCTCGAATGTTTCTCTTGACGGTACCGTTCGATTGGGAAAATGCTCGGAATACAGACGACGAGCTTCTGCATCATTACAAAATGCTCGTCCATAAAATACATGCATATCTGCATATTCATTGAATGTAAACTGTTCAATTCAAAATATCCTATAGAATATTGACAATACAATGATAGTCATATGACAACGCACCACTCAACAAAACAAAATCGCATTCCAGTTTCTCATTTTTTATCAAAACTTTCTAAAAGGTTTTTTTGTCAACATCTGTGAAAGAAATGGAACATAATTATTCCCTGGTTATTTTTCACCTGATCATGTGCAGCCGTTTTTGTAGTTCATTCGTTTGCTTTTTATTAGTATAGTAAATATTTTTTCCGATGTGCGTTTTTTCAGCTAAATTTAGATTCGTGTTAAAGAATTTCTCCCATAAAATTATAATTATCAGTGAAACTCCTCAACAGTTTAGCTGTGAAGAAGAATTTGAAACATTCGAATGTTGAGTTTCATGAGATTCAGATAACTGATCAACACGAAACGTGATTATTCCACACGTATTATGTACATACAAAATATGGAATGAATTCGATATTTCATAGTAGAGTAGCTTGTTAGTTTAAAAACACCACGAATCTACAGAACTTGATATTTCTTTTGAAAAAATATCTGCTATCACAATTGTGACTTAAACTTCCATATAGGTACTGTACTTTTTGTTTACGACTTCATTTTAACATACTTTGTATTATTCCTGTTATAAATGTTGTTGAATTAACGTTATCATTATTATTTCTGCTTTGATAATTATTCATTTCAAATAATGGTGGACGAGCGGGTTTGATGTCGTCGAGTAGAACTACATTTTTATCAAGACTCGTTGCTCCGATCGACTTTCCACACGAGTACTTTTATTCATAAAATTGTCCAAGTAACCTTATTTTGTTGAAAAATATTGAAAAATATCTGTCATTTCAAAGTTTCGGGGTGTGGACCATCGGGGGTAGTCCGTTCCTGACTTTGTAGCAAAACAACTGACTCCTGCATGAAAGCTAATCGACGGAATTCATTTGTTTAGTCAATATATATATACCGGGTGTCCCACATTTTATGTGACAGGCAATATCTGGTTTGTTGAAGGAGATACACAAAAATGTTTCATACAAAAGTTTTAGGAGTTCATGAGAGCTATATTTTGATATAATTTTTAAATATACAGGGTGTTTGGTGTAGGTGCTACAGACCAAAATTCCATTTTTTAAAATAGAACGCCCTGTATATCATTACATATTCAGATGCTACGTTAAATTCTGATATCATTTCATGTTTGGTTTTTGAAATTCGGTTACGGCGTTGTTGAGTTATTGCTTAAAATGTAAAGTCTTGAGAACGACTATTATTTTTAAAAATATCTCATACAATTATTCTCTCTGCATCAGATCACATGAAAATTAGTCAAAATTTTGGGTGTTCGAAGTAATGGTTTCAATTTTGAGTTGTGGAATCCAGTCAGGAATCATTTTGAATATGAAACAATTGCGAAATTGAAAGAGGTGTATTCGAAAACAAATCTTTAATTAATAACAATGTAAATAATATAACTTGATAAATCATTTCATAAGAATGGTAGGTACCTAGGAATAAGTCAAAAAAATTGTTCAAAGTGATGCCCATTAGATATTATACAGGCTTCGAAACGTCGAATCACTTCTCTCGTACAAGTCGCTCTTATAATATCAGGCGTAATATCACTGCACGTTAGTCGAATTTTCATTTTCAGATCATCCACATTCAAAGGGGGAGTAGTGAAAACAATATCTTTCAAATAACCCCATAGGAAAAAATCAAGCGGTGATAAATCTGGGGAACGAGCCGGCCACCGAATTATTACCAATCCATCTATTTGGGTACGTTCTATCCAGATATTCAGTAACAACCTGTGAATTGTGAGGAGGAGCACCATCTTGTTGCCACCAAATTCTTTGTCGTTCTGCTATGGAAATATCTTCCATCAACTGGATCAAATCATTTTCTAGAAAATGTAAATATCGCAATCCATTGAGATTTTCATTGAAAAAGTAAGGTCCTATGATGCGGCCATTGAACAATCCACACCATACATTAATATCCCAAATAGTTTGAAAATTACTTTCGTGGACCCAGTGGGGATTTTCTTGAGACCAATAGTGACTGTTATGTCGATTCACAACTCCATTATTGTGGAATCGCGATTCATCGCTCCACAAAATTTGACTGAATATGTTAGGACTTTCATGTAATATTACCTGAATACAAGCAATGAATTCAAGTCGTCGTTCAAAGTCCGTGGGTTTCAAACCTTGTACCAACTGAATTTTGTGTATCTCCTTCAACAAACCAGATATTGCCTGTCACATAAAATGTGGGACACCCGGTATATATATATATATATATATATATATATACATATATATATATATATATATATATATATATATATATATATATATATATATATATATATATATAAATCTAGAAAGGTGAATGCAAGCAAGTGATCATCTGATGCGATCAGCAAGTGATCATCTTCACGAGGAAGATCAAACTAATCATACTTACAAAGTATATATATATATATATATATATATATATATATATATATATATATATATATATATATATATATATAATCGATTCATCATCAGTGGCCAAGTTGGCCCCTGATGATGAATCCGCTTGCTTTGTTTGGCCCCTTTCTTGCAACCAAGTGTTGTCTATCCTTTACACTTGGCTGTACCGTACTGACGAAGGCTAAATAGCCAGAAACACGTGTCTGCGGTTTGCCCACCTTCCTATGAGTGCTATGTCCAATAACCTTTTTCCATTGATAATACCATCTCACTCAATATCCCTCTATCTTTTTCTATTTATCTTGGACCCGGATGTCACGCAGGTTGCTATAGCTGCTCCCGTGACGAAGTTGGGAGTTAGTCCTTGTAATCACAAGGTCTTCCAACGATGACATGAAATCGCAGTTGGCCCCTGATGATGAATCCGCTTGCTTTGTTTGGCCCCTTTCTTGCAACCAAGTGTTGTCTATCCTTTACACTTGGCTGTACCGTACTGACGAAGGCTAAATAGCCAGAAACACGTGTCTGCGGTTTGCCCACCTTCCTATGAGTGCTATGTCCAATAACCTTTTTCCATTTATATATATATATATATATATATATATATATATATATATATATATATATATACATATATATATATACAGATAGAGATTTTATCGAGTGTGTATGATACAAATCAAGAATGAAATAATTCGTGGACACAACACTCAAAAAATAGGGGCAAACCGCGGACACGTGTTTCTGGCTATTGGCCTCATCAGCGCGGTGCAGCCAAGTGTAAAGATGGGCAACACTTGTTTGCCGAAAGCAGGAAACAACACATACGCACGGAGTCAACAACAGAAGCCAACCGCACATTTGTGGTTCCAGTTAGAAGACCTAGAATTCCTAGGCTACATCTAACATGACCACGTTGTTGACTCCGTGCGTAAGTGTTGTTTCCTGCTTTCGGCAAACAAGTGTTGCCCATCTTTACACTTGGCTGCACCGCGCTGATGAGGCCAATAGCCAGAAACACGTGTCCGCGGTTTGCCCCTATTTTTTGAGTGTTGTGTCCACGAATTATTTCATTCATATATATATATATATATATATATATATATATATATATATATATATATATATATATATATATATATATATTACACAGTGTGTATCACTTCTCATGGAAACACCCCTGTATGAAACTCCCAGGACTGATGAAAATACTCAAAATGCACCTAATACCTGAATGGTGTTGGCCAAAGTGATATAGACTGCCCGCCACTCGCGATGGTACAACCCATTTTTACGGTAGAACATAATAAGGGCAAAATCGTTCGCTTCCAATACCGGATCCCTTTCATTCTATCGAAAGAGTACTCTCGGGTATCAAAGATGCAGACATTTTCACGGATTCGTTTGGCTGTAAGATGATGTCATCCATTTTGAGCTTCTCTGAGGAAAATGTCACAGCCCCACATTCTCAGATTATCGAGATAGTGTGAAACAGTGTATGAAAAATAATCGATAGCAGCTTCTGATATAACTGAGGAAGACAATTCGTAAAACTAATTCTGGGGGCCGAACATCCAAATTCTATCCCAATCAAAGATTCACATTTCAAAAACTGCACATTTTTGTGCGTTGGCTGTGGACCCTTTCAATCAGCACATCAAGAACTACAACATATTAAAATTTCGACAAAATTCACGACAAGTCATCTCCAACAGCATATGCAGGAATAACTTCTGTGAAGAATCCTGCACTGACACCTGTCGGATATAATCCAACGCCCTTCGTGGTATTAGCCAGGGGAGTAGTTGTTTTCTGATAGGTGTCAGTCCATTAACCTACTGTGTAGGGTGTTGAGACTGGCCTGAATGAATTGTTCTCTTAGATGATTTGATTTATAGCCAGTCTTCAAGTATGCCCACTGAGTATACGTGAAAGATTTCTTTCCTTATACGAGGAATTGGGCAAATTTCGGATATGCAGTTGGTTACCTCGTTCACAGGCAGATGGGGCGACGGCAAACCTGTTGTTTGTTGTAGTCTTCAGCTTAGTTCGAAGAATGATACTCTGACGGAATTTGATTTTCAATTATCGGAAATCATCGACTTTACGTTGATGATATACACTACCTTGCACTGACGAGTGGCCAAACAGCGCGAAACCGGTCTGCAAGTGTGTTCCAATAATTGAAAATCTATTGCGGCAGTTGTATCGCCAACAGCATATGCAGGAATAACTTCTGTGAAGAAACCTGCACTGACACCTGTCAGATATGATCCAACGCCCTTCGTGGTATTAGCCAGGGGAGTAGTTGTTTTATGATAGATGTCAGTCCATTAACCTACTGTGTAGGGTGTTGAGACTGGCCTGAACGAATTGTTCTCTTAGATGATTTGAATAGGGAAAATCTCCTTGCAAGAATTATACAAGCGTGAAGAAAAATCACACCTAGAGAACTGAGAAGGGTCGGAGGAAATAATAGAAGGTGCATAGAAAAATGTGTTCGCTTGGAGGGAAGTTTGATAGAAGGCAAAAAAATATAAAATTGTCAACAATGAAATCAATTGAAATTGATTGTTTTGTTTATATCTATCATTTGTCTATATATCTAACATTTTCCGCCACAAAAAACACTTGTTTTTTTGAAAATAATGGGAAGATGATAATCTGAATTAACATTAACCATTCTAAAACCTCAATGAATATCATGTTTCCATTCCACTTACAAAATTTACAACAGATGAACAAGTCTATTAGTTGCAAACAGGATTGGGGAATATATATTACATCTTTTTCTTCGAGTTATAAATATAAAGTAGAAAGATTAAGAAAAATTTAATATCAACTTATAAACATGAGACCCGAAAGCATTTGAATAATAAAGTACTTCATCTATTAGGAATTACAAAAGGTAAGAACTCGTTAATCCTCAGCTCGCACAAGTTTCGAATTTTGAGGGTTGTCGTTCGTAGGGGTGCGACAGCTGGTTAAGGAAAAACAGATTTTTACAGATTTTTACAGAATCAAAGTCAAATCCACAATAAATATCGTTATATCGTCTGTAAACAGATCAATTGATTTTATCAACCAACAAAGAAATAGAATTGATGAATATCAGAAATAAAGGTATCTATACTGATTGCTGTGGGAACCGATGTGTTAAATTTCTATAGTAAATGATATTATTTCCGTTATTTACAAACTGCTCACGTTTTTCGAAAATGTTTCAAATCAGTGGTGAATCTTTGCCCTGATTCAATACTATCAAATTTTTTCAGTAAAATTGGTGGGTTCATAGTGTCGAAAGCTTTACGTAACAGAAACCAATAGAAAAATTTCGATGTTTCATTTTCCAAGACAAGAAGCATAAAATGAATATCAATTTATTCTGGTACTTCTATACCAATTTATGGATCGAAGTCAATACCAGCTCATTGTCCTCATACAGCGATGTATGTTTAGGTTGTGTTTTTTATGGAACTGATTGAATGTTGTGAGAGGTAGTTGCGTCTATTACACGCAATACACGAAATGGAGAACAAATGATTTAAAATTTTCTTCAAGCTCCTGGTGGTTGTACTACGTGTTGAAATCTCACAGAAATTGGGGGTCTGAGATTTAAATTTTTTTCACTTATTTGATGTTTTATCTGTTCAAATAGAAGAAGGTTCCTACAAATAAAGGAAAAAAATTAATTTCACGATATTATATGTTTCTTCATTGTTGATCCAGAAATTGGGTAACCTGAGTTGGACGGCACCGGGAACAAATAATCTATGAACATATTATGATAGCTAATTGGAAGTTTATGTGATATTGTTCAAATAGACTTTTAATTTCTCTGTTAGCTAAAAAGATACAGCCAAAAAACGAATCTGTGAATTTTCGGTTTTTACCGATCCCCTTCCATAAAATATAATTTGAACAGTCCTGTATAAACCATCTTTCGTTTATGCGATCATATAGGAGCGGGATCTTTTTTATGGTTATCAAGAAACCTATTTTTCACATCCTGACGTTCAAATCTCTAAATTCTAGAACAAATAGTCACTGAAAAACATATCAGATCATCATGAATACTCAAAAACATTTCAGAAAAGTCAATGTAATTCAAGACTACGGTCATTTCACTTACTACAGTGTCTTTAGTACTTCAAAGCAATAATCTTGTAACTAGACTCTAGTTCATTAGTGCCATTTCATAAAAAATATGTCCTCTCTAAGTCTGAAAATAACAATCGTTCAATTCAAATTGACATATTGAAATTTTTTGAAACTTTTGAAATTGGGCTGGATAAAAATTTCAAAAGTTATAAGCAATTTACTGAAAAATAGCAGTTTGGATTTTGCACATATGTCAAATTTTAAAAAAGATTCTTGAAAATCAAGAAATTTACTGAAAAAGTTTCATTTCCAGAAATTGTACTGGCAATATTTATAATTTTTATTATAAGATGAAAGTAGGGCTTGAAACGATTTTTTTTTTAACAAAAGTCATTTTTTGTGGGGGAAAATCAGTTTTTATTGACCTTCTTTGGGTATTTTCACCTTCCACAATCTGAAAATTATTACAATTGCAATGGAGTGTTTTATACAAGTGTTGAAGAGCAATTTTTTTAGTCTACCCCGATAATTCACTGCGTGGCTTCAAAGTATTTTTCACAAAAAAAAAGTTCAATTTTTCAGTAACGTGTCGTATTCAATCATTTTGTCTATCAAAAAAGAATTAGAAATTATATAATTTCATCTTATTTCCGAAGCTAAAATCTATATCTATATTATGTAGAGGCGATAATTTATTGGACATAGCACTCAAGAAAGTGGAAAACCATAGACACGAGTTTTGAGCTTTTGGCCAATCATGAGTATGATGCAGTCGAGTGTAAAGATGGGCAACACTTGGTTGTCAAAAGAAGTACAAATGCACCAAGCTATCAGCAGAAGACATCCGCACATTTTTGGTTTCGTTTAATTGATCTTTGCACTTTGGTGCTCCATACTGATGATTGGGGCCAAAGGCCCGAAACACGCGTGTATGGTGTCCTTCTTTCTTGAGTGCTATGCTGATAAAACATCTCCTCTATTCATATTCAGACACTCAATATACAGTTAACTAGTTTAGTGATTCAATAATTTTTCTGAAGAAAAGTCGGTTGGGTAACAGGATCAATTTTTTCTTGAAAAAAAAACACTTTTTTTCTTGCCGACGTTTCGAATTTGATTGAATTCTTCTTCAGGGCTCTGTAACAATGAATTTTCATAAACATACCTTACACAAAACTCATACGATTATTATCGTTTGAATTTCACAAGAAATAATGAATTCCTAATTAAATTACTTACCGAAAAGTACTTTCTTCGTGTTGATAATATAACTATTTTAAAAATCATCTGACATATTAGATACATGTAAAAAAAATAAATAAAAAACATTGCAACAATCAAATTTCCGAGACTGCACCAACACAAAACGACATGGAACAAACGAATGGCTTCATCTGTGATTCTGATAAGGTGGTGTATGTTTTGATCAATGACAGAAAGAAAAGAATGAAAAAAGGGTAAATTATTCAGGTATTTCACGTATCAAATTGAAATCTCTTTTAGTGTTAACACTATCGCATTTGAGGATATGTATCATTAAGCTCAAAAGCCCGTTGTTTGAACATCTGGATTGGTTGGATGATCAAAATAAAAAATGTGCCCATATTCATTTTCATGTTCAACGAGGGTTGTGGGATTTTTTATATTCAGTTTCCTAGAGTATCTCATGTGTTCTGAAACTCGTGTTTAAGATACCGACCGATTTGACCAATTTATCATTTCTGACAGCTTCCACAGTTCAATTTGTAAACTATATTGGATTGACAATTGCTCTTGATTTTAAACTCCTTGTAATGTTGATTTCTCTCTGAAAGTTATATACAGGCTGATTCACGATGGATGGCACATTAGCCGTTTCATACACCGGATCACTTCGAAAATTCAATAGAAAGCATATTCGGACATTATCTAACCAACTAAATAATTTTCAACTATGCGGTGTTTCCACTTTCACTAGGAAGTAGTAGCAACTTGTATTTTTCAAATGGAACACCCTGTGTATAATATCATTTTTGGAGTCTACAACAATTGCCCGACAACTTTTCTCGATATTTCCCTATACCTATCTGTTATCGTTTTCGAAATATGAATCAAACTAATTTTTTTCTTCGGAAATCATGACCTCTAAAATTGCTGATATCTTTGAGTTATGGTTTAAACGAATCTATTAGACAAGTCATAACTTGTAGACTATCAGGTGTATCAAAATGAGTTTTGGTACAGGTAAATGGTATGTAAAGAGAAGAGTTTTCGCATATTTTCACTCTCCGGTCACTTCCGGTTTCACCGGAAATGGCTTCCGTTCTAAATTTTTAACTGGAACACCCTGTATATTGTAACTTTTTTAGATTTCTGAAAAAATTCTGGATCAGAATAGTTTATACGTCTGCTTAATTTTTTCAGGATCTCAGGTGATATCAGAAACTTAAAATCGCGGAGTTTCAGTGACTAGTATGTAAGATGTGAATAAGACAAATTGGCAAAATTTCATTTTTGTGTCTAACTATCATTTTTCAAATGGCGACCATTTTTTGACAAGCACTTTCCGAAAATATAATTGTTAGACCAAGCTAACGATACTAATCTATTAGCGATTGAACTACAAATAGGAACATAAATTAAATATTACAGAGGAAAATACTCCATAATAATAATTTTTTTTTGTAAACATTTTCCTAAAAAAGGATTTTTCGACGAATTTAACGTTACTAATTTATTTGCGATTGGATCAACAAATTTAACAAAATCAACTGATAATTTCAGTGATGCACTTACATTTTTTGCTATATTCTGATTTCTTATAAATTTCACTATAACCAATTTTGAAAATGCATTCCTTCTTATTCAATACACATTTCAGCTCGTTCAATTGTATCTCTCAATACGTTTCGTAACATTCAAAGCATTTTACTTCTAAATGCCTGTAGAGTCTGAGATTTCAAGAGTGTTTGGGGCTGTTGCATAGTAGACCCTGTCTTCAACATATCTCCAAATAAAGAAATCTAGCACAGTCAAATCCAGTGAGCGGATAGGCCACCGTACTGGACCATTGCTTGCAATAATTCGATTATTAAAATGCTCTATTAGGTAATCAAGAACATCTCTGGTGTTGTGAGGGGATGCTCCATTTTGTTGGAAGTGAATTTGCTGTAAATTTGTTGCCAAAGGTAGATTATTGAGGTGATCCTCAATTTCATTTTGAAATGCCTAACTACTGTTAACTGACTTTGACATAATATTGGCCCAATTATTTCTTTTCCAACGATACCAGCCCCAACATTGACGCAAAAACATTCTGATTGCATGTTGATTTTGTTGGGCCCTGTACCAAAAATTTTGCTTATTAAACAAGCCATCATTTATAAATTGTGATTCGTCAAAAAATAGAATCAAGTTGATAAAATTTGGGTTAACTCTATGATTTTGAAGCAACCAATCACAAAACACTACTCGTCTATCGCTATCGTCAGCATACAAATGTTGATGGAACTGATATTTGAATGCTGGATATCCGTGCTATTTTAGGATTTTTTTGCTGAGTCGTGACCTATTTGCATTTGTCGACTAATTTCTCTTAAACCGTTTTGTCAACCTCAACCATAGCAAAAACGTTATTCTCAGTCTCCTTATTCATAATAAACCTCTGTTCTGCCTCTCGAATTTCCTCTAGCCTAAAACAATTCTCAACATACAGAAAATACTGATGGGATGGATGTTGCTGCTAGGATATCTCTGAGCATACAACTCAGCACCATTTCATGAATGTCTGTGGCATTTTCCAAACAATAACAACATATTCACTTTTTAAATTTTAGTATACATTATTTTGACCGAAAATTAAACTGAAATTTAACGAAAATCAGGAAACTATTACCTTCTGCTCAGCGGCGGCCTTACCCATCGCGAGGCTCCGAGCGGCAGGTCTTTGCGAGGCCATTTGCCTCTCGTGAAAAGTATGTGATGCGAAAGTATATTTGAACCAGACCGTCTGGTTGTATGGTTTAGGTATTTGTCATGTCTACCGAAATGACGAGAAATGCTATAGATATACAAATAAATAAAATTTGTGTTTTAAAATATTTTGTTTTGAAAGATTTCCAAATTAATAAATACAGAAATTAAAATTGATGTTTGCGGCTTTTCCTAAGACTGAAATCTTTAACTAAAGCACACTAATCTAACAAATGAGCTACGTCATTTTCGATTGAAAGAATAGCAAGGGCTGAAAGCCGTTCTTGTGTTATCGAATTCCTCAAATATGTTTTGATAATTTTAAGCCTCGAAAAATTCCTTTCAGCAGACGCAACTGTTACAGGTGTGGTGGCAATAATTCTCAGAACTATTTCGATTGTCGGGTAAACTTCGGTTAATTTTTTTTCAATTATGTATTTCAGCACCGAAATAATGTCGTCGTTTTCCTCATATACATGAATAAACATACTTAGTTCTTCGTACAATTCATGTCCATCAATATCACATGATTCCTCTACTTTCATAGATATTTGCAAGTCGTTGCATTTCTTCAAAAGTCCACTATCACTAATTTCCTTTAATCTTTTTATAATATACATGAAACCAAATATGCTCTCATGATGTTTAAGTGCCTCAAACCTAGGATGACAGCTTGCGCGCACATTGTCGACTATTATATAAAAATAGTTTATTTTGAAATTCTCTTCCGCATTCAATTCTTGAGCTTCATCTTCTCTTTCATAATCAAAATGCTATTTTTTACGTCGTCTTCTGAGTAGATGTATACAGCTGATTCTCGGCCTCCCCCCACCACTATGACGTATTAATTGCTTTTTTATTGGTTGTTGTTTGGTGATTTTTTTGTTGTGCAGTGAAGTCAAAGCGTTGTGACCTTGAAGTGTCTGGTGCATGGATCGTTCAGATTTTTTTCATATGAGATTTTGTGTGTGTATGTGTGTGTGTAAGAGAATGCACGGTACAGGGTTTCATTATGTGCTTGTTTGTCTATGTACAAACATACGTCTGCATACTTCGAAGATCCTCCAAGTAATAAATGCTCCATCGGTGTGAGGGCACCAAGTTAGTAGTGGAGTGACGTCACAGCAATAACCGTTCAACGGCTAGAGAGCGACATGTTCACTCCACGACGTGTGGCAGAGTAATGCGTATTCATCGGTCTGCCCTCACCTCTCCCGAAGCGAAGAAGGTTGTGACGTAACGCATCGCTCTAGCCCCGCTATCGATGGTGACACCACGGCAGCCGAGGTCCGTCTGCCTAACGTCTACCCTCTCCGAGACCGCAACGACCACTGATTGCTCGTATATCGACATCTGTTATCGCATTCAGTTGGGAGGTAATCTTGGCGCATGCAGTTGAGAAGTGGGGTTGGCTATGACGTCTTGACGGGTCCTATCAGAGTGTATTTAAGAAGCGGACGAGTGTTGGCTATGTCAGTTTACATCAAGTGAGTTAGTGAGAACTATTATATAAAATGTATTCCTGTGACTGTGGTAAATATTTCACTCGTAGTGATAATCTTCGTCGGCATCAGCTCCAGAGTTGCCAAGGAGGGCCTGCAGTGAAACGGGTGAGAGTGGATAATGCAACACCTATGTATACGTGCAATTGTTGTAATGTGACAATTCCTATGACCCAAGTGAATTCTCACCGAAGAACCAGTCATAAAAATAATGCATGTGTTCAATTGTCTGACGGTGTTCAAATTATAACGAATGCATTCAATTGCCGCATTGCTACATACAGGGTGGAGAGTTCGATTGTAACCAGTGACTACATGTCATTTTTCAATGAGATCAGGCAGAAGGTCATTGAATTACTGGAATCGGCCATCAGGATCCATAAAAGCATCAAGGTGAATATGGAAGTTTTTGGGAATTATATTCTTCAGACTCAAGATTCGAGGGACACGAAGTCATTTAATTCTCAAAATAAAATAGTGGACCAATCTTCAGATTTGAATGCTGTTTTTGATAGATTCCGTGATGTAATTGTGGCTCAAACGACTGAATTCCAGGAACGTGACTCAGGTATTTATTTTTTAAAAATTTCAATAAGATTGAATAGTAATATTTTTTTTTATAATTCAGGTTGGACTTGTGAAAAAATATTGTTTCTCGAGGTCAACATTAATAAATACAGTCCACTGGAAGGACGTTCATATGTGAAGCTGCCTCAATGTATTCAAAGGAAGAAAGCTGTTGTGAATGTTCGTAATGAAGATCAATATTGTTTTGCTTGGGCTATAACATCAGCATTATATCCTGCAGATAGTTGAGTGTCCAAACTTACGTCATATCCACATTTTTCCACTGTTTTAGATGTCACAGGTATGGATTTTCCGGTTAAAGTTAATAATAAGAGTATTGAAAGATTCGAAGATAGGAATGATATTTCAATTAATGTTTACGGTTTAGAGAGTACATTTGAGAAGGGTAAAATGAAGTATGAAGTGATTGGTCCATTGCGATACTCACAGAGAAGACTCCGGAGACATGTCAATTTGTTGCTTATAACTGATGACTCCAGAAAAACCTGCAGCACCACATCATCTGAAGATCTTGATCTAACAATGTCCTCTCTCTCATAAAACAAAATGTAGGGTGTCTCCAGAGGCTCCAATAAATTCAATGCATCGCCAGAACACTTCGTGACACGACTATCGTCAAACTTAAACCAGTCCGTTTCTTCTTTGACCAAGGCGTAATAATGACCACATTCAACGCCAGAACCACAGTGAACAATGACTGCATGAATATTATAACAGTGGTCTGCTAGGTTGAAATGTTCATCTATTTCGAATCTTCCAAAGAGTTTCTTGCTTCCGTTAGAGGTTGAGTCTTGTTTGAAAATCATCAGTGTTATTATTAGATTGACTGGTACCTCAGCTATACTTGTTTCCTTATAACAGTCAGTTAGTTTGGCGCATGTTTGACAATACAGTTGATCATCACCTGTTAAAAATTCCCTTTTCAGATGATTTAACAATAAGCTTTGCACGGACTGGTAATTAGTCGTATTAGGAAAAGCTAGATGAAGTTCCAGAAATTCACATAAGTTTTCAGTACTTCTTGAACATTTACCACAAAGTAAACAAGTGAGGATTTTTCCAGCAAAAGATTTACAAACACAAGACGAGATGGGTTGTACGGAATCATTCAGTCCAGAGCGGCTGGGAGTATTGATTTTGCTATTGTTTTGCTCACGAAGAGTATTCAACAAGAACCCCAAGAATTCGGAACAATCCTCTTGTTGTCCTAACGAGTATCTAGTGGACTTTAAAGACTCCAGGAAATCGGTTGGAGGGAAAGATGATACCTTCTTACGAAACTGCAGCTGCATGAACAGTTGTTTGAGTTTGATGAATAAGCAGGAAACATTCTCGTTCTCTTTCATCATTAAAACTTCGTTCTCGAAATTCTTCGTCATGAACAACACTTGTAAAATGCTATTCATGTAACAAGTGTTTCCTAAATTATCCAATCCAATTTTCTTCTCTAGATTTTCAGGACAATTCTCTACTGATTCGTAAGGAAGAACACGTTTCACAGAATCTCCATAAGTACCATTTCTCAAGCTGCGATCGATCCTTCCAAGTGAAAAAGGGTTTCGTAGAGGGATCGATTCGGCTTTTGCTTCAAGAAGCGCTTCCACTGAAATGGTACCAATTCTACGAGGAATGCAACTCATTTTTTGGGGCCAAGAATGACCTGAGTCCACTGACCGCACTGAAAAAGAAGAAGATGGATCAATCACTTGTGAATTAACCTTGATTGGAGACTGGTAAATATCCACATATTTTGGCTTGTTTCGAAGAGGTTTCAGTTCCGTACTGAAATTAGGGCAATGCATGATCTCATCAAAATTATGTGAAGGAGGAATAGTTCCAAGTACTGAAGCAGCATTGCCACGTTGAATAGCAATACTAATTCTTTCTAACAAAAAAGAGGTAGAACGGTGATCTTTCGTTGCTTGGCCTATTCTCCTTCCGAGTTCATGAACGAATAACAGAGACTCCGGGCCATAAACACCAAAAGTTTCAACCGCTACTGGATGGAACAGATAGTTGTTTCCAAGATTTTGGTATTTTCTCCTTTTCAATTTCTCGCCAGACAATGCTGCAGTTCCAGCAGACTTGGAACTTTCGGCTAGATGGGAAGCCGCGACCGTGTCAACGCAAGTAAAGTCCCATACCACAGGTTTACCGTATTTCCATGGTATGAGAGACATGCCATCTGGTCGTTTACCATCATCTCAACTGGTACCTAAGGATTCCAGAATTGCAGGAACATCTGCTGACAACATAGCTCTTTTCAATATGTCGTTCACTTGGTGATGTCGAGATATACGCCCTGCACTTCTCCTGCAACTCAAACCATGTGTACCTTTCTCATCAACTATACTACCGCAAACACAAGTATGCGAAACACAAATAGATGAACCCATCCTAAGTCCTACTGCTATTCTGAAAGATTCATCGTCTAATAGTGTTCCAAGAGATGCAACAGGTAAAGCATTCAGCCAAGCACCCGATTCCTTGATCATTGCTGCTTTCAGACGAGCCTTATCGTATACACTTGTAGATTTCAGAAAAGTAACATAAGTAGGTTTGATACATCCAATTACAGTATAGTTAACCAATTCAATATTCCAGTAACAAGTTCAATCTTGGGTAACTTCAAAGATGAATTTCCGAATGATCCAATCATAAGCTTTTATGGTACAGGTGCAAAAGCGTATTACGTGAAATCCGTTGATGGTGAATTTAAAAAAGCCAAAGGGGTTAAACGATCAGTTATAAAGAATGAATTGACATGTGAAGAATATCAAAAAATCGTTGAACATGTTGGTATGATATTTAGAAAGATGAATTCGTTTAGAAGCGTGTTGCATATGTACACTGAATTGAAGAATAAAGTTGCATTATCATACCATGACGATAAACGATTTATCATTCCGAATACTACCCACACTCTTCCTTGGGGTCATAATGATACTGAATTTTATCAAAACGATCTGAATGATAACATTCGTTGGATAACCAATATAATTCAACAATCACAATCTCAGGAGACTCCATTGGATCAATTGATTAATTTATTATCTGCCGAGATCAATGATTGAAATATCATTCAATATCTTCAAAACCGGAAAATTCAATATTGATATTTATGTAGCCATTTATAATTAATAATATATAACAGAAGTAATGTGATATTAATGTATTATGTATGTATGTATATGAATTACTGTAATGAATATAAAATGATTAAAATTTTATTTGTATTATTTCTATTTCCCTGATCAATTACTGCAATATATAGTATAATGTAAATAAAAGGAATATCAGTTTGAAAAGAATCATCGTGGGTGCACAATGTCTGAAACAATCGATAAATTTGGCAAAAAAAGAAAATGGGGTGGTAATGTCATCCGAGGTCCACCCGGCAATGGATTTAAATTAACAAAAGATGGTCATTATGACATGCAAAGAAAAATATTGAAAAATACAAGCGAATCAATTGACAAGAGTAATTGTGTAACTGTATCATATCTTGAGGGGGAAATTAACGGAACAAAGGAGGTTATATTTCTAGCCCTACAAGCTGCAATACAATCCACAATAGGCAATATTGCTCGCGATGCCCGTCAAGCATTTGACGATAAAATTGCAGAGGCTCGGATAACTTTCACTCGTAAATTTGACAAACTTACAAATGATGTAGACATAAAAATGTCTGACATAACAGCGTCTACAAATAAAAAATTTTATGCTATGTCAAACATAACAGCGACTACAATGAAAAAGTATGATGTACTGGAAGAGAGAAGTTTTGGAGAAAAGCCATAAAGTCAGGCCATCAGGTGGACTGGTATATCCAGGACTGGACATTGATCGAAATGTTAGAATAATAGAACCAAAACCAAAACCAACAGATGATGTATTAATTGAACCAACATGGTGAATTTACTCCCGCGTTAAGTTAGGTTAGGTTAATACATATTGTAGGTTAGGGTCATACATACGTTAGGTTAGGTGTTAGGTTAGGTTAGGTTATGTTAATACTTACGATAGGTTAGGTTAGGTTAGATTAGGTTAGGTTAGGTTAATAATTACTGTAGGTTAGGGTCATACATACGTTAGGTTAGGTGTTAGGTTAGGTTAGGTTATTATTTACGGTAGGTTAGCTTCACACATACGTTAGGTTAGGCTAAGGTAGGTTCATACATACCTTAGGTTAGGCTAAGGTAGGTTCACACATACGTTAGGTTAGGTGTTCGGTTAGATGTTACGTTGGGAATGAATGGTGAAAGCATTCCGCGCGCGCGCAAAGCCCGCGATTACTAGAGGCCAGAGGTCCCGCCTACCAGTTGCCGGTGGCCCCGCCCGCCTGGGCGGAGCCCAGGCGGTGGGCGTGGCCCTAACGGCCCTAACCTTACCTAACCTAACGGGCCACGCCCCCCCGTCGCCATCCACTTTTCAGAGAGCCCGCCCACCTTTCCCACCACTCGCGCATTGATGTCGATACCCTCCGGAGACCATTCCACAACATTCAGTACGACAAGTCATCTCATCGAGAGCAGTCCACTTCAGTATAGCGCAGTACCTTCCAGTGACCAACTTGAATTTTGAGTAAGTTAACAATGTTATTTTTTATATCAACTAACTTTGTATTATTTTTCATTTTCAGAATGGAACCCAATACCCAGGAGATAAATAATGCTGTGGCATCCATCATGCCGGTGTCCAGTGCCCAGGAGAAGGCAGCCACTTCGGGGTCGGTGACCAGTGACCAGGCAACCACTTCGCGAGTTAGGTGCAGATCTACCAGCCCTGACTCATTTGAGGAGGAGGAGGAAGTCAGGCCTGTGAAGAAGGTTTGCCAACGACCTGCAGCGAGGCTTGGTCCTATTCCTAAGTACCGAGCTACTTGCAATAGGACTAATCCTTATACAGGTAGTTGGTCGACCGCTCGTAAGAGCTTAAGGCCCTCCACACCACCCACAGCAGTAGTGGAACAACCCAGGGCGCCTTCTCCGGAGGAGCCACCAGTCGTATTGTCCCCATCGGAGGAGGCTCCCATCGTATTCACTCCGTCGGTGGTGCCGCTTTCGCCGATGCTGGCAACACCGGTGACGAATCTTGAAGTGTTGGTGCCACAAGTGCGACAGCCTATCGGAGAGGTTAGTGAAATGTTGGACAGTTTTCTACAGAGATGTAAGGAAGCAGAACATGCTTCTCGATCTAGTGAGGCCGCGTTGGTTAAAAGGAAGCGCGAAATGGCTGAAATTGTTAACCGACGGAGGGAATTAGAAAAAGAAATGGCCGAACTAGATCGGAAGTATGCATCTCTGGAGAAAAAGTGTGAAGCAGATACCTCTTCGATAGAGACTTATAAAAAGTTAGTGACATTCATAAAAACTTTTCCATAGATTAAGTGTAAGTGTAGTAAGATTAGTTTTAGGTTAGTTAGGAATATTTAATTAGGATAGTTTTAAGTTTATGTTTGTAATTTCAGGAAATAAAAATAAAATAAAAAAAAGAAGTGAAATTAAGCGTGTACATTGTTTTGGTTTGGTACACATTGAACAATGCGATGGTTGGAGCATTTTTCTTCACTTCGTCTCATTATTATTTCCTTTTTTTTATTTCAATTACAAGTTCTTCTATGCAAATACATCACATCAATTTTTGTGTTCTCTAATCTCTTGAAAATAATCTCTTGGGAAGAAAATATGTTTCATAATGAAACCAATAAGTATATTTCATATAATTCATATAGTATTTTCAATTTTCTCTTTCATGGAATATAGCACATGTCATTTTTGAAATTCATTCCCACTTAATCCCCTCTCCTCCCCACTCCCTCTCAGAAGTATAAAAGTAGGAATCATCTGATGGAACATTCAGTTGATCAGCTAGCATCGAGATGGAACCTGATTCAACGACTGAGCCCTATAGTGTCCCGGAGCCTCAGAGGCCTTACTGTGCATATATACAGGTAGGATTCGTGCACTTCACAACGGCGCCTCATGACATTCCATACGAATTCAGGAATCATGACTACAGGGTGCAGGTTCAGCATGTAACTGGGAGTGATGAAGCTGACCTATCGGACCCATTGCCTGGAGACACCACAGATGATGATGACGACGACGATGACGCTGGCGACATCAGACTTCCACCATCCCCAATCTTTATCGAGGACAGTCCTCCGCCATCTCCCATCCTAATTGATGACGATGATGTCCTAAATTCCGACGACGATATGTAATCGTTTCCCTGTTTCTCCCACCCTTTCCTTTCCTTTCCTTTCCTTTCCTTTCCTTTCCTTCCACGGAGTACACACTTTTTGGTTGGTGTACACGAGGCACTGCGAGGCTGGGGCAGTGTTTTCCTCTCTCTCTTTTATTAGTTTTTTCATAATAATCACTTAGAATTTCTCATAATAATCGCTCAGAGTTCCATGAAGATCATCATTCTTAATGTTTTCGAATCTCAAACACTGTTCTACATTTACACTTGACCCCCTCCGTTTTATTTCTTCCAATATAAATATAGTATCAATCCCAGTTCTATATCATTCTTCCACAATGTCGAGTACAGGACCCATCCAAGTACATGCAATAGATTCAACGTCTGATCATTTGAGTACAACCTTCACTCAATTTCTGCAGCGAATCTATGATCCTCCTGATGATTTCGCAGAACGAGTAGAACAAGGTATTCAGGAGGACATAGATGCAGAGTTTGAGATGGCTGTTGACGATAACAATCTAGATGATTATGCGGATGATGTGATTAGTATATCATCTGATTCAGATGATTATGACGACGACGACATCATGAGTATATCATCTGATTCAGATGACTATGAGGATGATATCATTAGAATATCATCTGATTCAGATGACGATACCATAATTATTGTTTCTGATTCTGAGGAGGAGGAGCGTTAGTCCATATCATTGCATGGGTTAAAAAAGAAACAGCCCTTTTCAGGGCTACAATTAAAGACTGAAACAATAAAAAAAATAGCTCTTTTCAGAGCTATCATTATACTTTCAAACAGAAACAGGTTCATACCATTGTTAACATTATGTTAACATTATAGTCTCAAACAAAATGTATGTATGTAAAAGTATTTATCATTATATGCATACAATGATTGACAAAATGCCAACTTCAACTTTCATTTAAAGTAGTACTCATCACATGCATAGATATTCAATGACTATCAAATTCCAAATTTCGACTTTTCAGTCAAAGTAGTAATTTATTTGTCATATAATGTATAGATATTCAAAGACTAACAAATTTCCAACTTAGACTTTTTATTAGTCAAAGTATTCATTTGTCATATAATCTATGAATACTAATACAACTAACTACTGTTTGTCTGAATAATGTAGCCCTGAAAATGACTGTTGTTTTTTTTTTTGACCAATAGGTCCAGGGTATTTCTGCCACAGGTTTCACATTATTGCATATTACGCAAGCTGATACTCTCGTGAAATTCGTAAGCGGTCTTTCACATGCCTCACACCAATATTGACCCATCTCCATCATAGAGACCGTATCGTGGATATTAACGTGTTGATACCAGCCACCGTTATTGTTCCTTATTGAATAAAATCGGAAACAGCACCAACATAACTTTTTTATGATGCCATCGATCGTTTCGATCTGTACATGCGCATTCATCACGCAATATAAATCGGCAGGATCTTCTGAAGTATCGGTGATGTTGAGCATTCGGTGACCGATTCTCAAAGCGCTATCACCTTCAGATGAGTCTGCTACAACCCCTTCATCTTCACCTTCACCATCCACGACTAGCTCAACGACCATGTCTTCATCTTCATCGCTCTCAGCCTCAATTTCAACTTCGTTGACTTCAAGGTCAATCTCCACTTCATCGACTCCAACACCTTCTTCAACTCCAACACCTTCTTCAAGTATCACTTCCTCTAGCGGAATGTTGACATCCTCATCATCTGTCTCGTCTATCCAATTATTAGTATCAATAGCAGATATTCTGTTTAATGCAGCAACTATTTTTTGAGTATCCATCTTAACGTTTTCTCACAGATGCAGAGTGAATGAATGAACTCTAGGTTTGCAATTCGACTTATATAGGTAGTGGTGGTAGTGCGACTCCCACTTGACTCGTTTAGAGTGGAAGAGAAGGAGAAGTTATCCCACTATCCTTTCACATGATGTTGATTTGTATAAATAGAGATCGTCGGTATAGGAGAGAGCATTCAGAGTTTCTGTAAGTCATCTCTTAATATTTCTAATCGAATTAGTAAAATGCCGTTTCCAAAAGAGTGGAATGAAAAACCAAAAGTGTGTGTCTACCCAATGATGATTGCAGGGGCTATTGTGTGCTACTTTTGCCAAATAAGTAGACCTAAGGATTCAATCAATCCATGTACTGGTATGTGCAGTGATTGTGTGTCGCGGATTCAACTATCGCCTCCTTCTCATCCGCCGAAGCGAACAAAATCCGATTATCGTCAACAACAGTTACAGTGTCTGAAGTGTTCCGAACCTATAATATTTAATAATATAGGTATCTGTAGAAATATTTGTGATACCTGTGCTGCCGTTCCAGCTCCACTACAACGTTGTTTGCGTTGTGATACATATTCCATGAATTGTTGGAATCATGTATGCAATACATGTAGAAGTACTTGGGATCTGTGTGAGAAGGTTGGTCAACTCTACCCAAATAGGAGAATTCATTTTTTTCAATGTTGGTGTCTGACGCAAGAGCAACAAATATTGAGGAATAGAGCCAAAGAACGTTCCACATCCACAGAGACATATTAATATTTTTTATTATCGTTATTGTCCTCTATTATTAATAAATACATATATATATATATATATATATATATATATATATATATATATATATATATATATATATATATATATATATATATATATGTGTGTCAATTTGAAAACTTCCCACCCTCAATATCTCCCTTCCAGTACATAATATGAAAAAATGGTCAGACAGGTCAACTTTATTTGCAAGGGGGACACTCTGAATGAATATTTTCAACCCTCGGGGTTCAACCCCCTAGGAGGGGTGGATGTTACCCTCAGAATTTCAAATGGAAAGGGGGGTCAAGTGGCACAAGTGGCAATGATGTTGACCTGTCTGACCATTTTTTCATATTATGTACTGGAAGGGAGATATTGAGGGTGGGAAGTTTTCAAATTGACACACTGTATATATATATATATATATATATATATATATATATATATATATATATATATATATATATATATATTGAGTTTATTTGTATTATTTTCTCACATTTAAAAATACATGCATGCAACACAAAGTTTTCCTCTTAAATGACAAAGATTGTTACATGCGTGAATAGTTTAGTGAGAGAGCGCATGTGCCAGTTGATGAAAGAGCGCATGCGCTAGTTTATTTTCTTCTATAAATGGTGAGGTCTCAGTAACATCATCACCTTTCCTATCCACATTCTATTGCTATCACATATCATTCCTCAGACCTTAATAATCATTATCATGAACTCTATGCCGCTATTGATTGCTGAAGATGGTTCACCACTTGTTGATATCGATCAGACTGATTTTGAAAATATTCCAGTATTACATTCATCGAGCCAAGATTCGATAAATGATTTTGATATTAACGACTTCGTTAACTTTGCAGATGTGCCGGAACCAAATGGGCAAATTATAATTGAAAATCCTATCGTTTCGCAATTATCATCACTCAAACACTCTTCATCTACCATTCCTCTTGGTGTTGATAAGAAATCTAGAACAATCAAGAGGAAGGTTACTAATGCATCTTCATCGATTGTCACTGACTTTAAAGAAAAGAAAGAATCCAAAAGTGTTGTGCGACAGAAAAAACCCGCAACGAAAAGTGACAGATCGAAGAGGAAGCCAAAATGTACTCCCAAAGAAATGGAGAGTGATTTGAAAGCTGAACCGCTATCTTCTTTCAGTCCACTCCATCGGTTTGGAGAAATGAAAAGGAAAGCAAAATGCCGTCTTGTAAAGGCACAGATGACTATTGCTGAACTTGAAAAGAGTGAGCAAGCTATTAATGCTAATAATGAAACTCTTGAAGCATTAGATGCCAAGATTGCATTAGCGAAGGTTGAATTGGCTAGAATGTCTAAAGATGCTGATGAACTCCGTTCAAAAATTGGTAAAGATAAGCAATTCCATCAACGTTCGAGAATGCAAGCTCAGGCTGAGCTAGAGGAGTCGACTAAGCTTTATGAGAAGGCATTATCAGTGAGAGATAATTGGCAAAAAGAGTTGGATACTGCATTTCAAAGTGACGGCGATTAGTTTTGGGAATGATAATGTGTTTTCAATATCGTGAGTTGAAAAATATAAGCGGGAATGGAGTATACAATTAATTTGGTTTGATATACACAGAACGTTGCGAATGGCTGGGGCAACGTTTACCGCTGCAATATTTTTCAATTCACATACTTATAATTGAAATGAAAACAATAATGAACTTTAATATTACTTTATTCATAAATACACTATTAGATACATTTAAACCATATTTGATTCATCAATCGAAGAATTTTGTTCGCTAGGAAGGCCTAACCACTTTACATATACTTTATTTTTTCTTCTCTTCAACACCTTCTCAATCAGATATACGTCAGGATTCTCGGTTCGTAATAACTCTTCTTCGTAAAAACATCCTCTAATCGGTTGTTCATTCATATCTTCAAGATTATAAGTCGTTGGGGTGGTTTTATTGATTTTAACAATCTTGAAGAGCTCCGTGGTAAAATTCGCAGTGTAAGACTTTTCAAAAATATTTTTGTATTTGCTTATACGTACAATATCATTCAATTGGAATTTGGGTTTACTTTGTTTTCCTCTAATTCCATTGATACCTTTGAATTTCAATTTTGTTGTTGAATCAACACTGATGGGGGCCATACCTATTGTACGATGAACTTTATTGCTATATCTACTAGTTATAATTGGAAGAATATCAAGCCATTTGTGGTGACCTCTCATCGAAAATTCCTTGTACAGCCATGCCTTTATTGTACGAATCACTCTTTCTGCTATAGCTGCCTTCTTTGTGCTGAATGTTGAATAATGATTGATTTTATATTCTCGCATGAGAGATGAGAAGCTTCTATTGAAAAATTCTTTCCTTTGATCGCTTTGTATATGTTTGGGGGATGATTTGGCTTCCTTCAGTACATATTTCATTGCATTAGTTATTGTACTACCTGTTTTATCTTTAACTGGCACATTGCACAGATATTTTGAGTACCAATCAATTACTACAAGTATATATCGGTATCCTTTATTACTTTTTGCATAAGGTTGTAGTTCAGCTAGATCTATTTGCCATAGATCTGCAAAACCTTTGATGATGGTTATTCTTCTACGAAAATTACGTCACTGTAAACTCCAATACAATTGCAGGTCTATGTAATTCATTAACAACTTGTCGTTTGATATCACTTATTTCATTCGTCATTCTATTTCAATATGATTAAAGAGGAAAAAAGTGATAATGTTACTGCACCGAATGAGGATGTGACAATGATCATTACTTATAGATATATATTAATATATTATACGTTTTTCACGTAATTCTTCAATTATTGAAATTATTTCATTATCATGTCCGGTATGTCCAGCTGACTTTGAAGCTACCAATAGTGTAGGCGAGCAACTAACTCTTTCGGTGAATTCCAGTACACATAATTCACAGGTTTAGAATTATATATTTTCTCCATTTTCACTCGTTTGAGTGCTCCAACAATTTTACTTCTACTTCTTATTGGATATTGTCGTGAGTCTAATAGAGGTTTGATAACTTCACGAAATTTTTTAGAATTTGTATTTTTGAAACCATTCTTCAGATGATATTGTTTATATGGAGCATTCGTTATTTTCAATATTTTGGAATATACTTGACGAGTTTCTTCATTATCAACATCTTGTAGATTCTTCAAAAAAATCATATCATACAATTCTGGACTACCTGCGCATTCATATTTTTTCACTTTATTAGCATCCCAAAATGAAATGTTTCCATCTTTGAAATGCACCACTAGACTTCCCATTTTCAGCTTTTGTGTAATAAGATCCATACGTACGCCAAATGTTCCATCATATGCTGGATTTCTAGATTTTACATTATTTAAATGTTTCATCAGAACATCTTCACCACTTTCATTCATATCAGGTGAGGTGTCAGGATCCGAGGAATCGATGTGGGACGATGATGGTGTTTCGAATAGAGTTGTTCTCATATCGTCTTGAAGTGTGCTCGTATCACTATTCACAGATGATACACTACCAAAAAATTGTTTTCTTCCTATTGGAGTACTCATGGGATAATTTGAAGTAGATTGAACAGTTCCATGATTTGGTGATAACACTGGTGATTTAGAAGTAGCGTTTGATGATAAAACATTCAATGGTTTCATTATGGGCTCATACAATCTTTCAAGTGTCGTACGATTTTCAATATTATCATTCTTGATAGAGTTGAATTTCTGCCTGACAGCTTCTGTTGTCTCTACTAGTTGACGTTTCAAATCCATTTCATTGTTTTTATTTTCAGAATCGTTTTTTGTATTCATAATGCCCCTTTTTAAATTAAAGCTTAATTCGCTGATAAAGTGACCTCTACAATATTCAGTGATCGAATAAGTTTCAAAAACAAGATCATGGGTATATAAAACTATCGAATCCTTTGCGATATCTACCTTCATTTATTTTTCTATCCTTATCAATGACTAGAAATCCATATTGGTCCTCCCAGCATTTAACACACATCAATTGGAATTGTTTGAATGTTACATCGGGTGAAACATGATCTGAATAAATGTGATGTAAATTCGTCTCATCTTGTTTGAACATTATAATGAAATTGGTATTGTCACGCACTAACTGTTTGGGTACCCGTAAATATGTCTGTGCTAGATAAAAACAATCAACATCCTTATGACGTCCCATACAGAAATATGATCTAATAATATCTTGCTTTTCACATATCACATCATCGAAAATGAAAACAGAATTAGGCTTAGCGTCGGAGGGTTCCACTATTTCTGCATTATTGCTGAATGTATAAAAACCTAATCCTTTTATAGGTTCCAAAACACTTCGCAAGTACTGATATTTAGGTTGATTGAGTGATTTCGAATAGAGATACACATTTATAAATCTCAGTCCTTGTGGATGTGTTAATAGTGATATCATTGCATTCGTCTTTCCAAAATTTGAAGGTCCTATAATGAGTCCTCGAACTGATGATGGAAGTAGTGGACCATGTCTGAATACCCTTTGTCCATTCAATCCACACCCAAATTTCTCATCTAGATTATCTACAGCAAACTTTTCTTTCTGTTTTACAATGCGCATCGTGCCGTGGTTGGAGACTATATAAATGTTATTAGCTTATTCATTTCAATGTGTACCATCAAACGATACGGACGTATTGAAAGTGATCGTAAAATTAAAAGAGGTTGTGGTTTTGTTAATGATTTAATAAACAAACTTCCTTTCGAATTACATCTACCCGGAGGATATCAATACTGTGGACCGGGTACAAAATTGAAACAACTTTTAGCTCGTAACGATTCTGGAATCAATAAAATAGATATTGAATGTAAAAAACACGATATTCAATATTCTAAGCATCCATCCGATCTTGCAGCAAGACATTTAGCCGACAAAGAACTTGAATACAGCACTTGGGATAGGGTTAAATCGAAGGACGCGAGTATTGGGGAAAGAGCAGCTGCGTTACTTGTCACCAACATTATGAAAGCGAAAAGGCATATGGGCATGGGTTGTAGTACCAATAAGAAAAAATGTAAGAGGAAACAAACGAAGAAAAATAAAATTAAAAGAGTTACGTTTGGTGCTGGGATAGTCCATAAAGTGTGAAATGTATTGAAGAAAGCTGGTGGGAATCAATTTGTGACGAATAATAGCAAAAAAGCTATCACTGTGGCATTGCAGGCGGCACTTAAATACCTTAAAGCTGCCGGTGGAAAGAAGAAAATCCGCACACCACGCATAATTCCTGTTCCCGAGATCGGTGGACTTTTACCATTGATACCAATTTTTGCTGGACTATCCGCACTAGGAAGTTTGGCGGGAGCCGCTGCTGGTATTACCAAGGCCGTGAATTAGGCAAAAGCCAGCAGAGCGGTTTTAATGGAAGCCAATCGTCACAATAAAACCATGGAGGCTGTAGCATTAGGCAAACGCGGAAGTGGAATATATCTCAAACCATACCGTAAAGGTTTAGGACTATATTTAAAACCATACAAAGCCACAAACAAAACAAAAAAATAATTGAACCCCTACCTCAGAGGCCTCTTACTGATTTCGATCTCAGTTATTATGCACAAAAAATGAAAATTCCACATTTTCGTGGTGTTTTTATGCGTGATAGATTACAATCTTCAGGTCCAAAACAAAACGAGAAAGCTATTGTTAATTTAGATGGAATAAGTGGACCAGGAACACATTGGGTGGCATATAAAAAATGTGGGAGAGAAGTCACATATTTCGATAGTTTTGGAGATCTACCCCCACCATTGGAATTGACTCGATTCTTTCGAAAATGTTCGAATGCAAAATCAAATATAACTATGATCGACAACAAAAATTTAATACAGTTCTCTGTGGTCATTTGTGCTTGCAGTTTCTCTCTAAATAATTTTCCAAATAAAAATAGATTCAACACCAAAACTGGATCGGGGGGCTATCAAGGGAATGGGGTTTTCACTTAGAATGTTTTCAAAATATGGTACCTTGAAAAAAATGGATAAAGTGATGCTTGCAAATATGCCTAAGGAAGTGATACTTGCCTAAGCATCTGCAAGATGACATCGATATAATGAAACATAGATATTGTTATGAGCACCACCACGATCAAAATTCAGATTCGGATGTTAATGATGGTCCTATACCTCGAAAATCTATGTGTTGTATTTGTAATATAGAGGATGTGAATATTGATATCAATAAAAATGATACTTATTACAATACAACACCTTCTAAAAAGTGTAAATTGTCTCAAATGTGCTGTTGCTGTGTACAATAATGAATTGAAATGTGTTTCAAAATATTCATCAGTCATGTCACGAAAGTTCGAGCTACAAGCTGTCGGGACAAGTGTCTTGAGTGCGGATTTTTTTCCACCAATTGAATTGGATAGGAACAGTCGTTATGGATTAGGACTTATGGGATTCTATGGATGCAATACAATCAATAATATAACTGAAGCTAATAACTTAGTAAGTTTTAGAATCAGTAATGACAACTCATCGATACCCCAAAAGTTGACAGTTGAAATTCCATGTGGTGCTTATGAAATAGAAGAGATCAATGCCGTCATACAGAACCATATCATGTTCAGATTGTTTCATGATAAAAAACCAAATGATGTCGTTGCAGATGATATTTTCTATCTACACGCCAATAATAATACATTCAAATGTGAAATGCGATCCAAATATGAAATTGATCTGACACATCCAAATTCTATAGCAGAAATGATGGGGTTCGCTCATGGAATATTTCCACCAAATCAGATACATGAATCATCATTACCAATAAACATTACAACTGTGAGACTTATCCGCTTAGATTGCAATATAATATCTGGTTCATATATAAATGGTGAAGAATCTCACATTCTTTTCTCATTCGATATTGATGTTGAACCTGGCTACAATCTTACTAAAGAACCACACAGTATTATATATATGCCTGTCAGTCCAGAAGGTCGTCAATTGATTCACAACATTACAGTGCGTATTTTGGATGAAAAAAATAACCTTATCGATTTTGGAAGTGAAGAAGAGATTTTCATTATTTTGGAATTTGAGAAAATCGAATAACTGTTGTTATGGGTTTCATTTATAATAGACAAAATCGCATTGAACAATCCCAAACGAGTTGCACTATAAAAGAAAGGTGTGCATAAAAAGAAAAGTGTGCATAAAAAGAAGCTCATTCCACAGGTGTATGCTAAACAGTTAGCACATAACGCTCTGTCTGTGAGTGATCTTAAATTTTTGAAATCGATTGGATTGAAAGTGAGAAAATAACAATGGTCGTCGAAACAAACAGTGAAAAGTTGAATATATTCAATGAACCAGTGCTCGATCATTCTCTCATAAGTTTACATGAGCACACATATAAGCCCTATGGATCACCGCTATTCAGGAATTCGGATGAAATCAGAATTGCAATCAATAATCAAGATGTTATACTAGATATTGCCGAGAGCTTCATTTACATAGAAGGTAAATTCACCCCCAAAGATGTAGCGAAAACATGCTATCTCTCGAATAATGCAATTGCATTTCTCTTTGACGAAATTCGTTATGAAATGGGTGGTGAACAAGTGGCTGTTGTTAGAAAACCTGGGATAACATCTACAATGAAAACCATGATATCATTTGGACAATCTCATGCTAACACATTGTTGACATCTGGTTGGGGACTTTCACAATTGAAGCAAGATATCTTGGATACAAACAGTCATGTTTTTAGTGGAAAACTACCACTGAAATATTTGATGGGTTTTGCTGAAGATTACAACAAAAGTATCTTGAATGCCAAACAGGAATTGATTTTGATTATCGCTCGATCTTTCAAAAACTCATATATAGGTGAAGTTGATGCTGATTTGGAAATAAATAAAATCGAATGGAAAATAAGACATATTGTACCAGATGATAAACACAAGCTCAAACTTTTGAGTAGAATAAACCAAAGCCGTCTGAATGCCAAAATCAAGTTGGCGTATCGTATGTGGGACCTCTATGAACTACCATCACTACGTGGGACTTCTTCAGACATATGGGCCATCAAAACAACTAACGCATTGGAAACTCCTCGTTTTGTCATCATCGCATTCCAAAGTACTACCACATCTGAAGATGAAACACAGGATATTACAAAATTCACAACTGCTGATATCAATAGTATTCGAGTATACTTGAATTCTGAAGTTTATCCATATGAGCGTTAGAATTTGAATTTCGATAAAAAACTTGATGCTCCTGCTTATTATGCTTTTGAGAGTTTCCAGCGAAGTTATTATGATAAAGATATGAGTGAACCTCTGATGGACATTGGACAATTTAGAGAGAATCCACTATTCGTCATCGATTGTTCCCATCAACCGAATGCAACAAAATCATCAACTATTGATATAAAAATTGAGTTGGAGACGAGGAAGACCAAGTTTCCAGACAACACTGAAGTATATGCACTTATTTTGCATGATACAGTTTTAACATACAATGCATTGGATGGTTCAGTTCATAGCAGATATTGACACTTTTTTTTTCACTCTATCATGTACTGTTTTATGATCTTTTTTTTAATTTGTAACTGACTTATATCATGTATTGTATTTTATATCATATTTATTGTTTTGTAATCATTTTCTATTGTATTTCATGAGATTTAAATAAATAAAACATGAAAATAATACAAAGTTTTTTATTTGACATTATTTATGATTTACAGGAACATACAGACTATCTAAAATAACTTCTTCCTCATAATCATCATTTTCGTGACCATCTTCAATTTCCTCTCGATTTTCATCATTCAATTCAAAGTGATGAATAATACATTCTGGCAAGTATGGTTGGAGGCTATACAGGAATCTTCTTAGGTTCAGTTCAATCATAACCTCACAAAGTTGCCACAATTCTAATTCATTATCCAAAAATTTGTTACAAACTTCTGCACCACTCCAATAGTTCTCAGCATCACGAAGGCATAATTCGATTTGTTTTTCATCATAGCATACACTCATATCATAATTGCTTGCATGTTCGGCTCCATCACCCAACACCTTCAATTTAGACGACAAATGTTGAACCGATGATTTGAGATCTACAACATCGACCCAATCTTGACTTACGTACTGCATCCACATCTTTGAATGGTGGAACTGAAATCGAATAAAAAAAACAATAAGCAACCTCCAATTTTTCAGTGATATAATACTCACATTCCCATTTTACTTGTAGTTACAAAGTGAGTGTATTCAACTAAGTTAGTAATGTTTATATTTCCATATAATTTTTATCATCTAATATATGAATAATAATAAAACAACAAGAAATTCATTATAATTACTATTATACTATTATACAATGCGGATCATATTGAATTTGACTAGAGTTAGCGTTTTCACACCAAAAAACTTTGTAAGCTATGACCTAAAGAAATTCACTATAAATTATTACTATTATTATTCAATCATATTGAATTTGACTAGAAATCGCATTTTCATGCCAGCAAAACTTTGTAGGATCTGTCCTAAATACATCATCGTATATTTACCACCTGATGAGTTGATACAAGATATATCGTCATCACTGAACTGCAACGAAATACGTTTTGGTAGCCATGTTTTAAATAATTTATCATTGCTCACATCTTGCAAAGTTAATAAAATTGATTTACCAAATCGTGTAGAATAAGTTGACATATTTTTAATTATGTACACTTCATCAATTGGCAATGATGATAAGGCCTTTTGCTCTAGTATTTCAACCTCCTGTACAATCAAATTATTAATTTTATTCAAGTCTACTTTTGAAACGGACATGATGAAAATATATATGAAAATATAAACAATTTCCAACAGACAAATACACTCACCGTCTTCCTTCTATTACGAACTGAATAACACTCTACCAATTGCTAACTGCTGCAGATATATTCGTCTACTGATTTCATAGTGTGCCAGGCATTTCTTTTACGTATGTTTATACATAGAAAAACAAGCACATGATGAAACCCTGTACCGTGCATTCTCTTACACACACACACACACACACACACACATACACACACAAAATCTCATATGAAAAAAAAATCTGAACGATCCATGCACCAGACACTTCAAGGTCACAACGCCTTGACTTCACTGCACAACAAAAAAATCACCAAACAACAACCAATAAAAAAGCAATTAATACGTCATAGTGGTGGGGGGAGGCCGAGAATCAGCTGTATACATCTACTCTTCTGACTTCTTTGAACTGTCTGTCAATATAATTTTCTTCAGCTGTTTCATAAGGGATGACTGAAAACCATTTTCTCGATAATTATCGAGCCAATTTGTGAATGCGTCTAGGTATTGTATAGCAACATCTGAGTGCATGAATTTCACTAGTTCGGACTTCCATTGTCTACTATATAAAATGATTTGAAATCCCTGAAACAAGTAAAAAAGAATAATTAAAAAAGAATAGTTGAAAATAACAATTATATTAGGCAACAATAAACCTGAAATGCAATGATAGTGAAATAACCTACTAGTAAAAATATAATAATTGAATAAATAAAAATTAAAGGAATGCAAAAAGAAAATAATAAAAATAAAATAGTGTGAGATTCCAAGTCACGTTAGTTCACGACGTTTCGATTGTTGGTATCTACAATCGTCTTCGGGTGATGACTGCATTCCTTTAATTTTTATTTATTCAATTATTATATTTTTACTTGTAGGTTATTTCACTATCATTGCATTTCAGGTTTATTGTTGCTTAATATAATTGTTATTTTCAACTATTCTTTTTTAATTATTCTTTTTTACTTGTTTCAGGGATTTCAAATCATTTTATATAGTAGACAATGGAAGTCCGAAATAGTGAAATTCATCACGAAACATTGTCAATCACCTTCAAACAAACATCTAAGTGCATGTTTTCACTTTGCCACATTTTACTTATAACATTTATCTTTGTAAGAATGTCATACCATATGACAAGTGAAACTACAAATTCGTAGGTAGTTATTCCCTTTTCTATTGAATGACATTCACTGACCAACTGACAATCTGTTGTATTTTCTAATAATTCCTTTAAAGCATCACATATATCACTTAGTTGGTATTTAACGGCCTTCACCGATGCTACCCTGCACTCCCATCTAGTTTCACCATTATCATATCCTTGGCCTCTGCAGTTTTTCAATGATATACCTAACTGTTCTAATTCTGTGATTATATAGTTAGTCAAACTCTCAGCTGAAGTTTTTTCGACGGCTAAGAAACCAATAAAATGTTTTTCAATTTCAGCTGCATTTGTATTAAAAAATCTCATATTAATTGAAAGTTGCTCAACACGAGAAACTTCACGAGTACCATCAAGAATAATAGAGTAATATTATTTATTTATTTTCTTTTGAACAATTTGAGTCTTCACGTGACTTGCCATTAATTGTATGAGCTCATTTTGAACATTTTTTCTAAGATAGTGATCATGAATCGTCTTATCCTGTATTTGTTTCAGGTGAAGTCTCAGAGTAGATGCATACAGCCGAATTCCGGCCTCCCCCCACCACTATGACGTATTAATTGCTTTTTTTATTGTTGTTTAGTAACATCAAGGCGATGTGACCTTGAAGGGTTTGATGCATGGATCGTTTAGAATTTTTTTCATATGAGATTTTGTGTGTGTGTGTGTGTGTGTGTGTGTGACGTAATGATGTAATTACATTTGATTGGTGTGTGTGTGTGTGTGTGTGAGAATGCACGGTACAGGGTTTCATCATGTGCTTGTCTATGTACAAACATACGTCTGCATATTTCGAAGTTCCTCCAAGTAATTAATGTTCCATCGATGCGACCCCACCAAGTTAGTCGTGTTGTGATGTCACAGCAATAACTGTTCAACGGCTAGAGAGCGACATGTTCACTCCACGACGTGTGGCAGAGTAATGGGTATTCATCGGTGCGCCCTCACTAGAGACTTTTATGGACACTTATCCATAGATTAAGTGTCAATATGAGATTAGTTTTAGGTTAGTTAGGAAAATTTAATTATGGTAGTTTCAAGTTTATATTTGTTAAGTTTATATTAAATAGAGGAAAAGGAAGTGAAATAATAGGTGTACATTGTTTTTTTTTGGTTTGGTACACATTGAACAATGCGATGGTTGGAGAATTTTTCTTCACTTCCTCTTATTATTATTGATTTTTTTAATTTCAATTCCAAGTTCTTCTAGACAAATACCTCACATCAATTTTTGTGTTCTCTAATCACTTGTAAATAATTTCATGTGAAGAAAATTTAAAAAATAAAAAAATAGACATGTTTCATAATGAAATCGACAAGTATATTTCATTTGTATTTTATCCATTCAAGTATCTCTTTCATTGAATATGTCTTATGTCACTTTGCAATTTACCCCTACTCATTGAATATGTCTTATGTCACTTTGCAATTTACCCCTACTCAATGTCCCACTCCTCTCCCACTCCCTCTCAAAAGTATAAAAGTAGGAATCATCTGATGAAACATTCAGTTGATCAGCTAGCATCGAGATGGAACCTGATTCAACTACTGAGCCCTATAGTGTCCCGGTGCCTCAGATGCCTTACTATGCATCTATACAGGAAGGATTCGTGGACTCCACAACGGCACCTCATGACATTCCCTTCGAATTCAGGAATAATGACTACAGGGTGCAGGTTCAGCATGTCACTGGGAGTGATGAAGCTGACCTATCGGACGGGGATTATCCGGATCCCTACCAATGGGATGACGAATGGGGTGACCCACCGCCTGGAGACACCACAGATGATGATGACGACGACGACTCTGGCGCCGATGCTGATGACGAGCTTGACGTTAGACGTCCTCCACCATCCCCTATCCTCATCGAGGATAGTCCTCCGCCATCCCCAATCCTGATCGATGATGATGTCCTCAATTCCGATGATGACATATAATCATCTACTCGTTTCTTCCATCATTTCCTTTCCTTTCCTTTCACGGAGTACACACTTTTTGGTTGGTGTACACGAGGCACTGCGAGGCTGGGGCAGTGTCTTCCTCCCTTCCTCTCCCTTCCTCTCCCTCTTATTAGTTTTTTTTTCATAATAATCACTAAGAATTTCTCCTAATAATCGCTCAGAGTTTCATTCTTGATGTTTTCGAATCTCAAACACTGTTCTACATTTACACTTCACCCCCTCCGTTTCATTTCTTCCAATATAAATATAGCAACAATCCCAGTTCTATATCATTCTTCCACAATGTCGAGTACAGGACCCATCCAAGTATATGAAATAGATTCAACGTCTGATCATTTGAGTACAACCTTCGCTCAATTTCTGCAGAGAATCTATGATCTTCCTGATGATTTCGCAGAACGAGTGGAACAAGGTATTCAGGACGACATAGATGCTGTTGACGATAACAATGCGGATGATGTGATTAGTATATCATCTGATTCAGATGATTATGACGACGACGACATCATGAGTATATCATCTGATTCAGATGACTATGAGGATGATATCATTAGTATATCATCTGATTCAGAGACGATACCATAATTATTGTTTCTGATGATGAGGAGCGTAAGTCTATATCATTGCATGGATTAATAAAAAAATAACAGCCCTTTTCAGGGCTACAATTGAAGACTGAAACAATAAAAAAAATAGCTCTTTTCAGAGCTATCATCATACTTTCAAACAGAAACAGATTCATACCATTGTTAACATTATGTTGACATTATAATCTCAAATGAAATATATGTATGTGAAAGTATTCATCATTATATGCATACAATGATTGACAAAATGCCAACTTCAACTTTCATTTAAAGTAGTACTCATCATATGCATAGATATTCAATGACTATCAAATTCCAAATTTCGACTTTTCAGTCAAAGTAATAATTTATTTGTCATATAATGTATAGATATTCAAAGACTAACAAATTTCCAACTTAGACTTTTTATTAGTCAAAGTATTCATTTGTCATATAATCTATGAATACTAATACAACTAACTACTGTTTGTGTGAATAATGTAGCCTTGAAAAGGGCTGTTGTTTTTTTTGACCAATAGGTCCAGGGTTATTCTGCCACAGGTTTCACATTATTGCATATTACGCAAGCTGATACTCTCGTGAAATTCGTAAGCGGTCTTTCACATGCCTCACACCAATATTGACCCATCTCCATCATAGAGACCGTATCGTGGATATTAACGTGTTGATACCAGCCACCGTTATTGTTCCTTATTGAATAAAATCGGAAACAGCACCAACATAACTGTTTTATGCTGCCATCAATCGTTTCGATCTGCACATGCGCATTCATCACGCAATATAAATCGGCAGGATCTTCTAAGGTATCGGTGATGTTGAGCATTCGGTGACCGATTCTCAAAGCGCTATCACCTTCAGATGAGTCTGCTACAACCCCTTCATCTTCACCTTCACCATCCACGACTAGCTCAACGACCATGTCTTCATCTTCATCGCTCTCAGCCTCAATTTCAACTTCGTTGACTTCAAGGTCAATCTCCACTTCATCGATTCCAACACCTTCTTCAACTCCAACACCTTCTTCAAGTATCACTTCCTCTAGCGGAATGTTGACATCCTCATCATCTGTCTCTTCTATCCAATTATTTGTATCAATAGCAGATATTCTGTTTAATGCAGCAACTATTTTTTGAGTATTCATCTTAACGTTTTCTAACAGTTGCAGAGTGAATGAATGGACTCTAGGTTTGCAAGTCGACTTATATAGGTAGTGATGCGACTCCCACTTGACTCGTTTAGAGTGGTAGAGTAGGAGAAGTTATCCCACTATACTTTCACATGATGTTGATTTGTATAAATAGAGATCGTAGGTATAGGAGAGAGCATTCAGAGTTTCTGTAAGTCATCTCTTAATATTTCTAATCGAATTAGTAAAATGCCGTTTCCAAAAGAGTGGAATGAAAAACCAAAAGTGTGTGTCTACCCAATGATGATTGCAGGGGCTATTGTGTGCTACTTTTGTCAAATAAGTAGACCTAAGGATTCAATCAATCCATGTACTGGTATGTGTAGTGATTGTGTGTTGCGGATTCAACTATCGCCTCCTTCTCATCCACCGAAGCTAACAAAATCGGATTATCGTCAACAACAGTTACAGTGTCTGAAGTGTTCCGAACCTATAATATTTAACAGTATAGGTATCTGTAGAAATATTTGTGGTACCTGTGCTGCCGTTCCAGCTCCACTGCAACGTTGTTTGCGTTGTGATACATATTCCATGAATTGTTGGAATCATGTATGCAATGCATGTAGAAGTACTTGGGATCTGTGTGAGAAGGTTGGTCAGCTCTACCCCAATAGGAGAATCCATATATATTGAATTTATTTGTATTATTTTCTAACATTTAAAAATACATGCATGCAACACAAAGTTTTCCTCTTAAATGACAAAGATTGTTACATGCGTGAATAGTTTAGTGAGAGAGCGCATGTGCCAATTGATGAAAAAGCGCATGCGCTAGTTTATTTTCTTCTATAAATGGTGAGGTCTCAGTAACATCATCACCTTTCCTATCCACATTCTATTGCTATCACATATCATTCCTCAGACCTTAATAATCATGAGCTCTATGCCGCTATTGATTGCTGAAGATGGTTCACCACTTGTTGATATCGATCAGACTGATTTTGAAAATATTCCAGTATTACATTTATCGAGTCAAGATTCGATAAATGATTTTGATATTAACGACTTCGTTAACTTTGCAGATGTGCCAGAACCAAATGAGCAAATTATTATTGAAAATCCGATCGTTCCGCAATTATCATCACTCAAATACTCTTCATCTACCCTTCCTCTTGGTGTTGATAAGAAATCTAGAACAATCAAGAGGAAGGTTACTAAGGCATCTTCATCGATTGTCACTGACTTTAAAGAAAAGAAAGAATCCAAAAGTGTTGTGCGACAGAAAAAACCCGCAACGAAAAGTGACAGATCGAAGAGGAAGCCAAAAGTTACTCCTAAAGAAATGAAGAGTGATTTGAAAGCTGAACCGCTATCTTCTTTCAGTCCCCTCCATCGGTTTGGGGAAATGAAAAGGAAAGCAAAATGCCGTCTTGTAAAGGCACAGATGACTATTGCTAAACTTGAAAAGAGTGAGCGAGCTATTAATACTAATAATGAAACTCTTGAAGCATTAGATGCCAAGATTGCATTAGCGAAGGTTGAATTGGCTAGAATGTCTAAAGATGCTGATGAACTCCGTTCAAAAATTGGTAAAGATAAGCAATTCCATCAACGTTCGAGAATGCAAGCTCAGGCTGAGCTGGAGGAGTCGACTAAGCTTTATGAGACGGCATTATCAGTGAGAGATAATTGGCAAAAAGAGTTGGATACTGCATTTCAAAGTGACGGCGATTAGTTTTGGGAATAATAATGTGTTTTCAATATCGTGAGTTGAAAAATATAAGCGGGAATGGAGTATACAATTAATTTGGTTTGGTATACACAGAACATTGCGAATGGCTGGGGCAATGTTTACCGCTGCAATATTTTTCAATTCACATACTTATAATTGAAATGAAAACAATAATGAACTTCAATATTACTTCATTCATGAAAGTCACTATTAGATACATTTAAACCATATTTGATTCATCAATCCAAGAATTTTGTTCGCTAGGAAGGCCTAACCACTTTACATATACTTTATTTTTTCTTCTCTTCAACACCTTCTCAATCAGATATACGTCAGGATTCTCGGTTCGTAATAACTCTTCTTCGTAAAAACATCCTCTAATCGGCTGTTCATTCATATCTTCAAGATTATAAGTCGTTGGGATGGTTTTATTAATTTTAACAATCTTGAATAGCTCCGTGGTAAAATTCGCAGTGTAAGACTTTTCAAAAATATTTTTGTATTTACTTATACGTACAATATCATTCAATTGGAATTTGGGTTTACTTTGTCTTCCTCCAATTCCATTGATACCCTTGAATTTCAATTTTGTTGTTGAATCAACATTGATGGGTGCCATACCTATTGTACGATGAACTTTATTATTATATCTACTAGTTATAATTGGAAGAATATCAAGCCATTTGTGGTGACCTCTCATCGAAAATTCCTTGTAGAGCCATGCCTTTATTGTACGAATCACTCTTTCTGCTATAGCTGCCTTCTTTGTGCTGAATGTTGAATAATGATTGATATTATATTCTCGCATGAGAGATGAGAAGCTTCTATTAAAAAATTCTTTCCCTTGATCGCTTTGTATATGTTTAGGGGAAAATTTGGCTTCCTTCAGTACATATTTCATTGCATTAGTTATTGTACTACCTGTTTTATCTTTAACTGGCACAGTCCATAGATATTTTGAGTAACAATCAATTACTACAAGTATATATCGGTATCCTTTATTACTTTTTGCATAAGGTTGTAGTTCAGCTAGATCTATTTGCCATAGATCTGCAAAACCTTTGATGGTAGTTATTCTTCTACGAAAATCACGTCTTGCAGGTCTATGTAATTCATTAACAACTTGTCGTTTGATATCACTTACTTCATTAGTCATTCTATTTCAATATGATTAAAGACAAAAAAGTGATAATGTTACTGCATTGAATGATGATGTGACAGTGATCATTACTTGTGGATATATATTAATATACTATACCTTCTTCACGTAATTCTTCAATTATTGAAATTATTTCATTATCATGTCCGGTATGTCCAGCTGACTTTGAAGCTACCAATAGTCGTAGGCGAGCAACTAACTCTTTCGGTGAATTCCAGTACACATAATTCGCAGGTTTAGAATTATATGTTTTCTCCATTTTCACTCGTTTGAGTGCCCCACCAATTTTACTTCTACTCCTTATTGGATATTGTCGTGAGTCTAATAGTGGTTTGATAACTTCACGAAATTTTTTAAAATTTGTATTTTCAAAACCATTCTTCAGATGATATTGTTTTTATGGAGCATTCGTTATTTTCAATATTTTGGAATATACTTGACGAGTTTCTTCATTATCAACATCTTGTGGATTCTTCAAAAAGATCATATCATACAATTCTGGACTACCTGCGCATTCATAATTTTTCACTTTATTAGCATCCCAAAATGAAATGTTTCCATCTTTGAAATGTACCACTAGACTTCCCATTTTCAGCTTTTGTGTAATTGGATCCATACGTACGCCAAATGTTCCATCATATGCTGGATTTTTAGATTTTACATTATTCAAATGTTTCATCAAAACATCTTCACCACTTTCATTCATAACAGGTGAGATGTCAGGATCCGAGGAATCGATGTGGGACGATGATGGTGTTTCGAATAGAGTTGTTCTCATATCGTCTTGAAGTGTGCTCGTGTCACTATTCACAGATGATACACCATCAAAAGATTGTTTTCTTCCTATTGGAGTACTCATGGGATAATTTGAAGTAGATTGAACAGTTCCACGATTTGGTGATAACACTGCTGATTTAGAAGTAGCGTTTGATGATAAAACATTCAATGGTTTCATTATGGGCTCATACAATCTTTCGTGTGTCGTACGATTTTCAATATTATCATTCTTGATAGAGTTGAATTTCTGCCTGACAGCTTCTGTTGTCTCTACTAGTTGACGTTTCAAATTCATTTCATTGTTTTTATGTTCAGAATCGTTTTTTGTATTCATAATGCCCTTTTTAAATTATAGCTCAATTCGTTGATGAAGTGACCTCTACAATATTCAGTGATCGAATAAGTTTTAAAAACAAGATCATGTGTATATAAAACTATCGAATCCTTTGCGATATCTACCTTCATCTATTTTTCTATCCTTATCAATTACTAGAAATCCATATTGATCCTCCCAGCATTTAACACACATCAATTGGAATTGTTTGAATGTTACATCGGGTGAAACATGATCTGAATAAATGTGATGTAAATTCGTCTCATCTTGTTTGAACATTATAATGAAATTGGTATTGTCACGCACTAACTGTTTGGGTACCCGTGAATATGTCTGTGCTAGATAAAAACAATCAACATCCTTATGACGTCCCATACAGAAATATGATCTAATAATATCTTGCTTTTCACATATCACATAATCGAAAATGAAAACAGAATTAGGCTTAGCGTCGGAGGGTTCCACTATTTCTGCATTATTGCTGAATGTATAAAAACCTAATCCTTTTATAGGTTCCAAAACACTTCGCAAGTACTGATATTTAGGTTGATTGAGTGATTTCGAATAGAGATACACATTTCTAAATCTCAATCCTTGTGGATGTGTTAATAGTGATATCATTGCATTCGTCTTTCGACAATTTGAAGGTCCTATAATGAGTCCTCGAACTGATGATGGAAGTAGTGGACCATGTCTGAATACTCTTTGTCCATTCAATCCACACCCAAATTTCTCATCTAGATTATCTACGGCAAACTTTCCTTTCTGTTTTACAATGCGCATCGTGTCGTGGTTGGAGACTATATAAATGTTATTAGCTTATTCATTTCAATGTGTACCATCAAACGATACGGACGTATTGAAAGTGATCGTAAAATTAAAAGAGGTTGTGGTTTCGTTGATGATTTAATAAACAAACTTCCTTTCGAATCACATCTACCCGGAGGTTATCAATACTGTGGACCGGGTACAAAATTGAAACAACGTTTAGCTCGCAACGATCCTGGAATCAATAAATTAGATATTGAATTCAAAAAACACGATATTCAATAGTCTAAGCATCCATCCGATCTTGCAGCAAGACATTTAGCCGACAAAGAACTTGAATACAACGCTTGGGATAGGGTTAAATCGAAGGACGCGAGTATTGGGGAAAGAGCAGCTGCATTACTTGTCACCAACATTATGAAAGCGAAAAGACATATGCGCATGGGTTGTAGTACCAATAAGAAAAAATGTAAGAGGAAACAAACGAAGAAAAATAAAATTAGAAAAGTTGCATTTGGTGCTGGGATAGTCCATAAAGTGCGAAATGTATTGAAGAAAGCTGGTGGGAATCAATTTGTGACGAATAATAGCAAAAAAGCGATCACTGTGGCATTGCAGGCAGCACGTAAATACCTCAAAGCTGCCGGTGGAAAGAAGAAAATCCGCACACCACGCATAATTCTTGTTCCCAAGATCGGTGGACTTTTACCATTGATACCAATTTTCGCTGGATTATCCGCACTAGGAAGTTTGGCAGGAGCCGCTGCTGGTATTTTCAAGGCCGTAAATTCGGCAAAAGCCAGCAGAGCGGCTTTAATGGAAGCCACTCGTCACAATAAAACCATGGAGGCTGTAGTATTAGGCAAACGCGGAAGTGGAATATATCTCAAACCATACCGTAAAGGTTTAGGACTATATTTAAAACCATACAAAGCCACAAACAAAACAAAAAACTAATTGAACCCCTACTTCAGAGGCCTCTTACTGATCTCGATCTCAGTTATTATGCACAAAAAATGAAAATTCCACATTTTCTTGGTGTTTCTATGCGTGACAGATTACCATCTTCAGGTCCAAAACAAAACGAGACAGCTATTGTCAATTTAGATGGAATAAGTGGACCAGGAACACATTGGGTGGCATATAAAAAATGTGGAAAAGAAGTCACATATTTCGATAGTTTTGGAGATCTACCCCCACCATTGGAATTGACTCGATTCTTTCGAAAATGTTCGAATGTAAAAATCAAATATAACTATGATCGTCAACAGAAATTTAATACAGTTCTCTGTGGTCACTTGTGCTTACAGTTTCTCTCTGAATAATTTTCCAAATAAAAATGGATTCAACACCAAAACTGGATCGGGAGGCTATCAAGGGAATGGGGTTTTCACTTAGAATGTTTTCAAAATATGGTACCTTGAAAAAAATGGATAAAGTGATGCTTGCAAATATGCCCAAGGAAGTGATACTTGCATGTGTTGCACATGAGATTGCATATGTTTGAGAAAAGTTACCTAAGCATCTACAAGATGACATCGATATAATGAAACATAGATATTGTTATGAGCACCACCCCGATCAAAATTCAGATTCGGATGTTAATGATGGTCCCATACCTCGAAAATCTATGTGTTGTATTTGTAATATAGAGGATGTGAATATTGGTATCAATAAAAATGATACTTATTGCAATACAACACCTTCCAAAAAGTGTAAATTGTCTCAAATGTGTTGTTGCTGTGTACAATAATAAATTGAAATGTGTTTCAAAATATTCATCAGTCATGTCGGAACAGTCGTTATGGATTAGGACTTTTGGGATTCTATGGATGCAATACAATCAATAATATAACTGAAGCTAATAATTTAGTTAGTTTTAGAATCAGTAATGACAACTCATCGATACCCCAAAAGTTGACAATTGAAATTCCATGTGGTGCTTACGAAATAGAAGAGATCAATGCCGTCATACAGAAACGTATCATGTTCAGATTGATTCATGATAAAAAACCAAATGATGTCGTTGCAGATGATATTTTCTATCTACACGCCAATAATAATACATTCAAATGTGAAATGCGATCCAAATATGAAATTGATGTGACACATCCAAATTCTATAGCAGAAATGATGGGATTCGCTCATGGAATATTTCCACCAAATCAGATACATGAATCATCATTACCAATAAACATTACAACTGTGAGACTTATCCGCTTAGATTGCAATATAATATCTGGTTCATATATAAATGGTGAAGAATCTCACATTCTTTTCTCATTCGATATTGATGTTGAACCTGGCTACAATCTTACTAAAGAACCACACAGTATTATATATATGCCTGTCAGTCCAGAAGGTCGTCAATTGATTCACAACATTACAGTGCGTATTTTGGATGAAAAAAATAACCTTATCGATTTTGGAAGTGAAAAAGAGATTTTCATTATTTTGGAATTGAAGAAAATCGATTAACTGTTGCTATGGGTTTCATTTATAATAGACAAAATCGCATCGAACAATCCCAAACGAGTTGCACTATCAAAAAGAAAGGTGTGCATAAAAAGAAAAGTGTGCATAAAAAGAAGCTCATTCCACAAGTGTATGCTAAACAGTTAGCACATAACGCTCTGTCTGTGAGTGATCTTAAATTTTTTAAATCGATTGGATTGAAAGTGAGAAAATTACAATGGTGCTCGAAACAAACAGTGAAAAGTTGAATATATTCAATGAACCAGTGCTCGATCATTCTCTCATAAGTTTACATGAGCACACATATAAGCCCTATGGATCACCGCTATTCAGGAATTCGGATGAAATCAGAATTGCAATCAATAATCAAGATGTTATACTAGATATTGCCGACAGCTTCATTTACATAGAAAGTAAATTCACCCCCAAAGATGTAGCGAAAACATGCTATCTCTCGAATAATGCAATTGCGTTTCTCTTTGACGAAATTCGTTATGAAATGGGTGGTGAACAAGTGGCTGTTGTTAGAAAACCTGGGATAACATCTACAATGAAAACCATGATATCATTTGGACAATCTCATGCTAACACATTATTGACATCTGGTTGGGGACTTTCACAATTGAAGCAAGATATCTTGGATACAAACAGTCATGTTTTTAGTGGAAAACTGCCACTGAAATATTTGATGGGTTTTGCTGAAGATTACAACAAAAGTATCTTGAATGCCAAACAGGAATTGTTTTTCATTATCGCTCGATCATTCAAAAACTCGTATATAGGTGAGGTTGATGCTGATTTGGAAATAAATAAAATCGAATGGAAAATAAGACATATTGTACCAGATGATAAACACAAGCTCAAACTTTTGAGTAGAATAAACAAAAGCGGTCTGAATGCCAAAATCAAGTTGGCGTATCGTATGTGGGACCTCTATGAACTACCATCATCACGTGGGACTTCTTCAGACATATGGGCCATCAAAACAACTAATGCATTGGAAACTCCTCGTTTTGAGACAAGGAAGACCAAGTTTCCAGACAACACTGAAGTATATGCATCAATTTTGCATGATACAGTTTTAACATACAATGCATTGGATGGTTCAGTTCATAGCAGATATTGACACTTTTTTTTCATTTGTAAGTGACATATATCATGTATTGTATTTTTTTTATAATTCATATATATGTATATCATATTTATTGTTTTGTAATCATTTTCTATTGTATTTAATGGGGTTTAAATAAATAAAACATGAAAATAATACAAAGATTTTTATTTGACATTATTTATGATTTACAGGAACATACAGACTATCTAAAATAACTTCTTCCTCATAATCATCATTTTCGCGACCATCTTCAATTTTCTCTCGATTTTCATCATTCAATTCAAAGTGATGAATAATCCATTCTGGCAAGTATGGTTGGAGGCTATATAGGAATCTTCTCAGGTTCAATTCAATCATAACCTCACAAAGTTGCCACAATTCCAATTTATTATCCAAAAATTTGTTACAAACTTCTGCACCACTCCAATAGTTCTCAGCATCACGAAGGCATAATTCGATTTGTTTTTCATCATATGGATGATCATATCATAAACGCTTGCATGTTCGGCTCCATCACCCAACACCTTCAATTTAGACGACAAATGTTGAACCGATGACTTGACTTGCGTACTGCATCCACATCTTTATATGGTGGAACTGAAATCGAATAAAAAAAACAATAAGCAACCTCCAATTTTTCAGTGATATAATACTCACATTCCCATTTTACTTGTAGTTACAAAGTGAGTGTATTCAACTGAGTTAGTAATGTTTATATTTCCATATAATTATCATCTAATATATGAATATTAATAAAACAATAAGAAATTCATTATAATTACTATCATTATTCAATCATATTGAATTTGACTAGAGTTAGCGTTTTCACACCAAAAAACTTTGTAAGCTATGACCTAAAGAAATTCACTATAAATTATTACTATTATTATTCAGTCATATTGAATTTGACTAGAGATCGCGTTTTCATGCCAGCAAAACTTTGTTGGCTCTGTCCTAAATACATCATCGTATATTTACCACCTGATGAGTTGATACAAGATATATCGTCATCACTGAATTGCAACGAAATACGTTTTGGTAGCCATGTTTTGAATAATTTATCATTGCTCACATCTTGCAAAGTTAATAAAATTGATTTACCAAATCGTGTAGAATAAGTTGACATATTTTTAATTATGTACACTTCATCAATTGGCAATGATGATAAGGCCTTTTGCTCTAGTATTTCAACCTCCTGTATTCAGTATTCAAGTCTACTTTTGAAACGGACATGATGAAAATATATATGAAAATATAAACAATTTCCAACAGACAAATACACTCACCGTCTTCCTTCTATTACGAACTGAATAACACTCTACCAATTGCTAACTGCTGCAGATATATTCGTCTACTGATTTCATAGTGTGCCAGGCATTTCTTTTATATTAAACAGTGCGAGTCACCCCCACCATGAAACCGTGAAAGGTTCACATTGCTAGTTGCTATCCACTCGAGATGCCTGACGTCACAGCCCAGCCCATCTCCCAACTTGATGCGATAACAGTTGCCGGTACGAGCAAGCAGTGCTCGTTGCGCTCTCGGATAGCCATCGATAGCGGGGCTAGATCGATGCCTTACGTCACAACCTTCATCGCTTCGGGAGAGGTGAGGGCAGACCGATGAATACCCAATACTCTGCCACACGTCGTGGAGTGAACATGTCGCTCTCTAGCCGTTGAACAGTTATTGCTGTGACGTCACAACACTACTAACTTGGTGGGGTCGCATCGATGGAACATTCATTACTTGGAGGAACTTCGAAATATGCAGACGTATGTTTGTACATAGACAAGCACATGATGAAACCCTGTACCGTGCATTCTCTCTCTCTCTCACACACACACACACACACACACACACACACACACCAATCAAATGTAATTACATCATTACGTCACACACACACACACACAAAATCTCATATGAAAAAAATTCTAAACGATCCATGCATCAAACCTTTCAAGGTCACATCGCCTTGATGTTACTAAACAACAATATAAAAAGCAATTAATACGTCATAGTGGTGGGGGGAGGCCGGAATTCGGCTGTATGCATCTACTTCTCAGCACTGGATCAAATCGTGATATTAACTTTACTAAATCTATAAAGTTGCTGCTTGTCTCACCTAATTATGAGTCAGATGTTAACTTTTCTCTACGACCCCTGAAGGCCAAATTGTGAGATGCTAAAAAATTTACGATTGCGAGTAATCGTTCTAAAATATATCTCCAACGTTGCCTATCTTGTTCAATTTTTGACTGATGCAAGGAGTCAATAGTGGAACTGCTTTTTAAACCATTCTCTAAATCAATCCATTTCAACATATAATCCTTGTGCTGTCGAGTAGATTCGTGAGACTTTAGGTAATCACCCAAGTGTTTCCAATCACATACTCTTTTACTTGATCCAATCTTTGTATTTTCTATCCCGAATATTCTACACGGAAAGCAGTAAACGGCATCCTTTGTTTGTGAATAAATCATCCAGCGCCTGTCAAGCTTTTCACCGTTAACTAATATCTTATTATGATGATATTCGCTGAATTGCCGTCCATTATCATTTACGGGAAATAAATCAACTTTAACCCGGATTGGACCTTTTAATATAATCTCAGTTCAGTCTACATCAGTAATTGTTATGGGTCACAAACCGGGGTCATTTTGATGATTCAGATCTTCCATTCCAGCGGTCATGACGATAGACATAGACAAAGACTACAGAATACTATAAGACGTGTCACTCGCTCATTTTTCGACATCTGAGAAATCTCGCCGCCCGCTAGCGACAGCGGGTAATTACCAGCCGAGGTAGTACAGTGTGTCGCTTGAAGTTACCAGTTCTCGTCGGCACACGAGATATAAAGGTTGTCCGTATTGTTTGGTATTGTCAAAGACTACAGAATCGGTAAACTTTGGTATTGTGATAGTGTTGTGTTCGTTCGGAGTTCGAAATATTTATTTTGTGAAAATGTCGACGTATTGCTCAGTGGATGGTTGTCTGAGTACGGTGGGAAGCCCAGGTATTTCGTTTTTCCGCTGCCCAAAGTACAGTGAAAGGTATGCATTCAATATATTCACCATTAATTTTTATTTTACCTATCTATACCTTTTATGGTTTTGTTGTATAAAATTATTCATAACGAAATATACCGCCGGCATTTGCCAATCCAAACTCATTTCAATCTTTTTTCAAAATGTTCAGTTTATCGATTGATATACTTGAATTTTTTTTTAGGTGTCAACGTTGGAAAAATGTATTAGGCTTCATTGGGAATCATAGATATGCTACTCTTACCCCAGAGCAGAGTCACAATAGAATTAAAATTTGCAGCTTACATTTTAGAGCCGATGATATTGTGAATTCTCGTATTCATAGCTATGATGTTCCTTCATTGCGTCTGCCTCAAGATGGTTCTCAGAAAGGTTGGTTCAGTGAAGTTTATAAATTCAAATGATGAAAAAATCTTATTCCACTTTTTAACATATGAAATTTACAATATCAATTTTGTTGTTTAAACCTTCCAGATGATGATGCCATTGCCGGTACTAGCAAGGATTTTATTTACATTGATGCTCAGGTTCAAACGGATCAATTAGGATCACGAGGTGAAATATCTTTTCGTTATATTATATACTTACCTGACCTATTTTTATATGCTTCGGAAAAAAAAACGATGACGAGAAAACAATTATTGAAAGTACGTACATCTTTCTTTTAGATGAATGCAGCCAAACATCTGCTAAACTCTCTTCGGGAACTCCAAGAAAAGTGGCATTACGAAAAAAAATTGTATCACTAGAGAAAACAGTAGCTTCAACATCAAAAAGAGCACTGGACGAAACCGGAATTACTCTGGATGATGTTTTCAAGTTTCTGGATCGAAAATATCCTGAGCAATATTGTAAGCTCTTGAAAGCACAGCTTTCTTTGATAAATAAAGCACCAAAAGGGTCCAGGTATAGTGACGAATTCAAACAGTTTGCATTGACTCTTTATTTTCTTGGTCCGAAAGCATACAAAAAATTTTCAACAATTTGTAGATTACCGTCAAAAAGTACACTTCATCGTTTCACGAAAAATTGGATTGTTGAACCAGGCTTCAACGATTTTATTTTTCGTGTTATTGAATTCAGGATTGGGCTCATGAAGGAGAATGAAAGATATTGTATTTTATGCCTAGACGAAATATCTTTGAAATCTCATCTTTATTATGATATTTCCAGAGACAAAATAGTAGGTTTCCAAACAAGTTTGAATGGGACCTCTACTGACATAGCAAGTAGTGCTCTAACAGTAATGTTCAGAGGTTTGGCAAGCAATTGGAAAATACCACTTGCATACTTTTTCTATAAGACATCAGCAACTTCTGATGATTTGAAAGATATTTTGTTCAAAACGGTACGAAGATGCAAAAGTATAGGCCTAAATGTCATGGGGTGGTTTCCGATCAGGGTTCAAATTTTCAGAAGTTGGTGAAAACTTTGAATGTTACAGACGAAAATCCCATATTTCTGATAGACGATCATAAACTTGTATATTTGTTTGATATCCCGCACTTGCTGAAGTCGACACGAAACAATTTGTTTTCCTATCAGTTTTTACTTCAGGGTGGAGAAACAAGAAAACATTACATAGAAACAATGTATAATTATGATAGAACTAAACAATATAAATTGGCTCTTAAACTTAATAATGACCACATTTATCGAAATAATTTTCAAAAAATGAAAGTCACGTTGGCTTCCCAAGTTCCCATCAAGAGATATTGTTGACCATGTAATAGAGATGGAAAACATATTCATTGAAAATTTTGATAAAATCGGCAGTGAGAAGGGAATTGGACAGTATTTGAAAACAAAATATTCGAAAATTCTTTTCTCACATCCATGTCAAAAATTCCTCTTCGATTATTATATATCTTTATATACAAGAGTTCGGATATACTTTACTTTAAAATTCATGAACCAGGACATGAAGATTGTTAGGAAACATAAATCATGCAATGTAAAATTGAATATTTTAAATCATTTATAAACATATAACATTATATAATTGTATTATTTTTGTTAATAAAACATGTTTTTCTGAATGTATGTTTATCATTTCATCAGTAAATCACTCTGATCTGTTTCTTAGATCATTTATTCATGAGTTTATCTATCATGTTTCTAGAAGTTGATCGACAAACAACTACTTTCGTATCTTTGTTTATCTGTCTGATACAACCGAGCAAGCGAAGTTTCAACTTCGGAACGTCCCCTGTAGATATCGCGAATAGGAACTGCCCTCGTATAACTGTCATGCGGCCGGCGGCTTCCAGACATCGTCTGTCAGCGATATGATTTATGGAAATCGCAAAAAATGCAATCCTGAGCCGTACCGACAAACGAATTCCTTGGAGTGAACCAACTTATAGTATTCGGTAAACTTTGACATAGACTCGGGCTCAGATTCGGGTTCTTGACTGGATAGCGTTGACGGCGGCACCGCTGACCTAAGAGACAATGATGTAGTTGATTCATCATCATCCTCGCTGTGTTTACTTGATGACGGTGGCGGCACCCAAGATGATGTGGAAGGAATGCTTTCAGCTGGATGAGGATTAGAGTCAGAGTCACTCTCAGTTAATAAATGTTTTGTAGAGGTTTCTGTTTCTTGATCATCACTTTTTATATATTTATATAAAGATCCACGTAGATTTTCTTGTACCTGCTTTCTTTTCATGGCTCGTTTTCTTTTTGAACTACCTGACTCAAATTTTCTACCGGCATCACGATCACGCGAACTCATTTCGTAAAACACTCGTTTCTAACTATAAATATATTTTTGAATAATTAACAAGTTGTAACAAAATATATAATCTAAGGAACTCGATTACTTAAAGTAACTAACAGGAGGATATTATAACAAGTAACTTTGTTTCCTACCAAACTGTTTCAGGTAAACTATGCAGGTATTGAAATTGGTAATTTAAGGGCCTAGGTAAGATTAGTTCTGGGAAATATTTATATTGTAAAACTCATATAAATATTAGTTTATATTACTACATAATGAATTTTAGAATTATGTTTTGAATGAATGAATTAGTTAACTAACTTTCTTTTGATCTGTATTTTTTTAAATTCACTTGGGTTGCTGAGCGAGGCCCCCCCAAAAGCGAGGCCCGGGCGATTGCCCCATTCGCCACCCCCTAAGGCCGCCTCTGCTTCTGCTCATATAAAGCTTACGTCACTGTCATAACCTAAGTGAGTATTTTTTTCTCCAGGGCACACTTGACAAAAGTTAATTAATTATTAACAAGTTCTTTCCCCAGTAATATTTAATATATGTTCTTATTTGTTATCCAACCACAAATAAATTAGTATCATTAGATTAATCTTGAAATCCTTTTTTCGAAAAGTGCTTGTCAAAAAATGGTCGCCTTTTAAAAACTAATAGGTAGACAGGAAAATGTAATTTTGTCAACTTGTCTTATTCATATCCAACATACTTATCATTAAAACTCCGCTATTGTAATTTTCTATTATCACCTGAGGTCCTTAGATTAGTTTACGTCCGATCATGGCCATCTAGATCCAATTTCAAAAGTGACTCTGAAAAAATTAAGTAACTTTCGAAAATGTCAAATTCTGATCCAGAATTGTCTCAGAAATCAAAAAATATAATAACATACAAGGTGCTCCGTTAAAAAAAAAATTAGAACCGGAGCCATTTCTGGTGAAACCGGAAGTGATCGGATAGTGAAAAATATTTGAAAACTCTTCTCTTCACATACCATTCATCTATACCAAATGTCATATTGATACACCTAATAGTCTAGAAGTTATGACTTGTCAAATAGATTTGTTGACACCCGGTATATATAATATACAGGGTGGGGCACCCCATACGACACGGTCCCTGTGAGTTAAACCAATAATTTTTGCGGATTTCTCCATTGGATATTGATTAAGGCTGCAAAAAGTGAATTATCTTGAAATCTACAGGGCGTCTCAAAAAAGTGTGACATATCAAAATTGTGTTTTTTAAAATGGAACACCCTGTATTCCGTTACACTTTTGAATATATGTACCTATATAATCTTTCTCCAGTTATTGATTTTTTTATGAAAATGCTAGGTACAATTGAAAACTAAATAACGTCGAAATGTATAGAAATCATCCCTTCCAATTATGATTGAGCATAAAAGGGGTTTTTGGGCTATTGATTTTGATCAAACCCGTTTCTCAATATTATACAGAATGTTCAAAAATCATTGTCACTTTTTTATAATTTCGGACAAAGATGAATTTGTGACTTCAAATAGAACACCCTGATTTTTTTGGTCATTTCATTTTGGGGTTTTCTATACCTAATCAAAATAGTTTTTCAGATATTGGCTTTTTCAAATAGTAGTTCTTTTTACAATGCATTCTTTGAAACGACAGTTATTCAACTTGTTCAAAGAATTGTTGTTGACAGATATTATTCAAAACATTAACTAAATTATTACCGTTGAAAATGAAAACTTATCCTATTCAAGAGCAGATAGATTCGATTTCAGCGATTGGTGAGTGTTTAGACAGTTGCCTTTTGGCGTTGAGGATGCATGCCTATTAGAATTAAGTACTTAATTTAGAGTAGATCTAAAACAATGTTGTTGTTTATATTTTTGTTTTGTGAGAAATGTCAAAAATAAATAATTTGAGAACTGTCGTTCATCATTCTTCTCAAATATTCCATCATGGATCTACTTAAACAGTAGATATAATTCATCAGGTAACGGGCCCAGGATACGTTCAAGCTGAGAATTAAATTCGCACTGTTATAGTTTTGCGAACCGATATCGATCTGTGAAAGAAGTAAAATGAAATGTCATCGAACAGTTCATTTTCGATGATTGATAAACTGAAAGGGCGAGAAAACTATGACACCTGGAAGTTTTCTGTAAAAACTTTGCTGGAACACGAGGAGATGTGTCACAGGAGAAGAAGTTGATAGTTAAAAAGTTATCGAAGCTAAGTCAAAAATTATTTTTTTTGTAGATCCTGTAAATTACATACATGTCCAAGAAACAACAACCGCCAAAGAAGTATGGGATAATCTTTAGAAAGCTTTTGAAGATTCCGGCTTGACTCGACGTGTTGGTTCATTGAGAGCCTTGATGAGTACGAAATTAGAGGACTCACCATGTATTGAAGATTATGTCTATCAAATAGTTTCGACTGCTCATGAATTATCAGGAATTAATATGAAAATAAGCGATGCATTGGTTGGCTCTCTCTTTGTGGCCGGATTACCAGAGGAATATTAACCCATGATAATAGGGCTGGAGAGTTCTGGAATTATAATCACGGCCGATTCTTTCAAAACCAAGCTTCTTCAAGATGTTGAATGTGATAGCTCAGAGAATAAATCCGAAGCCTTGCTTGGAAAAAACATAAGAAAATTTCATTCAAAGAATAAAAAAGGTCCGAGATGTTTCACCTGTAACAAGTATGGACATATCTCCATTGCAAATTTCCGAAGAAAAAGGACAAAACTAACACATTTGTAGTAGGTGAAATGCAGTGATGGCTCGTGCATTGGAGAACAGGGGAGGCTAAATTCATAAAGACTATACAGAAAAGCCAGCCGGAGGCGCGAACATTTTTTGGGGTACCGCACCTATTTAAAGCAAAATACGTAATATTTGCATAAATGCAAACAAAAATTGTGTATTGCCGAAAATTATACGTATAAAAGTGACCATTAAAAAAACAAAAAGAAGAAAAAAGGGTTGTCTTTGAGTTATTTAATATAAATGAACTCTTCTCAGTCAATAAATAATACTTTTCTCTTCTAATATAACAGTTTTGTTAAAAATTGCTAAACATATTTCATAAGCACAAGTAAATGTTATTGTCCAGCAAGAACCAACGGGGAGGTGAGAGTCGTGTCTTGCCAGGAAAGGAAACGAAGGATGGAGTAGGAAGGAAAGTTAAATCTGGTTTGTTTAAGTGAATTCACAAGGCACCCGCAAACTACATTTAATCGGTGGTCATTCAAGTTCAATATAGTCTGCATATGGAAACTTGAATAGTCATTTTATTTTAAAATTTTTACGAGATAATCTGCCTGAGCTTCTGGAGAATGTGTCGCTAAATATCAGACAACGGATGTGGTTACAATTGAATGGAGCTTAGGCACATTTCAAATTCAGTGTCAGGCAGTTTTTGAATATGTGCTTCCGAATAAATGGATTGGTAAGGAAAGACCACAAAATTGGCCAGCGAAATCACCAGATTTGACTTGTCTAAATTTTTTCGGCCAGGGATACTTGAAGAATGAGGTTTACGACACTCCTCCAACCACACTGGAAAATATGAAAGAAAGAATACGGGCTGCTTTTCGAAGAGTGGTGCCTCAAATGTAATTAAATGTTAAGCAGTCTTTCATAACGAGAGTGGATCTTTGTATTTAACTGGATGGTCGCTATTTCGAGCACCTACTGTGAATTGAATACATTTAGTGTTTCTTATTTTTGTAATTGTTGCAGTTGAATAATATAAAAAAATGTAAAGTCTGTTTAATGAATTACTGTCAGGATATGAATGTAAATGCTAACTTCATTTCAGTGAACAGTGAATATTTTCGGTGGATTGAAGTATAACAATTGGCAATGACAATTCTGTGAGCAAATCAAATAAATGTCAATAAATTGATGATGTAGCCGTTACTTTCTATGTTTTTTACCACTTTTATTTGTAACTAACGTCACTGCAGTTTCGTCCTATAAGGGCATTTTCAAACTTATACATTAAACCAAAAATGGTTGATTACATTAGCCCTTATATAGCTCCCTAGGTAATAATAAAGGTACTTGGTTCGATTGAGTACCTGAATTTACAATTTACAATGCGGATGTGCTAATTTGAAAACCGGTGAGTAAACTAAATCGATTTGATCATTTAACAGGTTGCCCCCGCAATGTTATGGTTGTGAATTTCCAAGGATTCTAATTATTTGAGTTTGTAACCCTTCCTTGCATAGTGCAAAATTTCCGTATTGTTTAGATTCGGGGACTAGTGGTTGCATGCCAAGGAATGGTTTGAAAACGTCGCCGTTTTTGGAAATTTCGACCAGATTGTCCCACATAGGTAAACACTATTACACTCCGGACACTTAAGCTTATAAACTCCAGATGTCTCCAAGTTGTCCACCTTATCTTTGGCATTGAAAAAGAAATCAGATAACCTGGCATGTGGTCTGAATGCCACTTCCACATTGTTTTTTCTGAAGAAACCCGTAATTATCTGTTTTTTTTTCCAAAATATGTTAGATTTCTTGATATGAACACCTCACTGTCATCAAGAAAGACCCAACCGAAAATAGTCAAAATTAACTGAAAAATTTCCTCTCAAATACTGAAATCATTTTCACGGAATCAGAGAAACGGAAAGTCACCAACATGAACCCCTCTTGCCCTAAACTATATGGCCTGATAAAAACACATAAAGAGGATAACCCCATAAGAAATGGGTAACTCTAACATATTTTGGAAAAAGAACAGAGATAATTGCGGGTTTTTTCAGAAAAACAGTGTGGAAGTGACATTCAGACCACATGCCAGGTTATCTGATTTCCTTTTCAATGCCAAAGATAAGGTAGACAAGTGGAGAAATCTAGAGTTTATGAGCTTGAGTATCCGGAGTGTAATAGTGTTTATGCATGTGACAATGTGGTCGAAATTTCCAAAAACGGTATGCTGAACATGGAAGGTCCTTCAGACTAGGAAAAAATGATTCGACCTTTTCAAACCATTCCTTGGCATACAACCACAAGTTCCCAAATTTTTGCACTATGCAAGAAAGGGTTAAAAACTCAATTATTTTCAAATTACCATATCCGCATTGTGAATTGTAAATTTAAGTACTCAATCAAGCCAAGTACCTCTATTATTACCTACAGGGGTGCTTTATAAGGGCTAATGTAATCAATCATTGTTAGTTTAATGTATAAGTTTGAAAATGTCCTTAAAGGATGAAACTGCAGTGATGTTAGTTACGAATAAAAGTGGTAAAAAACATAGAAAGTTTCAATTCTCTTTTCTTCAAATAAATGTCGTTTTGAAGTTATCTTGATTCAAACAATACATTGAAATCAGAACTAAATACTATTTGCAAAAGCCAATATCTGAAAAACTATTTAGGTTGGTATAGGGTACTCCATAATGAAATGAAAGATTTTTTAATTTTATATTGTTCAGACCAAAAAACTACAAGATGTTCTATTTGAAATAACAAAGTTATCTTTGTCTGAAATTATAAAAAAATTACAATAATTTTTGAACATTCTGTATAATATTGAGAAACAGGTTTTATCGAAATCAATAGCCCAATACATCTTTTATGCTTGGTCAGAATTCAAAGGGATAATTTCTATACATTACGATGTTATTTAGTTTCCAATTGTACCTAGCATAAAAAATCAATAATTGGAGAATTGTTATAATTAGGTACATAGTATATGATATATTAATTTTTCCTAAATTCACATTTTGTCTTCAATCGAGGACCGTCTGCCCGGTACTGACAAGGCCCAATAGGCTGAAACAGCTGTCAAACGGTATAGCTCTAAAGGAGCAATAATTTTTCCGACTTACTTAATACTTATCTTTCTCTTAAATATTCAACGAAATTATTTTTTTTGTGGAGGAAAATTAGTTTATAATCGACCTTTTTTGGGTATTTGTTACCTTCCACAATCTGAAAAATATAAAAATTATAATGGAGAACTTTATACAAGTGAAGAAGGGCAAACTTTTTAGTTTACCCCGATAAGTTACTGTGCCAAAATCAAAATATTTTTCACAAAGAAAAATCTTCTATTTGTCAGTAACTTGTCGTATTTAACAATTTTGGCTATCAACAAAATTGTTAAGAAATAATACAATACTTATCTTAACGTTTCGGAGGCCAAACACCGACGGAACACGGTAACATTTGGAATGAATATATATGTTTGAAGCAATATAAGAACACATCTGATTCATAATGATTTTGACTATTTATATTTTTGAACTCAACAATCTTTCAACTCTTTCAATCAAAGTAGAAATAGAACTCACATAAATAAATTTAAAAAACTACTGGAAGAAAAGCAAAGTGGTATTTTCAGTAATAGAGAAAATAACTAACAATTTATAGAAAAAAACTGTAGTTAACTTGTCATCCAAAATTATCAATATTCATGAAAAATCGCTTCTGGGCAAAGGACTGAATTTCTCAGTAACTCCAAAAATAGTACCAACATTTGAACTAGTTACTGCTGTAGAAGAAACAACCCTAAATTTACCACCTGAAATATCTGGTGATTACAGATCTGAATTTAAAAATATTTTGTCACGACCCCATCATACTAGAAGTAACTTGAATAAGTATGAGAGAATTGCAATAACATCCCTTCGTTCAGATACTAATATTGAAATACTTCCAGCTGACAAAGGTAATGCCAAAGTGATAATGGATACTCTCGATTATGAAAATGAATTATCTCAATTGATTTTGAACACAACATACCGTACACATAATATAACAAAAAACGTTTACAAAAAATTGAAGGATGATCCAACAAAATCAATTGAACAATTGTAAGTTCAATTGCATCTCCCTGTCAGAAATTAGCAAGATACTTTTTGGAAATTTCGAAACCAATTTCAGGAAACAGTAATAGTTTCCTAAAAAATACAACCCATTTCATAGATAAACTTAAATATTTAAAACTTAGTGATGGTGATGTTCTGATGAGCTTTGATGTTGAAAGTCTTTAAACGAATGTTCCTGTTGATAAAACTCTTCAAATTATCAGATCCAGGCTGGAAAATGACTCAACTTTAAAATATCGAACAAAGTTGGTTGTTAGTTCTATGTTAGAACTTCCAAGATCATGTATAGATAAAACCTATTTTCAATATGGAGATGATTTCTATCAACAAGAATTTGGCTTGGCTATGGGTTCCCCTCTATCTCCCATTTTAAGTAACATATATATGGAGTATTTTGAAGAATCTCTTGTTGAACCTTTCTCATAATGGTCCCAAAGTTTGGTGGGGATACGTTGACGATATCTTTGATGTTTGGAATAGAAACCATGATGACCTGAAAGCTTTTTTGAATTATATCGACGAGCGGGAGTCGACAATAAAGTTCACAATAGAGATTGAACAAGATGGTCGACTCCCTTTCCTTGATGTAATGTTGGAGAAGTCATCAGATCAATTCGATACAAATGTTTATCAGAAGAGAACACATACAAATAGTCATCTCCACTATACATCGAATCATCATGCGAGTGTTAAAAAAGGTATAATAAGCAAAAGAGCTGAAAAGATATGCAATTCAACTGAAAATCTCAATAAAGAAATATCAATAATTAAATATGTTTTGAAAGATAACGCTTATCCAGATTCGTTCATAAATTCAACGATAAATGCAATAGAAAATAAAGAGTCAATTAAAAACCAAACGAACATACAAACAGCTTCACAAATTCAACAATTACCGACGCAACATCCACCGACACCTTTCACAACTAACGTTATACCTTACATTCCAAGACTATCTGAAAAAATAAGACGAATTGGAAATTGGTATGATGTTAGAACTACTTTCAAAACAAAAAATATATTGCGATCTAGTGGCGAAATGGCAGCAGACTGATATCGGAAGCACCTTGTATTACATCGAATGTTTCAGTTGTCAATCAACAACATTGACATAATTTCATATTTTAGAACTCCTTTGACATCTGTCGAAGAAGTAAAGAAATGAATAATCAAAAAGGAATAACTGCCAATATATTAGACTTTTTTTGTTCATTTCTGAAGACGAAGGCAGATTTTGGCCTCCGAAACTTTAAGATAAGTATCGTATTATTTCTTAACAATGTTTTTGATAGGCAAAATTGTTAAATGCGACAAGTTACTGATAAATAGAAGATTTTTCTTTGTGAAAAATATTTTGATTTTCACGCAGTAACTTATCGGGGTAAACTAAAAAGTTTGCCCTTCTACACTTCTATAAAGTTCTCCATTATAATTTTTATATTTTTCAGATTGTGGAAGGTAACAAATACCCAAAAAAGGTCGATAAAAAACTAATCGTTATATTATGACCAAAATTACACAAAACCTTTGGGAATTGTAGCCTATATGTTATTCTGATGTATAATTATTATTCTGTATTAAAAGTGTCACCTAAATCCGTTCAATTGTTTAGGCATGAAAGAGCCACAAAAATATACACACCATCATACATCCTCACATCATACATCATCACAGATTTTACAAGAATCTGAAATGCGAAATGTCTACGTGAGCGAGATTAATAAAAAATCCTCCAAATTAAAAATTATGGTACAAAAAATCATCATTTTAATGATCCTAAAATCAAAGTAGTGTAAATAAATATTCTATCGAAACACGTAACATGAAATCTCCGAAAAAGTAGAGTTACTCCCCCTTTCAGTTCCTGGAAATAAACATTTTAAAGAATTTGATACTCCAAAATTCGAAAGTATTTATAGATATTCCTGCGTACTAACCATTTACTTATTTACCATAAATGGAGTTGGAGAAAAATATATAAAATTCAGAAAATGTTTTACTCGGCAATCGCGATCTAAAAAATTATGTTTACGGCACGATCAATGAAGAATATGTGAGAAATCACTTGAGCTGATAAACTTTTGTTCATTATCATTATTTTTGTTCTTTGAAAAATGTGGAAGAATTTTGACATCGACTACTATTTTCATGTGCCGAAGGCTCTTTACAATGTTCAATAGCTTTTTTTTCTGACAACAGTTCTGAAACGTGGAAAGATTTCTTATATTTGTTCAATATTTTCAAATACATTTTACACCTTTTCTAAACTTACTGATAATTTTGTTGCAATTTGAGCAATTATAAAAATGGAAGAGTTTTTATATATTTCGTCGCACGTTAGGCATATTCATATCGTTGAGTTACTTATACTTTTTTGCGAGTTTTCAGTTACCAACATTTTCGGATACCTTCAATTCAACATATTTACCTTTAAAAAAAACTTCATGTGATATATATTAGTAGAAATTAATATTTTTTTGGTTCGGGTTTGCCGTTAGGAATTGAATTTACATTACATATTCGTTTTCTGATCGTTAGTATAAGATTACGAGTTTTAAAATTCATTTGGTTTTCAGAATTTGAGTTTACCTGATCGAGGGTTATAGAGTTGATTGTGCTTGAATTTTAACATTTAATGGGCTTATGTGAAAATCTTGAAACATACAATAAATTATACAATAAAATATGTAGATTATCTAGAAATGTTTCTTTCAAGTTTGAACCGGAAACAACTCATTGAATGAATAATTTCCGCCTAACTTGACCTAACAGAAATATTTTTATAATTTTGAGGGTGTACACGAAACATTCATTTTTAATTTCATATCAATGCTCTCAAATCATCAACTACTGGTAAAAACCAGAATTCGCTTATTACCTGAAAAAATATGGATAACCACTTTTTTCTTTTACTGATTTCAGTTAATTTGTTATTTCTCTTTGTTTGAAGGTGATTGACAATGTTTCGTGATGAATTTCACTAGTTCGGACTTCCATTGTCTACTATATAAAATGATTTGAAATCCCTGAAACAAGTAAAAAAGAATAATTGAAAAAGAATAGTTGAAAATAACAATTATATTAAGCAACAATAAACCTGAACTGAAATGATAGTGAAATAACCTACAAGTAAAAATATAATAATTGAATAAATAACAATTAAAGGAATGAAAAAAGAAAATAATAAAAATAAAAAAGTGTAGAGATTCCAAGTCACGTTAGTTCACGACGTTTCGATTGTTGGTATCTACAATCGTCTTCGGGTGATGACGGGTGATGATTTATTTATTCAATTATTATATTTTTACTTGTAGGTTATTTCACTATCATTTCATTTCAGGTTTATTGTTGCTTATTATAATTGTTATTTTCAACTATTCTTTTTTAATTATTCTTTTTTACTTGTTTCAGGGATTTCAAATTATTTTATATAGTAGACAATGGAAGTCCGAACTAGTGAAATTGTTATTTCTCTTCTGTAAATTTTCTCATTTCATGTGAAATTGCGGATTTGTGAACTGTTTTGTGAAAATCTCACAGAACCTTGTAATTGGGATATAAGACATTTAAGAAGTTTTCTCTAATATAAAGAATCACAATACACAAAGATTTATGATGATACCTAGTAGAAATATTTCCGTTCCTTATTTTTGAGTTGAACACATACGGATATTGACTTTATTAAACAGTTGTATTTGTTCATAGATTGCATAAAACCTCTTCACACTCTCAATATGTCGAACAACTATGTGGAAAAATTCGAAGACTTCGAACATCTAGCTCAGCTTCTAGAATTGTCAGTATTAGATTTGTCTAACAACCATATTGAAGATCAACTCATAGTGGAAGTTTTAAGTAGAATGCCTGGACTGAGAGTTCTGAACCTAATGGGAAATCCAGTTATAAGAAAAATCCCTGCATATAGAAAAACTATGATCATTTCGTGTGTAAGTGGTGTCATTATAGAATTATTATTATCCTTCTAGTAGATGGAATTATCAGTTTTAAATGTAAATTTCAATACGATAGAATTCTTCCTTCATTGTATTTTCTAGTGGCTGTCATATTTTGTAGTTGATCCTTTGATCAACCAAGCTGCTTATACAGCGTGACTCAGGGTCGATGGTCGGTTAGACGTTTCTGGAAAACGCAAAGCATGATTTTTCTGAAAATTCCACCTCTCACATTTCCTTACCTGTTCTATCGATCTAAAATATTTTCGGAATTGCGGCGTTGCCACTTCTATCAAAAAGTCCTAACAATTCTATTTTTTTTAAATGAAACACCCCGTATATTAATACATTTTTGGAATTGCTCTAGTATTTTAATATTTTTTTGTTGATAATGTCCTATACCTATCTCTATCTGTTTTCGAGATAAAAAATAAATTGTGTTCAATATGGTCCAAAACATAGCCTTAATTGAAATTAAGTACATCAGTATTCTCAATTCATGAAAAGTTGATGATAATTTGGACAAACTCGAAATATTCAGATAACACCAAGAAATCGACTCCATATCATAGGGCGTGCTAAAATTACTATTATTTCCATTGTGCATAAAAGTAGTCGAAAGTTCATTTTTTCAAACGAAACCCCCTGTATATTACTCGATAAATTGAAAAATGGTGAAAAATGCTTTAAGATGATATACATGTCCCTATACCTAAATCGTCAAGTTTTCTTAATAAAGCCGTTTTTGTGGAAAAATAGTTATTCACGTTTTACCTACAAGTTTTGAAAGTGGCATTTTATTTTGTGAGTGGGGATTATTGCAAAACGAGCGTCAGCAAGTGGAGCAAACTCACAAGCAAAATAAAATCACTTTTAACAAATGTATCATACAAATTTTTTTGTATAACGTTACTGCTGATAATAAAAAAAAATTATAGGGTCCATGTGATTTGAACACACGATCTTTGGATTACAAGGCATATGTTACAACTACATACGCCAACTCACGTTATTTTAAGGAGTATTATTGGTTAGTAATGCAGGACTGAATACTACTTCGTCATCGTCAGTAACTTCATAGGGATTTAATATTACCAATAGCACGAACTGTATGAGTGAACTTTTCTAAATGATTTTTTGGTAGGTGTTCTGATTGAAGTGTTTCTATCAATGAGATTTTCAATAACACTTGTACAAAAAATAATTTTTAAAGAATTTGATTTCTAGGTAGCCGTGGAAATATCAAGCTTATGACAGTTTGGTGACTTTTATAAGTAATTGATAAATGGCTATTGACGGTATTTCACAAAATCGCCAAAAATGAATGCAAATATTGATTATTCAAACGAAGTTCTTATGAAATTATTTATAATACACGTGTGATCAAATCATTGCCAGAACTTGTAGAAAATTCAACCAAATGTATCCTGAATTAACACCAATGAACGAGAGGAAGTTTGTAAGATTACAAAATAATTTCATTAACTATGGCTCCATGTTAAAAGCGCCTTCAACATTACCAAAACCTGTTACTTCAAATGAGGATAATACTGTTAACGTTTTGGCATATTTTTATGCTTATCCAGAAGCTTCCATTCGAAGTGCAGAAAAAGATTTAGGTGTATCACATGCTTCAGTACAATGAATTTTGAAAAGTCACGGAATGCATCTGTATAAATTTACCAAAATTCAAGCTCTAAAAGCAGAAGACTTCGAACGTAGAATGCATTTTTGTGAATTCCTTTTGATCCATACACAGGAAGATCGGGAATTTTTGTCAAAAATAATTTGGAGTGACGAATCAAAATTTACGAGGGATGGTATTTTCAATAGAAGGAATAAACAATTTTGGGCTGATCATAATCCTCATGTTACAAAAGAAATGGGGTTTCAAGAAAAATTTGACCTGAATATTTTCTGTATTCTGAAGAACAATAAAATTAGCTTTTTTTTTATGAAGAACACACACTGAATGCAGAGAGATATCTCCAAATATTAAGGACGATTGTAACCGATTTTCTTGAAAATTTGCCTTTAGAGGAATATATGAATTCGTGGTTTCAACTGGACGGCCAGCTCATTCCACACAGGAAGTTTCCAGGAAACTTGACGAACTCTTCGACGATCGTTGGTTTAGGCGTTTAGGGCCGTGGGATTGGCCACCGAGATCACCCGATCTCACGCCACTTGACTTTTTTTATGGGGTGTTTTAAAAGAAAGGGTATACAGTACTCCACTGCTTACCAAAGAAGAATTGCGACAGCGAATAGTGCGGAGTATTGAAGATCTGGATTCCCAGGAAATTGAAAAAGCAACCACAAGTCCCGTACAAAAAAACATTTTAAAGTGTTTAGAATGTAATGGACAACATTTTCAGCATTTATTGTGAAAATGTGCTATTTTGTTTACAATTTTGTTATTTTGAATCATCCTATTCTGTTATTGTCTGTACTTTCACATGTTTCAGCCACCAAAATCTCACTTTTCACCTAGAAATGACCTGATTTTTGGTACAGTTGTTCCCTGGAAACTTTGAGTCATAGTTAAGAAAATTATTTTGTAACCTTACAAACTTCCTCTAGTTCAGTGGTATTAATTCAGGATACATTTGGTTGAATTTTTTACACGTTCTGACAATGATTTGATAATAAATTGATAAATAATTTCATAAGAACTTCGTTTGAATAATCGATATTTGCATTCATTTTGGAATATGATTCGAAACATCGTCGGTAACTCTTTGGAAATTACTTATAAAAGTAACCGAACTGCTATAAGCTTGATAATTCCACTGCTACCTAAATCCAAATTCCAAAAAAAAAATGTTTCTAAAAGAAGCGACTTTATTGAGAAAACTTGACATGATATATCATCTTGACATGATATATCATCTTGAAGCATTTTTTACCATCTTTCAATTCACCGAGTAATATATGGGGGGTTTCATTTGGAAAAATGAACTTTTGACTACTTTTATGCACAGTGGAAATAACAGTAATTTTAGCACGCCCTGTATAATATGGAGTCGATTTCTTGGTGTTATTTGAATATTTTGAATTTGTCCAAACTATCATCAAAAATCAACTTTTCATGAATTGAGAGTACTGATGTACTTAATTTCAATTAAGGCTATGTTTTGGACCATATTTAGCACAATTTATTTTTTATCTCGAAAACAGATAGATATAGGTATAGGACATTATCAACAAAAAAGTATTAAAATATCAGAGCGATTCCAAAAATGTATTAATATACGGGGTGTTCCATTTAAAAAATAAAGTTGCTAGGACTTTTTGACGGAAGTGGCAACGCCGCAATGCTGAAAATATTTTAGGTCGATAGAACAGATAAGGAAATGCTTTCCAGAAACGTCTAACCTAACATCGACCGTGAGTCTCGCTGTATACATAAGGAAAACTACAGTATAGCGTATCTTAAACCAAAAAAAGGATAGCTGAATTTAATAGAACTGGCCGATACGTGATGAAAATCCACATTAAAAAAACTAATTAATACAGTTTATTGTATGATTTTCACTATAAAGGATTTTACAAAAACCGCGATACGTGTTTCGCTATACAATAGCTTCCTCAAGCATACACTGTTTATGCAGTTTATGCTTATACAATAAACTGTTTTAATCAGTTTTTTAATGAGGATAGCTACAGTATCGTGTATTCAAAACCAAAAGGAAGACAATCTAGTCTGTATCAGTTTGAAATCATTTCGAACTGTACTTCTCACATCCAAAATATGAAACAGCTTATTTCAAACAGATTTTTTTTATATAATAACAAACACTAATTTCAAAGATTTAACCTGCTTAGAAAGTTATGAAGATGCATTGCTTACATACTTTGAGGACCTGGACCTGTGATGTTGAAGTGCTTCTAGGAAAATATTCAAAAACAAAGGAAAACAGAAACCAGACACTTCAGTCCTGGCCCGGTTCGAAATTTTTTGTAAAAAATGTTTAGCCAACTGTAATTTTAGGATTTTTTACTCCGGTAATCTTGAAATAAGTTTGAAAAACTCTTGTTGGACGAGTTAATTTTTTGTTCAGAATCAAAACGGGACAGAAAAAACTTACCGACAATCCAAAACAGAGATTGTATGTGAATAATTACTCTCTGCAGTTATTTTAATATTTGAACAGAGTCATCCTGCCAAATGTGTCAGAAACACGTCCTCGACCACCATAACGGAAGAGTTGAATCTACTCATTTCACGATTATAAATAGTACGTAAAGACATTCAAACACTTATTTGATTCAACCCTAGGTATATGAATCTTATTTGAATAGGGAACTTGTATAGTATAAAAATTTAATCACGAAAATTACATTGAGAATCAAAAGATATAATTGTGATAAAGTCGTTATTATAAAAAAAACTATTTTTTTGAATGTTATTCGTTCTCTAGTTTACTAAAAATTTAAATTTTGTTACGTGATCAAAACCGCCCAGCCATTGTTGAACTGTTTGCGTTTGGTGGTTCGAAGTTTCTGTTGTTTATTGTGATATTTTTGTCCAAATATGTGGTTTCAACTGTATTTATTTAACTTCACAAGAATTATTTACTAATAAGTGTGTTAATTCGAACAAACATGCTGACGACGGATTTACAAAAGATCAATCCAATAATCTGCCAGTTGTTGATATGTTTATGGTAGTGAAATTAATTAAAGAAGCTGAACATTTTTCTCTTAGTGAAGTACGCGGAGTTTAAATACACAAGTAAGGACAATTATTATTTTTTGTAAGTTTAATCACTATGTATAAATTCTATGTACCTTTGTAATAAAAAATGAATACTCGTACACTTATGTAAAGTTTGGTAAAAGTACATAATATATTTCATAGATGAAATATGAAGCTATGCCATTGTATTAAATAGTATTAAAATATATATTATCTTGAAAAGAAATTATTATTTGATAATAGAACCTAACTTGATGAAATTTGTATGAATAGATTGGGTTAAATTGTGTCAGTTTGTTAGTCTTGATTAGCGTTACAATTATTATTAATTATAATATTCAATTAAGTTTCTAATTTTTCAATATCCCTAGCCTGAACGCAATTATCTCAGAAATCACATAGATAATAATATGTAAATTCTCAACATTAAATGGTCTTCACATATATGAAGAGCTTTGCTGTTATGTGAAATACTATTTTTATTCCTTCTGCGTGCATTTAACCATTTTGTTCAACGATTACGATCACCTTCAGGTACTCTTATAAATATTTTATTGGGTGATTTAATGGAAGTATTTGTGCACAAAGGCACAAAGGCACAATGCAATATTTGTAATATTGTTGGTGTTCTATTGCTTTTGAAATTAAAAGTCCATGTTATGTTATTTATAAATTCCGCAACACACAAACAAAGCTGAATCAATGTTAAACAAAAATCACGAAACTATACAACTTAATAATACCAATCTATTAAAAAACAGGAACTCATCACATTTTACACAAAACATTCCGGTGCAACTGCCTAAATATGTAGATTTGAACGGCAGTCACAACCTGCGCCATAAGCGTGCGCCCGGGTTGGTTTTTCAACGCAAGAAACTTCTTATATTCTTTATAAACTATCTATTGATATATCACTCCTCATATTTTGCAATAGTTAATAGTTATCATAGTAAAACACATTTACGATGTGAAACAAAATTTGCAAGGTTCCTTTTGAAAGGGGTATATTTTTAGTAGAGATTGGAGTAGTTGTATGAGAGTAGTTGTTTCGAAAGTAGGTACCTTTTCATTCGTGTATTACCACATTTTTTTTTCTTTTATTATTATTATAATATAACAATTTTTCACTTTTAAAAATTTATTTGCATTGATCTTATAGGAAATTAAAGTAAAATAAGGAGTATAATTCATTGGAGGATGAAATCTCCACTGAACTATTTTTGGACACAGTTCTATAATCAAGGACAAGTCAGATATAAATTTTCCTAGTAGCATTTTTTTTTATTGAAATTATAAGGAAAAAGGGTATGCTATTTTATGTATTCGAAAAACCGTTATGTATTTTCAACTCATATTTCGTCAATTCTAAAAATTTGTAATGAGTAGTCTAAACACCTGCATTTTGTTTTCCGTCCATACGATGCTATTCTATTCCTCTCGTTCAACTCGCACTATATAAAAAGATACTGATCCATTTGAATATTACTGAACAAACCTTTTTTTATACAGAAAAATCTTCAGTATCTGGATGATCGCCCTGTTTTTCCTAGAGACCGAGCTTGCGCCGAAGCTTGGTAAGTTACTGATTCTTAATATTACGAGTATAGTGGCCAATTTAGTGAAAAAATTATGCATTGGGTATTATCGATGTAATATCACAAAGACTGTGGTTTCACTTGTTAGGTTTTGTCTGATATTTCAATATGCACTCGTCTTTTGAAGAGTTGTGGTTATGAATATTAGTAATATTCATTACCACACCAAAGGTTCCAATCAGTGCCACCATGGCTCTACGGAAAAAATTATGATACTGGTAAAAATCCGAAGTGAGTCGATTTTCAACAGAACTTCAGAGACTACAAAAACATGTATAACCACCCGAAATCTAAGACAAGCAGTGGAGGCAGACTTGAGTACCTAATGAAATCGCCATTGATCCGGGTATCTTTCTTATTCAACCAACAAGAGCATATCGAGCATTAATATAATAATAGTAATAATAATAATAATAAGCTAATTTCAATAATTTCATGCCAATGCTCACTACTTACCCTCTGGTAATTACACTTGGGTAAACCCGAGACGTAGATGAGTTGTTTAGATCATCGGCACATAACTTTAAAATCGATGTATCCGACACCACGATTATATTTAGCAGACCTGAATATTTGCTTAGACCAGATGGGTGTTGAAGGAAGGGATTCCGACTTGAAGTTGAAAGGAGATCGATTTTAGAGAATTATTATCTCTACGTACAACAAACATTGTCCCACAGTTAGAAAGAGTGATCTCTGGCATACATATCATGTCTCATAATCATCTTATTAGATGCCAATGCACACCACTTGTCCTCTGGTAATCCTATTTTCGTAAGCAGGCGACGTAGATAAGTTATTCCAGATCATCGGCACGTGAACTTGAAATAGGAGGTTCTCTCACCTTGATCATATCTCATCAAAATACCCGTAAAAAACTGGAAAGCAGACCTGACAGACCTAAAAACTTGCTTGGGTCAGAAGGGTTTTGGAGCAACAGATTTATACTTGCCAGCAGATAAATTATGAGGAATTATTATTATTTTTACGTACAACGAACATTGTCCCACAGTTAGCCACAGTTAACTAAGATTTTTCACAGATGTGATAGGAAATTCGAAAAGGTTCAAGAAGTGCAACAGAATTGGGTATATAGAACAGTACAAAAGATTCCTGACCGAATAAAACTGAGCACTATAAATCTCTGAGAAAATCTAAGAGAGACAAATGAAGAAAAAATTCAAGTAGGTTGATCAAACCCAAATACGTGCTAGACTCTTTATAATATTCTTGAAGGTACCTGAGGTATCAATAAATAATCTAAAATCATATACGGGAAAACACAAAAACAGAGCAAGTTTCGTTGTAAGATACATACTAAAACCGACAGGATTAGTAAAAAGTTTTGAAAAGCCACTCTCATACCATTTGCATTTTTATAATTAGAAATCAAAAACTACTTGACAAGTAGGCACATTAGGAACGTATAACTTGATAACAGAACATTGAATTGAGACCCATAGGCGTACAGATCAGGCTTAATAACGGTTCACGGAAAAGTGAAGCAAGCAAGATATGCTTGCAAGAACAAGAACGTATCAGTACATGACAAGTGTAATAATATAATGAGGAGACGCATGCAGTAGGTCCTGAATAGTATAACAAAATAGATCGAAAAAGAAGTTTTTCACATAAACCTATCCAAACTGACTATAGTCGCATTCATTAAGGGAACCAAGATAGAATGGATATGACTTCGAAACCCCCTAAATGAAGAGATACGACTGATGGGGAAACTTACTGACCTGATCCAAAAAGAAAGTTGTAGGTTGTTATACTGCCGGTTTACACCTACGGAAAGGCATAGGTGCTGAAATCAGACATTGTGTGTTGGCCATACTCAATAGTGGTTAAGTTCATGATAACATATCCGTCTTTGGTTTGGTGGTCAAAAAAGAAAATAGATGACTGCTATCAACAAACTAGGCAGGGTGCATAAACTTGCTTTGTTTGGTAATGAAGGGAGTAATGCGAAGAAAACTAATAGCTGTAGTGGAAACATCACATTACATCAAAGATCAGAGGCGATCAATTTATGGACAACTGAATCTATGTCCAGAATAAAAATAACAAATGATCAAAAAAGGACTTGTCGAAACTAATATTTGATTTTTTCAAGGACAAAACACAAGCACTACAGAACAATCCTCAAGATGCTCTAAAAGCGGTGCCTGTGCGGAAATAGCGAATCACTTTGGATTTGAATGCATTTGGAAATACGTTCTCAGAAAGTTTATTTCACATAAACGCAGTTCTCCAAATGAAAGAGTTCTCAAACAGCCAAGTTCGAGGTGAACTGAGTTGAACCTCAAAACGATGAGCAGCCACAGTCCGTCGCATATTTCTGATACGTACCGCTTTTTGTCAAATCAAATGAACACCTCCGGTGAAAGTATTTATATGAGAGAGACAAATCTCCAATCTTTTTTCGATTTTCTAGACTATCCAGATTGCAAGTGATGTTCGTGTCTCTAATCAGGTGGATTGCTCTTTTTTGGATGAAATACAGCAGCTTCAGGGTATGCTTTGGGGCGAAGCTCCATATATGAGAACAATACTCCAAAGAAGGTCTGATCTGAGCTTTATAAAGCATCAAAAGTTGCTGAGGTGTGTACAATTTTTTGTGTCGGAACAGTATTCCAAGCTTTTGAGGAGCAGCCTTTGCAATTCCAGCAACATGATTGTGCCAATACATATTGGTGTCCATTTCAAACTCCAACAAACTTATCAAAGCAGAAATCGGAATTGTCTGGCTTGACATTATTATATTCGGTTCGGAGACATTTATCTTTTTAGAGAAAATCGATGCCTGGGTTTTCGTGGCATTGAATCGTACCTGGTTACTTTCACCCCGATTCTAAATCACAATTCGAAATCAATTGCAGGAAGCTGGGGAATCATGCACAAAAATGATCCAACAAGCCATAGCATCGAAATTTGGTCAGTGAACCCTCATGCCACACACGGTCAAAGGCCTCAGAAATATCAAGTGCAACAGCTTTTGACATTTCTGTATGTATGATGACGAAACGTCGAAACGTCGTGAAGTAACTTGAAGGGTTGAAACCTTTTAATTTTCATTTCTTTTGTATTGTTAAATTTTCAATTTGTATTTTATTTTATTTTAATTTCAGTACAGGGTTTTTCGCTTCATATAATTATTATTTTCAGCTATTCATTTTGATTGTATTGATTCTGTCAGGAATTCTAAATCCGAACTAATGAAATGATACATTGTCAATCACCTTTAAACAAACATGTGATTCAAATTTACATTTTTTTAATTTTTACAAAATAACTTCATAAAATATCCATTTTTGAAAAGATAGTTTATGTTTGAAACCTTTGGTGTACTAATGAATATTACTGGAGTTCTATCCCAACACCAAACCGTTATTTTCAACACCTCAACACGTGTTTCAATCACCAGGTGATCATTTTCAAGAAAAAGATTAAACTATTAGTTCATGTTTTTCCATTACGAAATAGCTTCATCTGTTTCTTCAGAACGACAAATAAACCAAATTACAATTGTGCAGGGGATGTACTACCAATAATTTTTGAGTTAGAGAAACTAAATTCGATATTCTTCAGATGATCATGTACGATAATATGATTTTTGGCATGAAACCTATAATTGAAACCTAGCAACATATTTTATTGGGCAGCAAAATATACAATCTGATATATTGTTACATGATCTTTGTGCATAGTTCTGCGAAAATAATTTTAAATTCCCTCTACTACAAATTGGAATCCTACAAAGGCGTAGAAGGACCTTATACGAATTTGAAAATAAATTACAAATTTCGAGTTTGAATTTGAAATTTTATTGAATTCAGACTCAAAACTCCAAAATTAGTGAAATTTATTTGAATAAAAATTTTTTACCCATTCCTAAAATCTAAGCAAGTAATAGTTTTCCCTTGTTTCTTTTCAGGGAGAGAGGTGGCATGACAGAAGAAAATGCAGAGCGGCAGCGGTGGATTAACAGAGAACGCCAGAAGATAATGGATAGTGTTAACGGTATGTAGCTATTTTAGTTCTTATTGAGTGAAGAGCTCGAGACAGGATGTGGCGTTGATCATTACTACATATTTTAGCTCCTTTATCTCTTTTAGGATTTCTTCTATTCTATTCGTCAATAGATTTTCGGTGCGGGTCTCACATCTCACAAATTTATTTTTTCAATAATGTGAAAAACGTACATAGAACCATCTCTTTTATAAATTTTGACTTCAAATTTTTTCAAGAAGTCCAATCAATAGAAGAACTGCGTCAAAATTTCTTGATTCAGTAATAACAAAATCATGTTCAATAACTTTTTCTTGACTGCTTTATCTGGCATCCTTCTTCCTTATAAATCTACTGAATTTATTCATTATTAATCATTCTACTATCTCTTGGGTTGTCATTGTTAGATGGCGACGGACAATTTAAATAATGATATGCGTTTTATACTTGATAATGAGGTCAAACCCGAAACTGTTCGTATAAATAAAATTTACCAGAGGTATTTAGATAAAAGTGTTTTATTCCATTCATTTATTAACTTAAATGAAATGATAATTTTTTCTTGATATTCAACAATAAAACCTGAAATGAAAACACAATAAAACGAAAAAATTAATCAAGATACATAATGAAAATGACCACAGAGTAAAAAAGAACTGAAAAATGAATTTTTAAGTTTTTGCTCATTTTATTTTTATTTTTCAGTTCTTTTTTACTTTTTGAGGTGATTTTCATTTTGTATCTTGATTATCTCAATCGTTTCATTGTATTTTCATTTCAGGTTTTATTGTTAAATATAATTGATATTTTAGCTATTTACTCATTTGTTCTTTCATATATTTCGGATCATATTAGACAATTGAAGTCCGAACTAATAAAATTCCCCAATCAACACTCTCGAACAAATTATTTATTTTATGTCGTGACCTGTGACATCCAATTTTTCCCAATATTTTTCTGTTGATGACCAAATCTAGAAAGATGTCCATTCTTATTGCAATGAAAGCATCTAATAGAGAAATATGTCGCTTGCTTAACGGAGCTTCCTGATTCATCAATAGTTTATGAATATTCATCAATACTGACATCTACATCAAAACTTTAGGTTGTCTTGAAAGCTTTGTCTGTTTTTATAAGTCTACTTCAAACTGTAATATTTCACTGACATTACTGACAAACAAACAAACAACATAAGCCAGAGAACTTTTGCCAACCTAACCCAGGTCGATTAATTACGTCAGCATGGACATTGGGTGCTTGTGATTTGATGAAATCGACGAAGGCCGTTTTTGCCTGGTCCTGAATGGCGAAGGTTCAACCGGTGAGAAAAAATTGTCGGTTGGCGAGATGTCTGGAGAGTATGGTGGGTGGGGCAGAACTTCGACGCACAATTCGTTTAATTTTCGGACGGTGATTTGTGAAACATGCAGACAGGCGTTGTCGTGGAGCAACATCGAACTCCTAGTGTTGACCAGTGCCGGTTGCTGCTGAAGGAATTTTAGGTTCATTTCGTCGATTTCCTCACATTAGGGCTCTGCTGTGATGGATTGGCCCAGTTGCAGAAAGTTATAGAGAATCACACCAGCCACTGATCATCATACAGTAACCATGCTCTTTTTTTGGTGAGTTTTTGCCTTCGGGAAGTACCTCGGTGTCTCATTAGTGTCCACCCACTGTCTGTTGTCATAAAATATCGGTTTGGTTGCGCAAAGCAAAGAACAGACCTCGAAATGCGACAATATTCATCGATCATTCAAATTGGGGGATACCCATTTTTCGAGCTTGTTTCGAGCCTTTCCAATACGTTTCGAGGCTAAATGATAGAGGTAAAATTTCACTTATTATAAATTGATGGATGTAGCCGTTACTAAGTAGTAGGGGATCATCATTAAAAAATGAGAAATGAAACTTTCTATGTTTTTCACCACTTCCATTTGTAACTAACGTTACTGCAAGTTCGTGTTATGAGAACACTTTCAAACTAATACAATAAACTCATAGAAAGTTTCATTTCTCAGATTTCACTTACTAAATTGTGTAGCAATCCTGTGAATGTTATCTGATTCAATCCACTACGAATATTTGGAATATAATTCAGTGTTCATATAGGAGTATTTGTTTCGGAAGTATTTTTCTTTCGTGTAATTCAATGTTTATATGATATTTTTATTTTCTTTCTTTTTCCATTTCTTCATTTTTATTTATTCAATTGTTCTATTTTTACTTGTATTTTATTTCACTATTATTTCATTTCAGGTTTATTTTGGTTAATATAATTATTATTTTCAGCTATCTCATTTTTAATTCTTCTGTTTTAGTTGTTTCAGGAATTTCATATCATTTTATATAGTAGACAATGGAAGTCCGAACTAGTGAAATTCATCATGAAACATTGTCAATCACCTTCAAACAAATGAAAGTATCTGTTTCGAGAGAGCTTTTTTTTTCAGTTTGTGTCTGAAAGTTACTTATTTGCATGATCTACACATCTTTGTATTGAGTTTTGAAATTGATTGCTTTCTCCCGTTCTTTGGAAGATTCTCACATTTTTTTGTTTAAAGATGAAGAAGTAGAAAGTCAAAACCTTCCTACCCCTTTCAATTCATTTCTATTTAGTTCTCCATATTAATTGGGTTACTAAACATCTATTAACTTGCATCAGGAACCCTTTTATAGCTTACTGTTGTAAATCATGCTCTAAAGAAAATAACGCCGGCCTCAACTGGTAGGCATAAACCAAATGTGACATGGCTTAGAGCGCGCCCTGTCGAATGGACTTTTCGCGAATATTCGATGTTCGCTGCCGTTCTAGATATTGCGAGAATAATGCCACCGGCTTCCATGGAATTTCCATGAATTTTCTACCACCTTCGATTGCCAAATATAAATGCGATCCATTCGCCTACCAGGACAGTCAAGTTTAGTAACAGTATGGTACGTGGAGCGATCTAATAAGGCGATAGACTTTGAATAATAGTTGAAGTTTTAGTTAAAGTGTTTTATTGTATTGAAATTCAAATAAAGTCGAGTTTGATTATTGTTGAGTGTAGTTAATTAATGGTAAACCCACGGGGAAAAACGTAACATTACATACGAGTATTAAACACTGAACCAAATTATTGCATTATTAAAATCATTTTCAACTTCACTTTTTGACTAAAATGAATGATCAGACGAGACCGAACGAATAATAATCATGTATGAACAAATGGGAATGAATCTCTGAGTAGGATTGTCTGGCTTTCTATATTTTTGAGATAAAGCTAATACGTCATTATACTTATGTGGGGTCTAATAAACTATATTCCAATCTGAGGTTCAGTGAATGTAGGTACACAAAAAAAAGACACGAATGGATTTTTTTAGTAGGGCCGCAATGAGGACAAAAGTATTAGTCAAGTCAACTTGCCAAGTTTTTATGTCAGTGTTGGTGGTTTGACGAATCCATATGTTTCTAGAAATGATATGAAATCGACAAAGGTTAATGCAGTCAAGCTGCTGGAAAATAATTCCATGAAAATCAAAAGATAAATAGATAAGTACTTTCTGATCATTCCCATATTGATTTCAATTTAAGAGCCACCGGTAGACAGCTGTTTCAGCCGATTGGGCAGCGTCAGTACCGGGCAGGCGGTCCCCCGGGCAGGCGGTACCAAATTGGATAACATTATAGAAAATACACACACTTCATTCATGAATTACGATTCCCTCGAACTTTTTTTTTGTGTCAAGATGGAGTAGTAGAAAGCTAAAAACTTTCTTTTCCAAAAATTAATCTCTCCTAAAAATATAACCCCCTCAATTCATATATATATATATATATATATATATATATATATATATATATATATATATATATATATATATATATTTCACACCTTAGTCAGGACAACTACAATAATAAGATTATATATCTTGTAAAAAAATATAAATATGGAGAACTTACTAATGTGAGAATAAAATATGAAAAGGTTCAAAAACAGATAGAAAAACATGAAATAATGACAGTTGATAAAATTTTTTTGTTGACAATGATATATATATATATATATATATATATATATATATATATATATATATATAAAATATAAATAGATAAGTACTTTTTGATCATTCCCATATTGAGTGAAACATAAGTGGAACCACTTATTGGTGTGACACCCAAGTCAACTTGCCAAGTTTTTATGTCAGTGTTGGTGGTTTGACCAATCAACCGACAACTGCGGTAGCAAAAATTTGGGAATCTAACCTGGAATGCAATCGGAAAACGAATCCACATATTTCTAGAAATGATATGAAATCGAGAAAGGTTAATGGAGTCAAGCTGCTAGCAAATAATTCCATGAAAATCAAAAAATGAATAGATAAGTACTTTTTGATCATTCCCATATTGATTTCAATTCAAGAGCCACCGGTAGACAGCTGTTTCAGCCTATTGGAGATCGTCAGTACCGGGCAGGCGGTCTTCGATTGAAAACAAAATGAGAAAAACCAAGAAAGTACTTAATAAAAATAGCTGCGTAAACGCAAGCGAAACATAAGTGGAACCACTCATTGGTGTGACACCCAAGTCAACTTGACAAGTTTTTTATGTCAGTGTTGGTGGTTTGACCAATCAACTGACAACTGCGGTAGCAGACATTTGGGAAGGTAACCTGAAATGTCATCGGAAAACGAATCCACATGTTTCTAGAAATGATATGAATTCTAGAAAGGTTAATGCAGTCAAGCTGCTGGAAAATAATTCCATGAAAATGAAAATATAAATAGATAAGTACTATTTAGATCATTCCCATATTGATTTCAATTTGAGAGCCACTGGTAGACAGCTGTTCCAGCCTATTGGGCATCGTCAGTACCGGGCAGGCGGTCCTCGATTGGAAACAAAATGAGAATAACCAGGAAAGTACTTGATAAAAATAGCTGCGTAAACGCAAGCGAAACATAAGTGGAACCACTTATTGCTGTGACACACAAGTCAACTTGTCAATTTTTCGTGTCATTTTCGGTGATTTGACCAATCAACCGACAACTGCGGTAGCAGATTTGGGAAAATTATTTTGATTTTCATGAAATTATTTTCCAGCAGCTTGATTGCATTAACCTTTCTAGATTTCATATCATTTCTAGAAACATGTGGATTCGTTTTCCAATGACATTTCAGGTTGGTTTCCCAAATTTCTGCTACCGCAGTTGTCGGTTGATTGGTCAAACCACCAACACTGACATAAAAACTTGGCAAGTTTATATATATATATCTATATATATATATATATATATATATATATATATATATATATATATATATATATATATATATATATATATATATATATATATATATATATATATATAAACATATACATGTATATATAAACAAGTTTATTTATACATATATATATATATATATATATATATATATATATATATATATATATATATATATATATATATATTGTTATGTTCTGTATTGGATATGATAAACTCAAAACACAGAATACACTAAATAATAACTCAGTGATGGTTAAATAAACCCAGGATTGAGACTTACCCCTTTCTCGTTTTCTGCTGTTGGATCCAAACTGCTTCAGGGAAACTATTATGGCAAAGTAGTGAGGGATCAAAGAGTTTTAGGAGAAGCAGTTGAAGAAAACTTATTTGAACGAAGAACAATTCACACATCAGTCTATACAATAAAATCACCCGCGCGTATCATTTCTTTTCCGATCCAGCCGTTCCGAATATTTCTAATTTCAGAACTAAACTACTCAACTAAGTAGATTTATTCTATCAAACCGAGAGCGGTGTTTCCGAAACTTAAAATAATTTTTCTTGAATATATACATGCCTAAACATACCCCCACCCTGAAAAATTGATTTTTTTTCAGACTTTTCAAAAAAACAAAGAACTTAAGAAGTCGAAAAATCCAATCAAACATCAGTATGAAATAAAAAAAAAATTTGAATGAGAAGATAATTTTCATTTATTGGGTGGGCAACATTTTAATGTTCCTTTGCTGGTTTTTAAAGTGACATTCCGCACCCTGCCATCCTTTCCTGGATGTATGTCTGAAACCATGGCTTGAGCAAATTTATGCAAATTATCAAATTGTTCCAGTGGAAGACTCTTATAAAATTCCAACAAAGATGAATTTTGATATTTGTTCTTAAGCATATCACTGCACCGTAAATCAATAATTTCCATTTGGACTTCCGTAGCCAGGGTTTCAATGTCAGAATCAAAAGGATTTTGAAAAAGCTTAATTTCATTCGCAATGACATCAAAATCTGAAAAATGAGTATCAAAATTTATCTTCAAAGCACTCAAAGTTTCGATTGCAAAATTGACGGGAAATTCAGTCTCTGTAATGTGGCTGAATATTTCACATGTTTCAAAATGTGTGAAACATGTGAAACATACGTAATTGCGATTGAAATAGTATTATTTTCTGCCTAAAGGATTTGATATTGGTGTATAAATCAGGGAGAAATTGATTTTCTCCTTGCAATCTCAAATTCAGTTCGGTCATATGATTTGTCAAATCGACATAGAAGGCTAACTTCCACATCCATTCACTATTTTCTAAATCGGCAAAAGAGCGCTGCTTCTCATTTAAAAAAATTTCGATCTCTGCTCGAAGTTCAAAAAAACGCTTAAGGACTTTTCCGCAACTAAGTCAGCGTACGGCAGTATGATATGGTAAATCATTTTCTCCAATCTGTTGAATAAACTTGTGGAATTGTCGATGATTCAGCCCAGTGGATCTGATGAAGTTAACAACTGATATGACTGGTTTTAGAACTTCAGACATATCCAAACATTTTCCGCACAAGGACTGTTGATGAATGATACAATGTAAGACTAATGGTTTTGAGCCACCATCATTTTCTACAGCCTTTGGCACAAAAGCAACCTCTCCTTTATTTTTACCATACATATTTTTGCCTCCATCAGTTGTTATAGATTTCAAATTTCTCCATCGAAGGTTCTTTTTATTAATGGAATTTTCAACTCCCATAAAAATATCTGCCCCAGTTGTCGTGCCGTGAATATTAGTAGGAGATTTGAGCCGGTTCTAAGCCTCCCCCCACCACTATGACGTATTAATTGCTTTTTTATTGGTTGTTGTTTGGTGAAGTCAAGGTGATGTGACCTTGAAGGGTGTGGTGTATGGATCGTTCAGAAATTTTTTCCCGGTTCTAATCCTCCCCCCACCAATATGACGTGTTATTTGCTTTTTTTTTTGTTGTGCAGGCAAGTCAAGGCGTTGTGACCTTGAAGTGTCTGGTGCATGGATCGTTCAGATTTTTTTTTCATATGAGATTTTATGTGTGTATGTGTGTGTGCACGGTACAGGGTTTCATCATGTGCTTGTTTGTCTATGTACAAACATACGTCTGCATACTTCGAAGATCCTCCAAGTAATGAATGCTCCATCGGTGTGAGGGCACCAAGTTAGTAGTGGAGTGACGTCACAGCAATAACCGTTCAACGGCTAGAGAACGACATGTTCACTCCACGACGTGTGGCAGAGTAATGCGTATTCATCGGTCTGCTCTCACCTCCCTCGATGTAGTGAAGGATGTAACGTAACGCATCGCCCCAGACTCGCCATCAATGGTGACACGCAGGCGGGCGAGGACTGTGCTAACGTCTGTCCTCTCCGAGAGCGCAACGACAACTGCTTGTTCGTATCGCTCTCGAAGCAGTGAATGATGTGACGTAACGCATCGCCCTACCCTCGCTATTGATGGTGACACGCAGGCGGGTGAGGACTGTGCAAACGTCTGCCCTCTCCGAGAGCGCAACGACCACTGCTTGCTCGTACCGGCAACTGTTATCGCATCAAATTGGGAGATGGGCTTGGCTGTGACGTCAGGCATCTCTAGTGGATGCATCGATGTGTCCTTACCTACCCTCAATCTCGACGGTGATGCGCAGGCGACGTGGATTATGGTATTTAAGAAGCGGGCGAGTGTTGGTTATGTCAGTTTCCATCGAGTGAGTTAGTGATAACATATCATAGAAAATGTATTCTTGTGAATGTGGTAAATCTTTTACCCGTAGTGACAACCTTCGTCGTCATCAGCTCCAGAGTTGCCAAAGAGGTCCATCAGTGAAACGAGTGAGATTTGATGACACTGCAGCACCTATGTACACATGTAATTGTTGTAATGTGATGATTCCATTGACTCAAGTGAATTCTCACTCACTCTCACATGTGTTCAATTCAGTGATGGTGTTCAAATTATAAAGAGCGCCTTCAAACGTCGGATTGCGACATACAGGGTGCAGAGTTCCATTGTTTCCACCGATTACATGTTATTCTTTAATGGAATCAGGCAGAAAGTTATAGAATTATTGGAATCGACCATCAGGTTTCACAAAATCATCAAAGTGAATATGGAAGTATTTGGGAGTTATATTCTACAAACACAAGACCTGAAGGAAACCAAATCATTCAATTCACAGAATAGAACAGTTGATCAATCTACTGATTTGAATTCCTTATTTGATGGATTTCGAAATGGGATTATCGCTCAAACTATAGAATTCCAGGAACGTGATTCAGGTAAGCATTTCTACCAAGTTTTAATTGGATGGATTAGTAATTTTGTTCTGTATTCAAGGTTGGACTTGTGAAAAAATCATGTTTCTGGAGTTGAACATTAATAAATACAGCCCGCTCAGTGGATGTTCATATGTGAAGCTGACTGAATGTATCGAGCGTAGGAAGGCCGTGGTTAATGTCCGTAATGAAGATCAGCATTGTTTTGCATGGGCTATCACTTCAGCACTACATCCTGCAATCGATAGAACGTCAGAAGTTTCATCGTATCCACATTTCAGTACAGTCATAGATGTAACAGGTATGAATTTTCCGGTAAAGTTGAAGGATATTGTGAAATTTGAAGACAAGAATGATATTTCAGTTAATGTGTACGGTTTAGAAAGTAAATTCAAGAAGGGTAAAATAATGTATGAAATAATTGGACCATTACGTTACTCTCAGAGAAGACTTAGAAGACATATCAATTTGTTACTTATCACCGATGATTTCGGTAATAATCATTATTGTTGGATCAAAGATTTCTCAAGATTAGTTTCAAGCCAATTATCGGCTCATGAACATAAGAAATATTTTTGTGATGGCTGTTTATCATATTTTTCTAATGAACAATTACTATTACGTCATAAGATAAATGATTGTAATCACTTGAGTACTAAAACACCATCAACCAATTTCAAAGTCAATAAATATGGGAAAACAGTACCTGAAAATATACTAACTTTTGAAAACTTTGAGAAACAAATGAAGGTACCATTTGTAGTGTATGCCGATTTTGAATCAGTACTGGAGCCGATTCAAACCACTAAACCAAATCCTGAATACTCGTATTCGATCAAGACATTCAAACATGAGCCTTATTCATTTGCTTATTTGATTAAATGTTCATACAATGATGATTTATCAAAATTTGTTTCGTATAGGGGTGTGGATGTAGCCCAGAAATTCGTTAGCAAAATCGAAGATGATTTGAAAAATATTTATGAAAATCATCTCAGGTTTCCTATTCCTATGGATGTACAAACTCCTGAGGAAGAGGAACAGTTTGCTTCTGCCACAAACTGTGGCATTTGTTCCAAACAATTCAATGATGGCGAAGTCAAAGTGAGGGATCATTGTCACCTCACAGGAAAAAAAAGATCCCCTGCTGCTCATTCATCTTGTAATTTGAATTTTAAATTGCCAAATTTCATTCCTATAATTTTTCACAATCTCAGTGGATATGATTGTCATTTATTCATAAAGGAATTGTATAAAAACAAAGATAAAGTGGATGTCATCCCACAAACTAATGAGAAATATATATCTTTCACAAAACATCTCTTTACACACTCCTATACGGATAAAGATGGTAGGGTGAAGAAGAATTATTTGAAAATGAGATTCATTGATAGTTTCAGATTCATGCCTAGTTCTTTGGAGAATTTAGGTGCAAATTTAACATCTGATCAGTGTATCGAGATGCGCAAACATTTCCCACAAATTGAAAATTTCAATTTGATGAGAAAGAAAGGTGTATTTCCCTATAGTTTTGTTGATGACATCGAAAAACTGAATCATCCAAGACTTCCAACCAAAAATCAATTTTATGATAAACTCAATTGTGAACATATATCAGATAATGATTATGGGAGAGCTCAATTTGTTTGGAATTTATTTGAATGTCAGGATTTGGGTGAATACTCTGATTTATATTTAAAGTCAGATGTGTTACTATTATGTGACATTTTTGAAAACTTTAGAAATATATCTGTTGATGAATATAAATTGGATCCGGCACAATACTTCACTGCACCCGGATTATCGTGGGATGCCATGTTGAAATATACTAATATTGAATTGGAATTACTAACTGATATTGATATGGTTCACTTCTTTCAAAAAGGTATTCGTGGTGAAATAAGTCAATGTAGTGAAAGGAAACATAAAGCAAACAATGAATTTTTACCGGATTATAATCCAAATGAACCATCTTCATTCATTTCATATTTGGATGCAACAAATCTATATGGTCATAGCATGTCGCAATCATTACCAACATGTGAATTTTCATTGTTAGCATCTCATGAAGTTCTCAATCTTGATATAATGAATGTGGATATTGATAGTCCTTATGGATATGTATTGGAAGTGGATATACATTATCCCCAAAAACTTCATGATAAACATTCCGATTTACCATTCTTAGTTGAATGTTTGATACCTCCATATGCAAAATCGAAAGTTCCCAAATTAATTCCAAATTTGAACGACAAAAGAAAATGTATTGTTCACTATAGAAACTTACAGCAAGCTGTCAATCATGGTTCGATAGTGATGAACACACATAGAGTATTGATGTTTAAGCAATCATGTTGGATGAAGCCTTATATAGATTTGAATTCTGAAATGCGTAATAGGTCTAATAACAAATCTGAAAAAGATTTCTACAAACTAATGAATAATGCAATCTATGTAAAAACAATGGAAAACGTAGACAATAGAATTGATGTTAGACTCATTACACATTGGGTAAATATAAAAAGAACTATAGGTGCTAGTTGTCTCATATCGCGACCAAATTTTAAAAAATGCTCTATTTTTACAGAAAATTTTGCTGCCATTCAATTGGCTAGAGTAAAAGTTCATTATGATAAACCACTATATTTAGGATTTTCCATTCTAGAATTATCTAAAACAGTTATGTATGATTTTTTCTATGGATGTATCAAACAACAGTTTGGGGAAGATGCGTCCTTACTCTACACTGATACCGACTCCCTTATTCTCAAAGTAAATACAGACAATTCCTATGAATTTATCAAAAATAATATAAATAAGTTCGATACATCTAATTATAAAATAGGAAACCAATTCAATATTTCAGTGACAAAGTCAGTTCTGGGTAATTTCAAAGATGAATTCCCAAATGATCCAATAATCAGCTCTTACGGTACAGGTGCTAAAGCGTATTACGTGAAATCTGTTGATGGTGAACTGAAGAAGGCCAAAGGTGTGAAACGATCTGTTATAAAGAATGAATTGACATGTGAAGACTGTGAAAAAATCATTGAAGAGGGAGGTATGATATTCAGGAAGATGAACTCATTCAGAAGCGTATTGCATGATATTTACACTGAATTGAAAAATGAAGTCGCTTTATCGTATCATGACGACAAGAGATTCATCATTCCGAATACCACTCGAACTCTTCCATGGGGTCATAGCGATATAGAGTTTTATCGAAATGATCCTAATGATAACATTCGTTGGGTGTCTGAAATCGTTCATTCTTTTTCTCAAGAGAGCGCCTTAGACCAACTAATCAATTTGTTGACTGTAGAGATGAATAATTGAATTATAATTTGAAGTATTATTGCTTATTCCTTCAAACCGGAACATTCTTATTTGTGATTATTTGTGATTATTGTATTATGTATTGTATATGTATCACTTTTACCAAGTTACTTAGATGAATAAAAAATGATAAAAATATTATTTGTTTCATTTCTATTTTCCTAACCAATTACTGTAAAGTATATAGCATAATGTAAATGGAAGAAATATCAGTTTGAAAAGAATCATCGTAGAGTGCACAATGTCTAAAACAATCGATAAGTTTGGTAGAAAAAGAAAATTGGGTGGTAATGTCATTCGAGGTCCTCCCGGGATTGGTTTTAAATTAACAAAAGATGGATATTATGACATGCAAAGAAAAATATTGAAAAATATAAGCGAACCAATTGACAAGAGTGATTGTGTAACTGTATCATATCTTGAGGGGGAAATTAATGGAACAAAGGAGGTTATACTTCTAGCCCTACAAGCTGCAATACAATCCACAATAGGCAATATTGCTCGCAATGCCCGTCAAGCATTTGACGATAAAATTGCAGAGGCTCGGATAACTTTCACTCGTAAATTTGACAAACTTACAAATGATGTAGACATAAAAATGTCTGACATAACAGCGTCTACAAATAAAAAATTTGATGCTATGTCAAACATAACAGCGACTACAATGAAAAAGTATGATGTACTAGAAGAGAGAGTTGAAGTTTTGGAGAAAAGCCATAAAGTCAGGCCATCAGGTGGACTGGGATATCCAGGACTGGACATTGATCCAAATGTTAGAATAATAGAACCAAAACCAACAGATGACGTATTAATTGAATCAACATGGTGAATTTACTCCCGCGTTAGGGAGTAAATGGTAGGAACGCGCGCCGGCGCGAGCGTAGCGAATTGGGGCGTTGGCCGCGCGGAGCGCGGCCCGCTCTCTTCCCGCCATTGCTCACCCCGCCCACTTCCTACCATTTCTCGCCCCACCATATTCCAACCATTGCGCATGCACGCCCCCACCTCATTCCCTCCACTCCCAACGATGTTGATACCCCGAGGAGCACGTTCCTCTACATTCAGTACGACAACTCCAGTCATCCAGAGCAGTCCAGCCATACTCAACCAGAAGCAGTGTAAGCAGTGTAAGCAGCTAAGTTTGAGTAAGTTAACAATGTACTTTAATTTTTTATAACTACTAACTTTGTATTATTTTACATTTTCAGAATGGCATCCAACACTCAGGAATTAAATAACGCTGTGGCATTCATCATGCCTATGACAGAGTAGGAGAAGGCATCCACTTCGCGAGTTAGGTGCAGATCTACCAGCCCTGACTAATTCGAGGAGGAGGAGGAAGTCAGGCCTGTGAAGAAGGTTTGCCAACGACCTGCAGCGAGGCTTGGTCCTATTCCTAAGTACCGAGCTACTTGCAATAGGACTAATCCTTATGCAGGTAGTTGGTCGACCGCTCCAAAGAGCTTAAGGCCCTCCACACCACCCGCAGCAGTAGTGGAACAACCCAGCGCGCCTTCTCCGGTGGAGCCACCAGTCGTATTGTCCTCATCGTATTCACTCCGTCGGTGGTGCTGCTTTCGCCGATGCTGGCAACACCGGTGACGAATCCTGAAGTGTTGGTGCCACAAGTGCGACAGCCTATCGGAGAGGTTAGTGAAATGTTGGACAGTTTTCTATAGAGATGTAAGGAAGCAGAACATGCTTCTCGATCTAGTGAGGCTGCGTTGGTTAAAAGGAAGCGCGAAATGGCTGAAATTGTTAACCGACGGAGGGAATTAGAAAAAGAAATGGCCGAACTAGATCGGAAGTATGCATCTCTGGAGGAAAAGTGTGAAGCAGATACCTCTTCGATAGAGACTTATAAAAAGTTAGTTACTTTCATAAAAACTTTCCCATAGATTAAGTGTAAGTGTAGTAAGATTAGTTTTAGGTTAGTTAGGAATATTTAATTAAGATAGTTTTAAGTTTATGTTTGTAATTTTAGAAAATAAAAATAAAATAAAAAAAAAAGGAAGTGAAATTAAGGGTGTACATTGTTTTGGTTTGGTACACATTGAACAATGCGATGGTTGGAGCATTTTTCTTCACTTCGTCTTATTATTATTTCCTTTTTTTATTTCAATCACAAGTTCTTCTATGCAAATACCTCACATCAATTTTTGTGTTCTCTAATCTCTTGTTAATAATCTCTTGGGAAGAAAATATGTTTCATAATGAAATCAATAAGTATATTTCATATAATTCATATAGTATTTTCAATTTTCTCTTTCATGGAATATAGCTCATGCCATTTTTGAAATTCATTCCCACTTAATCCCCTCTCCTCCCCACTCCTCCCCCACTCCCTTTCAAAAGTATAAAAGTAGGAATTATCTGTTGGAATATTCAGTTGATCAGCCACCTTCAACATGGAACCTGATTCAACTACTGAGCCGTACAGTGACCCAGCGCATCAACATCCTTACTGGGCTTCTATCCGAGAAGGTTTCGTTACCTCCACGACGGCACCTCACTCGATGAAGTATGATAACATAATTTATGATGATCGGATACAAGTGCTTCACGTTACTGGAACCGATCAAGCGGACCTGTCTGATGGGGATTATCCAGATCCCTATGATTTGCGGAATGATTACGAATGGGATACACAGTCCGGAAACACAAACGACGACGACAGCGATGACGATGATGACGGTGACGCTGACAATGAGTCCGATGATAGTCCTCCACCATCCCTTTCTATTCCTTTCCTTTCCTTCCACGGGTACACACTTTTTGGTTGGTGTACACGAGGCACTGCGAGGTTGGGGCAGTGTCTTTTTCCCTCTCCCTTATTAGTTTTTTTATAATAATCACTCTGAGTTTCTCATGATAATAATCACTTAGAATTTCAAGAAAATTGTCATTCTTATTGCTTTCGAATTTCAAACACTGAATTGTTCTACATTTACACTTCACCCCCTCCTTTTATTCCCAATATAAATAAAGCATCAATCCCAGTTCTATATCATTCTTCCACAATGTCAAGTGCTGATTCCACCACCGAACCGATGAGTGTACCAGAATATTCTATGACGAGTACAGGCCCCATCCAGGTACATGGAATAGATTCAACGTTCGATCATTTCAGTACAAATTTTGCACAAATGCTGCAACATATCTATGATCTACCTGATGATTTCCCGGCACGTATGGAAGAAGGTATGCAAGAGGAAGTAGAGGCAGAGTTAGAGATGAATGTCAATGAGTTAGACGATGTAGAGGATAACGAGCTAGATAATTATGCTAATGATGATGCCATTAGTATATCGTCTGATTCAGATGATTATGAGGATGACATCATCATTGTTTCTGATGATGATGAGGAGCGTTAGTCCATACCATTGCATGGATTAATGAAAAAAAAACAGCCCTTTTCAGGGCTACAATTAAAGACTGAAACAATAAAAAAAATAGCTCTTTTCAGAGCTATCATTATACTTTCAAACAGAAACAGGTTCATACCATTGTTAACATTATAGTCTCAAACAAAATGTAAGTATTCATCATTATATGCATACAATGATTGACAAAATGCCAACTTCAACTTTCATTTAAAGTAGTACTCATCATATGCATAGATATTCAATGACTATCAAATTCCAAATTTCGACTTTTCAGTCAAAGTAGTAATTTATTTGTCATATAATGTATAGATATTCAAAGACTAACAAATTTCCAACTTAGACTTTTTATTAGTCAAAGTATTCATTTGTCATATAATCTATGAATACTAATACAACTAACTACTGTTTGTGTGAATAATGTAGCCCTGAATTTTTTGACCAATAGGTCCAGGGTTATTCTGCCACAGGTTTCACATTATTGCATATTACGCAAGCTGATACTCTCGTGAAATTCGTAAGCGGTCTTTCACATGCCTCACACCAATATTGACCCATCTCCATCATAGAGACCGTATCGTGGATATTAACGTGTTGATACCAGCCACCGTTATTGTTCCTTATTGAATAAAATCGGAAACAGCACCAACATAACTTTTTCATGCTGCCATCAATCGTTTCGATCTGCACATGCGCATTCATCACGCAATATAAATCGGTAGGATCTTCTAAGGTATCGGTGATGTTGAGCATTCGGTGACCGATTCACAAAGCGCTATCACCTTCAGATGAGTCTGCTACAACCCCTTCATCTTCACCTTCACCATCCACGACTAGCTCAACGACCATGTCTTCATCTTCATCGCTCTCAGCCTCAATTGCAACTTCGTTGACTTCAAGGTCAATCTCCACTTCATCGACTCCAATACCTTTTTCAACTCCAACACCTTCTTCAAGTATCACTTCCTCTAGCGGAATGTTGACATCCTCATCATCTGTCTCGTCTATCCAATTATTAGTATCAATAGCAGATATTCTGTTTAATGCAGCAACTATTTTTTGAGTATTCATCTTAACGTTTTCTCACAGATGCAGAGTGAATGAATGAACTCTAGGTTTGCAATTCGACTTATATAGGTAGTGGTGGAAGTGCGACTCCCACTTGACTCGTTAAGAGTGGAAGAGAAGGAGAAGTTATCCCACTATCCTTTCACATGATGTTGATTTGTATAAATAGAGATCGTCGGTATAGGAGAGAGCATTCAGAGTTTCTGTAAGTCATCTCTTAATATTTCCAATCGAATTAGTAAAATGCCGTTTCCAAAAGAGTGGAATGAAAAACCAAAAGTGTGTGTCTACCCAATGATGATTGCAGGGGCTATTGTGTGCTACTTTTGCCAAATAAGTAGACCTAAGGATTCAATTAATCCATGTACTGGTATGTGTAGTGATTGTGTGTCGCGGATTCAACTATCGCCTCCTTCTCATCCGCCGAAGCGAACAAAATCGGATTATCGTCAACAACAGTTACAGTGTCTGAAGTGTTCTGAACCTATAATATTTAATGATATAGGTATCTGTAGAAATATTTGTGGTACCTGTTCTGCCGTTCCAGCTCCACTACAACGTTGTTTGCGTTGTGATACATATTCCATGAATTGTTGGAATCATGTATGCAATACATGTAGAAGTACTTGGGATCTGTGTGAGAAGGTTGGTCAACTCTACCCAAATAGGAGAATTCATTTTTTTCAATGTTGGTGTCTGACGCATGAGCAACAAATATTGAGGAATAGAGCCAAGGAACGTTCCACATCCACAGAGACATATTAATATTTTTTATTATCGTGATTGTCCTCTTATTTTAATATATATATATATATATATATATATATATATATATATATATATATATATATATATATATTGAGTTTATTTGTATTATTTTCTCACATTTAAAAATACATGCATGCAACACAAAGTTTTCCCCTTAAATGACTAAGATTGTTACATGCGTGAATAGTTTAGTGAAAGAGCGCATGTGCCAGTTGATGAAAGAGCGCATGCGCTAGTTTATTTTCTTCTATAAATGGTGAGGTCTCAGTAACATCATCACCTTTCCTATCCACATTCTATTGCTATCACATATCATTCCTCAGACCTTAATAATCATTATCATGAGCTCTATGCCGCTATTGATTGCTGAAGATGGTTCACCACTTGTTGATATCGATCAGACTGATTTTGAAAATATTCCAGTATTACATTTATCGAGCCAAGATTCGATAAATGCTTTTGATATTAACGACTTCGTTAACTTTGCAGATGTGCCGGAACCAAATGGGCAAATTATTATTGAAAATCCTATCGTTTCGCAATTATCATCACTCAAACACTCTTCATCTACCATTCCTCTTGGTGTTGATAAGAAATCTAGAACAATCAAGAGGAAGGTTACTAATGCATCTTCATCGATTGTCACTGAATTTAAAGAAAAGAAAGAATCCAAAAGTGTTGTGCGACAGAAAAAACCCACAGCGAAAAGTGACAGACCTTCTTGTAAAGGCACAGATGACTATTGCTGAACTTGAAAAGAGTGAGCGAGCTATTAATGCTAATAATGAAACTCTTGAAGCATTAGATGCCAAGATTGCATTAGCGAAGGTTGAATTGGCTAGAATGTCTAAAGATGCTGATGAACTCCGTTCAAAAATTGGTAAAGATAATCAATTCCATCAACGTTCGAGAATGCAAGCTCAGGCTGAGTTTGAGGAGTCGACTAAGCTTCATGAGACGGCATTATCAGTAAGAGATAATTGGCAAAAAGAGTTGGATACTGCATTTCAAAGTGATGCCGATTAGTTTTGGGAATGATAATGTGTTTTCAATATCGTGAGTTGAAAAATATAAGTGGGAATGGAGTATACAATTAATTTGGTTTGGTATACACAGAACGTTGCGAATGGCTGGGGCAACGTTTACCGCTGCAATATTTTTCAATTCACATACTTATAATTGAAATGAAAACAATAATGAACTTTAATATTACTTTATTCATAAATACACTATAAGATACATTTAAACCATATTTGATTCATCAATCCAAGAATTTTGTTCGCTAGGAAGGCCTAACCACTTTACATATACTTTATTTTTTCTTCTCTTCAACACCTTCTCAATCAGATATACGTCAGAATTCTCGGTTCGTAATAACTCTTCTTCGTAAAAACATCCTCTAATCGGTTGTTCATTCATATCTTCAAGATTATAAGTCGTTGGGGTGGTTTTATTAATTTTAACAATCTTGAAGAGCTCCGTGGTAAAATTCGCAGTGTAAGATTTTTCAAAAATATTTTTGTATTTGCTTATACGTACAATATCATTCAATTGGAATTTGGGTTTACTTTGTTTTCCTCCAATTCCATTGATACCTTCGAATTTCAATTTTGTTGTTGAATCAACATTGATGGGGGCCATACCTATTGTACGATGAACTTTATTGTTATATCTACTAGTTATAATTGGAAGAATATCAAGCCATTTGTGGTGACCTCTCATCGAAAATTCCTGGTACAGCCATGCCTTTATTGTACGAATCACTCTTTCTGCTATAGCTGCCTTCTTTGTGCTGAATGTTGAATAATGATTGATTTTATATTCTCGCATGAGAGATGAAAAGCTTCTATTGAAAAATTCTTTCCCTTGATCGCTTTGTATATGTTTGGGGAATAATTTGGCTTCCTTCAGTACATATTTCATTGCATTAGTTATTGTACTACCTATTTTATCTTTAACTGGCACAGTCCAAAGATATTTTGAGTAACAATCAATTACTACAAGTATATATCGGTATCCTTTATTACTTTTTGCATGAGGTTGTAGTTCAGCTAGATCTATTTGCCATAGATCTGCAAAACCTTTGATGATGGTTATTCTTCTACGAAAATTACGTCACTGTAAACTCCAATACAATTGCAGGTCTATGTAATTCATTAACAACTTGTCGTTTGATATCACTTATTTCATTCGTCATTCTATTTCAATATGATTAAAGAGGAAAAAAGTGATAATGTTACTGCACTGAATGATGATGTGACAATGATCATTACTTATAGATATATATTAATATATTATACCTTCTTCACGTAATTCTTCAATTATTGAAATTATTTCATTATCATGTCCGGTATGTCCAGCTGACTTTGAAGCTACCAATAGTCGTAGGCGAGCAACTAACTCTTTCGGTGAATTCCAGTACACATAATTCACAGGTTTAGAATTATATATTTTCTCCATTTTCACTCGTTTGAGTGCTCCACCAATTTTTCTTCTACTTCTTATTGGATATTGTCGTGAGTCTAATAGAGGTTTGATAACTTCACGAAATTTTTTAGAATTTGTATTTTTAAAACCATTCTTCAGATGATATTGTTTATATGGAGCATTCGTTATTTTCAATATTTTGGAATATACTTGACGAGTTTCTTCATTATCAACATCTTGTGGATTCTTAAAAAAGATCATATCATACAATTCTGGACTACCTGCGCATTCATATTTTTTCACTTTATTAGCATCCCAAAATGAAATGTTTCCATCTTTGAAATGCACCACTAGACTTCCCATTTTCAGCTTTTGTGTAATAGGATCCATACGTACGCCAAATGTTCCATCATATGCTGGACTTCTAGATTTTACATTATTCAAATGTTTCATCAAAACATCTTCACCACTTTCATTCATATCAGGTGAGGTGTCAGGATCCGAGGAATCGATGTGGGACGATGATGGTGTTTCGAATAGAGTTGTTCTCATATCGTCTTGAAGTGTGCTCGTGTCACTATTCACAGATGATACACTACCAAAAGAATGTTTTCTTCCTATTGGAGTACTCATGGGATAATTTGAAGTAGATTGAATAGTTCCATGATTTGGTGATAACACTGGTGATTTAGAAGTAGCGTTTGATGATAAAACATTCAATGGTTTCATTATGGGCTCATACAATCTTTCAAGTGTCGTACGATTTTCAATATTAGCATTCTTGATAGAGTTGAATTTCTGCCTGACAGCTTCTGTTGTCTCTACTAGTTGACGTTTCAAATTCATTTCATTGTTTTTATCTTCAGAATCGTTTTTTGTATTCATAATGCCCTTTTTTAAATTAAAGCTTAATCCGCTGATGAAATGACCTCTACAATATTCAGTGATCGAATAAGTTTCAAAAACAAAATCATGGGTATATAAAACTATCGAATCCTTTGCGATATCTACCTTCATCTATTTTTCTATCCTTATCAATGACTAGAAATCCATATTGGTCCTCTCAGCATTTAACACACATCAATTGGAATTGTTTGAATGTTACATCGGGTGAAACATGATCTGAATAAATGTGATGTAAATTCGTCTCATCTTGTTTGAACATTATAATGAAATTGGTATTGTCACGCACTAACTGTTTAGGTACCCGTGAATATGTCTGTGCTAGATAAAAACAATCAACATCCTTATGACGTCCCATACAGAAATATGATCTAATAATATCTTGCTTTTCACATATCACATCATCGAAAATGAAAACAGAATTAGGCTTAGCGTCGGAGGGTTCCACTATTTCTGCATTATTGCTGAATGTATAGAAACCTAATCCTTTTATAGGTTCCAAAACACTTCGCAAGTACTGATATTTAGGTTGATTGAGTGATTTCGAATAGAGATACACATTTATAAATCTCAGTCCTTGTGGATGTGTTAATAGTGATATCATTGCATTCGTCTTTCGACAATTTGAACGTCCTATAATGAGTCCTCGAACTGATGATGGAAGTAGTGGACCATGTCTGAATACCCTTTGTCCATTCAATCCACACCCAAATTTCTCATCTAGATTATCTACAGCAAACTTTTCTTTCTGTTTTACAATGCGCATCGTGCCGTGGTTGGAGACTATATAAATGTTATTGGCTTATTCATTTCAATGTGTACCATCAAACGATACGGACGTATTGAAAGTGATCATAAAATTAAAAGAGGTTGTGGTTTTGTTAATGATTTAATAAACAAACAATACTGTGGACCGGGTACAAAATTGAAACAACGTTTAGCTCGTAACGATCCTGGAAACAATAAATTGGATATTGAATGCAAAAAACACGATATTCAATATTCTAAGCATCCATCCGATCTTGCAGCAAGACATTTAGCCGACAAAGAACTTGAATACAGCGCTTGGGATAGGGTTGAATCGAAGGACGCGAGTATTGGGGAAAGAGCAGCTGCATTACTTGTCACCAACATTATGAAAGCGAAAAGACATATGAGCATGAGTTGTAGTACCAATAAGAAAAAATGTAAGAGGAAACAAACGAAGAAAAATAAAATTAAAAAAGTTACATTTGGTGCTGGGATAGTCCATAAAGTGCGAAATGTATTGAAGAAAGCTGGTGAGAATCAATTTGTGACGAATAATAGCAAAGAAGCTATCACTGTGGCATTGCAGGCGGCACGTAAATACCTTAAAGCTGCCGGTGGAAAGAAATAAATCTGCACACCACGCATAATTCCTATTCCCAAGATCGGTGGACTTTTACCATTGATACCAATTTTTGCTGGACTATCCGCACTAGGAAGTTTGGCGGGAGCCGCTGCTGGTATTACCAAGGCCGTGAATTCGGCAAAAGCCAGCAGAGCGGCTTTAATGGAAGCCAATCGTCACAATAAAACCATGGAGGCTGTAGCATTAGGCAAACGCGGAAGTGGAATATATCTCAAACCATACCGTAAAGGTTTAGGACTATATTAAAAACCATACAAAGCCACAAACAAAACAAAATACTAATTGAACCCCTACCTCAGAGGCCTCTTACTGATCTCGATCTCAGTTATTATGCACAAAAAATGAAAATTCCACATTTTCGTGGTGTTTTTATGCGTGATAGATTACCATCTTCAGGTCCAAAACAAAACGAGACAGCTATTGTTAATTCAGATGGAATAAGTGGACCAGGAACACATTGGGTGGCATATAAAAAATGTGGGAAAGAAGTCACATATTTCGATAGTTTTGGAGAGCTACCCCCACCATTGGAGTTGACTCGATTCTTTCGAAAATGTTCGAATGTAAAAATCAAATATAACTATGATCGACAACAGAAATTTAATACAGTTCTCTGTGGTCACTTGTGCTTGCAGTTTCTCTCTAAATAATTTTCCAAATAAAAATGGATTCAACACCAAAACTGGATCGGGAGGCTATCAAGGGAATGGGGTTTTCACTTAGAATGTTTTCAAAATATGGTACCTTGAAAAAAATGGATAAAGTGATGCTTGCAAATATGACTGAGGAAGTGATACTTGCATGTGTTGCACATGAGATTGCATATGTTTGGGAAAAGTTGCCTAAGCATCTGCAAGATGACATCGATATAATGAAACATAGATATTGTTATGAGCACCACCACGATCAAAATTCAGATTCGGATGTTAATGACGGTCCTATACCTCGAAAATCTATGTGTTGTATTTGTAATATAGAGGATGTGAATATTGGTATCAATAAAAATGATACTTATTACAATACAACACCTTCTAAAAAGTGTAAATTATCTCAAATGTGCTGTTGCTGTGTACAATAATGAATTGAAATGTGTTTCAAAATATTCATCAGTCATGTCACGAAAGTTCGAGCTACAAGCTGTCGGGACAAGTGTCTTGAGTGCGGATTTTTTTCCACCAATTGAATTGGATAGGAACAGTCGTTATGGATTAGGACTTTTGGGATTCTATGGATGCAATACAATCAATAATATAACTGAAGCTAATAACTTAGTTAGTTTTAGAATCAGTAATGACAACTCATCGATACCCCAAAAGTTGACAATTGAAATTCCATGTGGTGCTTACGAAATAGAAGAGATCAATGCCGTCATACAGAAACATATCATGTTCAGATTGTTTCATGATAAAAAACCAAATGATGTCGTTGCAGATGATATTTTCTATCTACACGCCAATAATAATACATTCAAATGTGAAATGCGATCCAAATATGAAATTGATCTGACACATCCAAATTCTATAGCAGAAATGATGGGGTTCGCTCATGGAATATTTCCACCAAATCAGATACATGAATCATCATTACCAATAAACATTACAACTGTGAGACTTATCCGCTTAGATTGCAATATAATATCTGGTTCATATATAAATGGTGAAGAATCCCACATTCTTTTCTCATTCGATATTGATGTTGAACCTGGCTACTATCTTACTAAAGAACCACACAGTATTATAAATATGCCTGTCAGTCCAGAAGGTCATCAATTGATTCACAACATTACAGTGCGTATTTTGGATGAAAAAAATAACCTTATCGATTTTGGAAGTGAAGAAGAGATTTTCATTATTTTGGAATTGAAGAAAATCGAATAACTGTTGTTATGGGTTTCATTTACAATAGACAAAATCGCATTGAACAATCCCAAACGAGTTGCACTATCAAAAAGAAAGGTGTGCATAAAAAGAAAAGTGTGCATAAAAAGAAGCTATTCCACAAGTGTATGCTAAACACATAACGCACATAACGTTACGAAATGGGTGGTGAACAAGTAGCTGTTGTTAGAAAACCTGGGATAACATCTACAATGAAAACCATGATATCATTTGAACAATCACATGCTAACACATTATTGACATCTGGCTGGGGACTTTCACAATTGAAACAAGATATCTTGGATACAAACAGTCATGTTTTTAGTGGAAAACTACCACTGAAATATTTGATGGGTATTGCTGAAGATTACAACAAAAGTATCTTGAATGCTAAACAGGAATTGATTTTGATTATCGCCCGATCATTCAAGAACTCATATATAGGTGAGGTTGATGCTGATTTGGGAATAAATAAAATCGAATGGAAAATAAGACATATTGTACCAGATGATAAACACAAGCTCAAACTTTTGAGTAGAATAAACAAAAGCGGTCTGAATGCCAAAATCAAGTTGGCGTATCGTATGTGGGACCTCTATGAACTATCATCATTACGTGGGACTTCTTCAGACATATGGGCCATCAAAACAACTAACGCATTGGAAACTCCTCGTTTTGTCATCATCGCATTCCAAAGTACTACCACATCTGAAGATAGAACACAGGATATTACAAAATTCACAACTGCTGATATCAATAGTATTCGAGTATACTTGAATTCTGAAGTTTATCTATATGAGCGTTGGAATTTGAATTTCGATAGAAAACTTGATGCTCCTGCTTATTATGCTTTTGAGAGTTTCCAGCGAAGTTATTATGATAAAGATATGAGTGAACCTCTGATGGACATTGGACAATTTAGAGAGAATCCACTATTCGTCATCGATTGTTCCCATCAACCGAATGCAACAAAATCATCAACTATTGATATAAAGATTGAGTTTGAGACGAGGAAGACCAAGTTTCCAGACAACACTAAAGTATATGCATTAATTTTGCATGATACAGTTTTAACATACAATGCATTGGATGGTTCAGTTCATAGCAGATATTGACACTTTTTTTTCACTCTATCATATACTGTTTTATGATCTTTTTTTTATTTGTAACTGACTTATATCATATTTATTGTTTTGTAATCATTTTCTATTGTATTTCATGAGATTTAAATAAATAAAACATGAAAATAATACAAAGTTTTTTATTTGACATTATTTATGATTTACAGGAACATACAGACTATCTAAAATAACTTCTTCCTCATAATCATCATTTTCGCGACCATCTTCAATTTCTTCTCGATTTTCATCATTCAATTCAAAGTGATGAATAATCCATTCTGGCAAGTATGGTTGGAGGCTATACAGGAATCTTCTTAGGTTCAGTTCAATCATAACCTCACAAAGTTGCCACAATTCCAATTCATTATCCAAAAATTTGTTACAAACTTCTGCACCACTCCAATAGTTCTCAGCATCACGAAGGCATAATTCGATTTGTTTTCCATCATAGCATACACTCATATCATAATTGCTTGCATGTTCGGCTCCATCACCCAACACCTTCAATTTAGACGACAAATGTTGAACCGATGATTTGAGATCTACAACATCGACCCAATCTTGACTTGTGTACTGCATCCACATCTTTAAATGGACAAACAAGCACATATGAAACCCTGTACCGTGCACACACACATACACACACAAAATCTCATATGAAAAAAAAATCTGAACGATCCATGCACCAGACACTTCAAGGTCACAACGCCTTGACTTCACTGCACAACAAAAAAAAAGCAAATAACACGTCATATTGGTGGGGGGAGGATTAGAACCGGGAAAAAATTTCTGAACGATCCATACACCACACCCTTCAAGGTCACATCACCTTGACTTCACCAAACAACAACCAATAAAAAAGCAATTAATACGTCATAGTGGTGGGAGGAGGCTTAGAACCGGCTCAAATCTCCTACTAATATTATCAATATCAAGAAATTCTTCATACACTTCATAGCTTCTATCTACTCTGCGAATAAAAATCAACACCTGAGCAGTATCTGACATATCCGTTGACTCATCCAATGCTATCCAATGCTATCCAATGATGTCCATTTTTGTCAGACAGTTGAGATGATATATTTTCTGCGATGTCTTGCACCCTCCGAGCCACGGTGTTTGCTGACAAACTGACACTTTTAAATAAATTTACCTTTTCGGGGCATATTTCTTCGGCTACTGCAATCAAGCATTCTTTTATCATTTCTCCATCAGTGAATGGTTTGCTACGTTTTCCGATTTCTAGAGCCACACGAAAGCTGGCGCGAGTTGCAGACTCTTGTTCAGTATTCGCTTCGGTAAACAGAGATTGCTGCGATATAAGTCCGCGTTTCAAAGCTTCAAATTTTTCTTTCCGCAAACTTCCTGTTTACTTAGAGTAACTTTGAAAATATTTCGGTTCATAGTGTCGTTTAATGTTATAGTCTTTGAGAACAGTTATGGTTTCATTACAAATTAAACATAGCGCCTTATTACTGGACTCAATCACTAAATACCGGAAGTTCCATTTTTCTTGGAACGTTCTGCATTCACTGTCGATTTTTCGCTTCTTTTCCATACATTACAATCACACATTAAAATAATAAGTCAAATCAAAATACTTTTATTGACGGGTGTTACTTTATTTCACAATAGACAGTTTCGCTTCCTTCGCCTTTCCTCCGAAGACTAACTCGCAGTTGCGCCGCTAGCCTTTTTATATGCAATTATTACTACCATCTCGAGGTGATCGGAATACACTAGCTAGAACCAAAACTTTCTCGAACCAACGCGGTAATTCCAAATATTTAATTACGCCTAAAGCTACCTAGCGAGTAGCTGAAAAAGATAGTACATAGTACTACATACTACATAGTACATAAGTATCACAATACACAATAATAATTGAAATGCAAAGAAAGCGTAAGTTTGCTTAGGTCACGCACTTTGCGACTATCCTAGTCTAGAAATATAGTAAAGGTCAGAAATTGGCCCTTGGAACAAACTGAAAAAATCATTATGGCCCGAAGGCTTCAAAGTTTGGAGACCCCTGGTCTATACAATAGAATCACCCGCGCTTATCTTATTTTTTTTTCGATCCAGCCGTTCCGAATATTTCTAATTTCAAAACTAAACCACTCAACTAAGTAGATTTATTCTATCAAACCGAGAGCGGTGTTGCCGAAACTTAAATTGATTTTCCTTAAATATATACATGCCTGATATAAATATATATATATATATATATATATATATATATATATATATATATATATATACATTGATTGATGCAACTAATTTTCCTTTATTTTGAGTATTTCAATATTAAATTCTACAAAAAGGATTTGAAGCTTTATATCTTCTATTAATTATCTGCGAGCGCTTTCGACAGTTGGTAGTACTGTCATCATCTGGCACTCCTCAAACTGAACTGGTCATCCTGTTGTCTGTCTCTTTATACGGTCAGAGCGTCTTAACTCAGGTATTTCAGGTCTGTATTTGTTCTGCATCAGGTACTCTTCTTCGTGTTAGATCTTCTCTAGGAATGTGTATGGTTTTGTTTAATATATTGAATGTGAGATCTTGTTGTGTTTTGATTTGTACTTGTTCCTCGATAAGTGATTTATGACTGTTGAATTCATGAATGTTCAAGTTTTCCCAAATGTCCATGCGGTTTCCCTCGTTGATTTGTTTTATTAGTTTTATGTTCTCTGGTGGGGGGAAATTATGTTTGTTTTGTATGGCGTGTGTTGCAAGGTTTGATTTATATACTGTTGGATTTATGTATGCCTTTTTGTGCTCATTGTACCTTTGGATCAGTTTTTTCTTGGTTTGACCGATATAGAATTTGTTGCAGTCCGAGCATTGTATACTGTATATCCCGTTTTGGTCTTTGTCTTCTTCTTTTTCATAGTTGTTTATTTTTTGTGTTATCTTCGTGTTCGGCTTGTATGTGATGTTGATGTTCAGTGGTTTGAAGATGTTTGTTAGTTTTTTGGTTTGATGTCCTACGTACGTAAATGTTGTCCATCGTTGTGTTGCTTTGTCTGTTCGGGTGGCTTGATCCTTGTTCTGTATTTTTTGTTTGATTCTGTTTTCTAGTTTATCTACTGTCTTTTGGGTGTATCCGTTTTCGTTCGCTATTTGGTATATGACTTTCCGTTCTTTGTTTCGGGCTTCATTGCTGAGTGGTATCCTTAACGTTCTATATATGAATGCGTTATAGGCAGCCATTTTGTGTGATGGTGGATGGTTTGAACTTGCGGGTATGGTGGAGCTGGTTTGTGTAGGTTTCCTGTATAATGCCATTTGAAATTGCGTTTTATAGTGGTTATATCCTATGGTTATGTCCAGGTAGTTAAGTTTTGAGTTATGTTTTTCCTCAATGCTGAAACATAGTTTTTGATTTGTTTCGTTAATTTCTTTCATCTTGTGTTTTTATTATTAAGATTTTCTCATCTATGGTTTCAAGGTATATTTCGAAAGTGACGCCAGTCGTAGAATATAGCCGGTTCTGGGCCTCCCCCCACCACTATGACGTATTGATTGCTTTTTTTTGTTGTTGTTTAGTAACATCAAGACGATGTGACCTTGAAGGGTCTGGTGCATGGATTGTTCAGATGTATCGACATCTGTTATCGCATCCTGTTGGGAGGTGGGCTTAGCTGTAACGTCAGGCATCTCTAGTGGGTAGCAAAGTAGGGTGAACTGAAGAAAGTTAAATAATATGCATTTGTATAGATAATATTGTAGAATCTCGTGAAGTATTAATCTGAAAATTATCAACTTGAACTGTGCCAAGGTATGGTTAGGGCGAATTGGATAAATATAACAATTTACAGAAATTCTGCCTATTATAGCAAAATTTGACCTCACATTTTCGCTTTGAAACCTCATTGAACTATTAAGGCTCGCGTCGGACTGCAGAGTTAAAAGTTATAAAATAATTAGAGATAAGTAATAAGTAATGAGAAATGTTCATTGCATATTTTCAAATGAATCAACATGAAACAAACCAATAAAGCACAAGTGATAAGAAAAAAGAGTTCAGAGAGTGAATTCTTGTTGCTTGTAACTATCCAATGGAATTTAAGATCTGAATCTTGTGCAATGTTATTTTCATAATGACGAATAGAAGAACAGTTATTATTTAGGTCTAATTTATGTACGGAAAACACCGAAGAGAGTGAAATTGAATTACAGAATACATATTCGGAAGAGAAATAAATATATTAGGATTTGGAAAAATCTTGAGGTTTGGTTAGAATTTAGAAATTGTCGAAAGAGACAACTGCTTTGATGGGCCGATTTTCTATAGTTTGTGCCTGTATTTCTTGGTCACGTATGACAAAAACTTGTCGATTTTGATATTGCACGTAGCTTTTGCATTCCGTTTCGACCTTCACAGCATATGACATCAGAGTAACTATAACTGAAAAGTAGGATGTGCCATCACTTCGTTCGAAAATAAATTCACTCACCTGTCATTACCAGATTTACCCGTCAAGTTTGGTTTGACTTTGAAATAAATGCAAGATTATTGTCTGCCCCAAAACAGATGCGTAGACTCAACACATAACATTTCACAGGAGAACAGACTGACATTTCTCACGCATATGCATGTCTAACATGAACTAGGTACCACATATTTAATGATGATTCAAAATGCTACACTATATTTTTCTTGAAATATAATTACATTACAACTTGAAGCAACATAGTAGATGATATTGACGTAACTTCAACTGAAACGTGGGTATCGCCTCACTTTGGTCTCATTTTTCCACACATTGGCAAAATCTGATGGTGAAGTTTGGTTCAACCTTGAAACTGAATACTACGATTTTCTTCAGGGGCGGGTTTTCATGTATGCCGATGACACAACATTGTGACGTCCCCAGATCCAAATGAAATTGAAAATAAAACGAAACTAGTAATCAATGAATTCGAATGTTGGTGTAAAAACAATCATTTAATAAATAATGGAAATGAAACAACATTTATCCAGTTTTCGAGTAAGTATCAGCGCCCTCTCCAAATAAATCTAGGTTTCGAAACAACAGAATATACAAAATTCCTTGGAACACAACTTGACAACGAATTGTCTTTCAATAATCACATCGAATACTTGTGCACTTCTCTGAAAAACGAATTTTGCCTTCCTAACAATGGAATTAAATTTTTTGAGACATCATCTCCTGGATATATACTATGGTCTAGTGTATTCTAAGCTAATTATAAATATTACCATTTGGGGACACTCATCAGAAATAAATAGAATATTTATAAGGCAAAAACGCTTCATTAGACTAATTTTTGATCTCAAATACAGAGAATTTTGTAGGAAAACATTCCAAGATAAAAAAAATTTCACATTACCATACATTTTTCTTTACAAAATATTAAGCTACGTTCATGTACAGTCCCATTTACTAATAAGGAATGAGGAAATTCACTGTCATTAAATGAGACGGAGAAACGACTTCCATCAGGAAAAAATAAACCATAATGAGTACAAAGGTTCGCCGCTTTATGCCGGGGCAAAATGTATTAACTTATTATCACACAGCATCAGAAGTGAAACAAATTTTCTCAAATTCAAGAATGAGTCAAAGACTTTTTAGAAACAAGTTGTTTTTACTTCCTGATAGAGTATGAAAATAATATTTTTGTGTAACATGTGCTGTTATTGATATAAGTGCTATAAGATAAAATATCTTTTGTAAAATGTGACGTGTCATTTGTTTGAAGGTGATTGACAATGTTTCATGATGAATTTCACTAGTTCGGACTTCCATTGTCTACTATATAGAATGATTTCAAATCCCTGGAACAAATAAAATAAGGAATAATTAAAAATGAATAGCTGAAAATAACAATTATATTAAGCAAAAATGAACCTGAAATGAAATAATAGTAAAAGTATTTGTATTTGTTCAATTGTTTTATTTTACTTGTATTTTATTTCAGTATCATTTCATTTCAGGTTTCTTTTTGCTTAATTTAATTGTTATTTTCAGCTATTCATTTTTAATTCTTCCTTTTTTTAGTTGTTCCAGGGATTTCAAATCATTTTATATAGTAGACAATGGAAGTCCGAACTAGTGAAAGTGACGTGTCATATATACATTCATGTATCAAAAATGATGACTAAAATTTGACTTTGACTTCTCCGCCAATGTCATGCTAGACGGAGATTTGTAGACATGTAGTGTCAACACTTGACATTTTACAGGAGAACAGACTGATATTTCTCACACATATGCATGCCCTACATGAACTTCCGCATGCTTGAAAATGATGTAATAATTTAAAATGTCACACTACGTTTTTCTTTTCGAAACATAATTTATTAACCATATAGTAAATGATATTGATATGATTTCAACTGAAAAGCAGGTTTGTTCTCACTTTGGTCTGTTTTTCCCCCATCATGTCAAGACCTGACAGAGCAGTTTGGTTTGAGCTTGAAACTGGATGTGAGTTTATTCACTGCCCAGGTTATGCTAGACGGAGATTTGCGGAGTTTCCAAAAGATATGCGTAGGGTCATGCTATTTTGCAGTAAAATAGATTGATATTTCTCACACATGCATATGCTCGCCTAACAAGAACTTTTACGTATTGCAATACAATCTAATCATTTAAAATGCAACACTATATTGCAATATCTGACGGTGGAGTGTGGTTTGACTGTGAAAATGAATACAAAGTCCATTCTTTGCCAACATCATGCTAAACGGGGTTTGGAAGGTCTCCAAAACAATGCATATAGTCACAACACACCATTTTACAGCGAAAAAGATATATTTTTCACACCTGAATATATTCTCGACATGAACTTTTACATGTCGCAATACACATGTTTCAATTTGAAATGTATTACTATCTTGTTCTTAAAACTCAATATTATCCAAGATTCAAGCCAATATACCATATGACGTAAGCGTGTATTCAACTGAAAAGGAGGTATTTCCACACTTCAACCTAAAAACTGATTCCTCCCCTCCACCATTTCATGATCTGACCTTGAAGTTGAGTTTGATCTTCAACTTGACTACGTGGTCATTTTATGTCGATGTCCTGCTATACTGATTTGTGAGTCCCCAAATATTACATAATGCACACATTTTTCGTACATACACACGCATGCTTCACACCATGCATGCTTATGCTTATGTAGTAGTATTTTTCTCGAGAGAATTTATCTGGTTGAAGCTGCGATGATTCTGCAACGTGTTAGGAATCACACTTTAAAAGGTCAGACCTCGTTGGTCCTTAGCTCACACAAGTTTCTCAACTTCTGAGAGTTGTCGTTCGTATGGGAGCGACAGCTGATTAACGGAAAAACAGATTTTAAACAGAAACAGAACAGTATGATGTATCCATCAGAAGTGAAATACTAGGAGTTTGATACAAACTAGCATTCTATTCCAATACATGAGTTGGATTCGACCTAATATCGATACTTACGATCAGTGTAGGCTAAAGAAGGCGAAAACAAGTATCTCAAAGAATTTTTCAGATCAATTTATTCAATATGAAGTTTTCGCATATTGGTTTCTCTATTCTTTCAATCAGTATAACATTTACTTGCTGCATGATAAAGATACAGTAATGCAACTTGTCGCTATAGAATTGGGTACTGTAATACCGCGATAAACATTTTTGTCAACATTTTCACTGTTGTAAATATAGTGTTTCAGACTAATATATCATCATAGAAATTCATTTTTCTGATATACCTACTATGATTCCATAAGACATTTGTCTCAATAGCAGATTTTATTCATATTCATATTTGGTCACATTACTTCTAACGCAAAGTTTTCCCCGCTAGGTAGTGCTGTTTCTAATTTACTGTTCGAAGAATATTTTCTGGCGCTCCATTCCGGTCAATCAGTTATTGTTGAACCTGCTTCTGCAATTTTGAAAAATGTTTGCTGATGTGATGAAATATATCGCATCTATCTTGAGCCTCATAAAAGATGAATACTAGGAGAAAACAGTGAAGGATGGACTTGAAGAGTGTTATATGGCTTCTAAACGAATAAAAAAAGATCTGAAAAATACTACTACTATGGGTGGGAAACAAAATCTACTAGCATTCTTGGTCAATATTACAACACTACGTAATCAGATGAAATTTGAGATGAAGAAAGGAGCAGGCCTGATTAGCCGGAAAGAGACAGCCTCTAATGGAGTACATTGGGATGATTCAGAATCGGCTTTCAATTCGCGTATCCGGACTGAAGTGATTAGTAATCTCAAGCATGAGAACCCTACCTCATTTTTGATCGACTGTAAGACCCTTTTTGTGAGACGAATTCAAAATGCATTGAAAAAGAATGCATTTTTAAAGGTTAATATGACATTCGGTGGAGAATTTAGGGTTGTCAAAGGCGATCGAATCTTCAACGAATATAAGTATTTCACAATATCTAACGCATCCATCCATAGTAACATTGATATGAATATGTGGTTTGAGGAACATGTTATGGAGCCAATCATAGTAAAGTTGAAAGTGTTTCAGTAACGTGACAGAGGTTAGACGTTGAAAGCAGTAGTGAATTTGGGGGTTAACGTAAACAAATTTGTGCCGCAGAGAGGTTCATCATACATTGAACTGCCTTCTCATATCAAACAAAAAATCATGATGATGCCTGCTTCGCTTGGGCCATTGTTTTGGCGTTGTATCCAGTTCCCCATGGACAACATTCAGATCACATCCTATCTTATCCTGACTATTCAAAAGTTCTGAAGTTGAAAGGTATTCACTTTCCGATGACAATTATTCAGATGAATAGTTTCGAAGAGCAAAATGGTCTCTCAGTCAATGTTTACACGTTGAAACTTTTCAAATCCAAGTATACTGTAATACCGCTAAGATTGAGCATAGTAAAAAATAAAAGCAAACATGTGAATCTACTCATGATTCAAGACATGTATTACGATGAAAGATGTGAGGATTCAATAAATGTCTATGATGTTACGTCACCAACCAGAAAACACTTTGTTTGGATAAAAGATCCATCTAGTTTGATAACTAATCAACTCGACAACCATAATGGAAAAAAATATTTTTGCCATAGGTGTTTTCACTGTTTTTCCACGCAAGCTACACTAGATAAACACTTTGAAGACTGCTCGAAGACAAAGGAATGCCTACCAAAATTACCTATGTAGGGAAAACATATTTTGAGGTTCAAAAATTTAAAAATAAAATGACATCGCCTTTCGTCATATATGCCGAGCCATCAATTTAAATTGATGGCTACTCTACAGTCAGAGAAAAAGTATGTGAATCATTACAGAAATCTCAAGCAGGCCTTAGAACATGGTCTCATCTTGAACAAGATTCATCGTGTTCTAAAGTTCAAGCAGTCCACATGGTTGAAGCCCTACATAGACTTGAAAACACGTTTGCGAACTGCTGCCCTGAATGATTTTGAAGAGAACCTATTCAAACTAATGAATAACGCCGTATTTGATATGTACTGCTATCTTCAAAACTAAATTTTTGTTCCATATTTATAAATATTTGTTTCAGGGAAAACTATGGAAAATCTGAGAAAGCACTCTGATGTTCGCCTTGTAACGAGTTGGGATGGGCGATATGGTGCCGAAGCCAGAATCTCCAATCCTCGGTTCAAGAGTTTGACTTTCTTTGATAAAAACTTGACTGCCATTGAATTGGGAAAATCCGAAATATTCTTCAACAAACCTATATATGTTGGAATGGTAGTACTGGATTTGGCAAAGTTGACCACAAATAATTTCCATTATGAGTACATGGCTCCTAGGTATAGAGAAAATTTTTGCGGAGTTCATACTGACACGGACAGTTTGATTTATGAAATTATGAATTATGATCCATATGAGATGATGAAAAATGATTGTCATCAGTATTTCGATACTGGCCATTATCAATCAGATATCATTTACAATATTCCCCGAGCGAATAAGATAGTGATTGGATTGATGAAGGATGAGAACAATGTTTTGTTGCCACGTGCCAACAAAACAAAACGAAAATAACAAAAAAAAAAAAGAACTTATGGTTCTTAGTTATTTCTTAACAGGTTAGCTAATTTCTGAAGGGCTCGGTAACAGACGCTCAAGAGGCACGCGCAAAAGATTGCACGGCAGCTCAGTCGGGTATAGGGTGGGTTGAACTCAAACACTCTCTATACCGGATAGAGAAAAAAATTAAATATATATATATAGGGCGCCACCAACTTCAAAAGAAAATGAGCGAGTCTAAGTTGGGAGACTTCCACTAGCTAGTTATGGTTCTGTTTCCCAGAGCCAACATAAGTTAAATAACTGCAAAGATCTCTTCTTATTATTTGTATCTCTAAATTTTACGAAATGAATATAGACCAATTTCGTGGAACAAACTGAACAAGATTATATTACTGGTCCCCAAACACTTTTCTTCAGAATCTTGTTTAGACAGAAATAACTCAAATTTTACCAACTGTTGTTACCTCTACGTGATCACGTTGAGTGTACACTTTTGATATTTTGAATATATACTAAATATTTGCTTTCCAACGGAAAGAGAAATCTAATAAAATCATGCAGCTTATCTGAATAATTTGATGTCGAGGATGGTTCCACTGTCCAACGGCACACGGAATAGCAGGCACAGCCCTCCAACTCGAAATCGTCGTTACGGAACTCGAACGTTCAAATAATTCGCACGTGGGTTGCAATTTCTCCAGGCGGTCTCAGATATGGAACGGCCGGTTATGGAATATTGAAGAAATAATCGTTTGGGAGCCCAATTGAAACCCAATAATCGGATGGTCACGGAATGGTCACGGTAAAACCTAGGGTCATGGATACCAGGACCAGGACGAAGACTAAGACTAAGAATAGAACTAAAACCCTAAAAAAAATATTCCCCGTTATAATTATCTTTAGCCTTACCGGCTTTCTAATTTTCCCTTACCTCTTTGGTTGGTTGAGGGTAGTATCGATTGATGACGTTGTTATCGGCTTACGTAAATCCTTCGTAACGAAGAGCAAACTATTCGCTGAGGTCACAATAAAGTGACGAAACGATAGGCAATTAGTTGCTTGAAAGCAGAAGTGCAGTAATCCACAATTTTGTGAGAATTTTCAATTTGAAACACGACAGAAAAATTCCTACACATCAGCACTGCTACTTCGCAAAATCCGACCTGTTTTTAAATTTTATCTCTTGTAGAAAAAAGAAAGTTTTTTTTTCCTTCTCCATACCGAGAACTGATAAATAAATTGTACTGCGGCAACCCGTGATTCTTTATGAATATGGATCTGTCCACCAAGAATATGCAACCCATTTAACATCCGAGCTAAATGAACTGTGGCTACGATTTCAATGAATACCTAAAATAAAGTAAAACTGAAACCGAATAAAAAAAATAATTAAATGTATTTTGAACCGTTACATATGATCGACTTTATTGGACTCAGATCAAAATTATATTCAACTAAAACTGCAACGTCAGAAGATCAAATCACTGATCTGAAAAAAATATTGAAGCAGGAGAATTATGAAAATGATGAAATCAAACAAATTGTGGCCAATTTCGGAGTATCCAAGAAAGCGAAGGGCGTTAAACATAATGTTGTCAAAACAAAAATCGCTTTCGAAGATTACGTGGCCTGTTTGGAAAATTGTACCGAAAAAGCAATCACACAAAAAATCGATAAAATCCTATAAGGATAGGGTGTATTCAACAGAACAAACGGATATTGCTCTGAATCCTAATGATGATAAACGCTATCTAATTCCCGGAACCTACCATACTCTTCCTTCGGGACATTTCTCAATTCAAAATCTATGAATATTGATTAATAACAATATCAACTACAAATTATTCTCGTCTCACATGAACGGTTCTATGTACGAGTGAAAATCACATATCACATTAAAAGTTTTTGTTAACATATTATCTTGTTGCTGATATACAGGTGTATTTTCGTGAGTCAAAGCAGAACTATTGGAAAAATGAACCCTACTGTCATTTATTTCAAATTGAACCACAAACCTCTCTCTTTCGAGAAAGGTTTCATATAGGGCTATTGGCGATGTTTTTTTTTTCCTTTACGATCTAAAAATCAAACGCTCCGGCAGCTCTAACTCCAGGGTGGTGTGGAAAAGAGCAAAGAAAACTGTTTCAACGATGAACTCACAACCTGATGATATCAATCCCTTGTCCTCATTTTTTAGGGTTACATTTCTTGGTCTCTTCCTTCGAAGGGCTCATAAGTATCTATTAAGTCGATGTATTTCCTGAAAATATCAAATTCAACTCTTCCATCATATCTTATATAAACAGACAACAATGAAAAATATTTATATATTGTATAAGATCTTGTTCATTATATCTTTTCGGTTTACATTTTGTAAGAAGTTGTTTTGAATCATTAGTTAACTTGAGTGTGTTTTTATTGATGTTCAAAATATTATTTTTAATAGAAACATACTTTTTCTATGACATCCATCATCTTGTAGAAGCAAACTATAACACAGAGGAAAGATCCATGTCGACTTTACGACGACAGATTGACATTACCAGAAATATAACCAAAAAAATAGCCATTAAATCATCTTGTATGAAAGCTATTTGGAAAAATGTGTAACTGAAACGGGTTTTGATCTATTTCAGTTTGAGATCAATTCTAAAATATCTGTCAATTTCTTTTGAATACATGTTGTTGATATAAATAGACGAAATCACACAAAAAATTCAGTTTTGACCAAATTGCAGTATATTTCATAGCAAAGTACTCCAATAATTATGAATCTCGATATTATGGAAAATGCCAAGTCGAACAAACATGTTATTATCAGCATATACCCTTTTCAATATTAGTCCTTGTTGAGATTAAAATCTTCCATAATTACCAATCAACCACATCTATCCTTCCACTATTCTAGACAAATATCTTCAATTTCATCAAAATTCAAATATGGAGTTACATAATCGAAAATTGGTATGATGGAGATTGCGATCATACTGTTCGAATGAAACAATCACATTACAATTGTAGCGAATCAATTGTTTTGCTATTCGTCTGTATATTTGATCTAAATACATAACATCGATATCTTTATGGCTACACATTGAAAAAAATTTCTGAAATTTGTACCAATATATTTCAAATACGCACTTGGTGTTATGAAGGTTTACTTGATTTTGAGATTTACTGGTGTGTAATTTTTTTGCGTATCTGTAGAATGGCTTCAATTTTATAGGAAAACTAGATCAAGTTTTTTTTTTCAACCATTCTTAGCTGGAAATAAAGCCCAAACATAACGCATTTATGATTCAATACCAGACAGCCCTGTTTCGACCCGTCATAGCTCTCATCAGTGGTGTTACGTTGAACCACAAATTCATTGCTAGAATCAACTGTGATTGAAGAACAAGATTTAGCGAAGAAGCGGGTTTACATCTCTGCCCACGACGGGGCTGGAGTTTGCAGACCATTTTCGGGCAGTTTGGCCACTCTTTTGGCCACTCGACTTCACGTTCATTTTAGACCCGAAACCGGTCTGCAAACTCTACCCCCGCCGTGGACAGAGATGTTAACCCGCTTCTTTACTATAGTAAAGAAGCGGGTTTACATCTATTAGCTATAGCTACAAGCTATAGCTATAGCTTGTTCTCAATCACAGTTGATTCTAGCAATGAATTTGTGATTCAGCGTAACACACTGATGAGAGCTATGACGGGTCGAAACAGGGCTGTCTGGTATTGAATCATAAATGCGTTATGTTTGGGCTTTATTTCCAGCTAAGAATGGTTGGAAAAAAATGAACTTGATATAGTCTCCTTATAAAACTGAAGCCATTCTACTGATACGCAGAAAAATTACACACCAGTAAATCTCAAAATCAAGTAAACCCTCGTAACACCAAGTGCATATTTGAAATATATTGGTACAAATTTGAGAAATTTTTTTCAATGTGTAGCCATAAAGATATCGATGTTATGTAATACGATCAAAAATACAGACGAATAGCAAAACAATTGATTCGCTACAATTGTAATGTGATTGTTTCATTCGAACAGTATGATCGCAATCTCCATCATACCAATTTTCGATTATGTAGCTCCATATTTGACTTTTGATGAAATTGAAGATATTTGTCTAGAATAGTGTAAGGATAGATGTGGTTGATTGGTAATTATGGAAGATTTTAATCTCAACAAGGACTAATATTGAAAAGGGTATATGCTGATAATAACATGTTTGTTCGACTTGGCATTTTCTATAATATCGAGATTCATAATTATTGGAGTACTTTGCTATGAAATATACCGCAATTTGGTCAAAACTGAATTTTTTGTGTGATTTCATCTATTTATATCAACAACATGTATTCAAAAGAAATTAACAGATATTTTAGAGTTGATCTTGAACTGAAATAGATCAAAACCAGTTTCAGTTACACATTTTTCCAAATAACTTTCATACAAGACGATTTAATGACCATTTTTTTGGTTATTTTGGTTATGTTTCTGGTAATATCAATCTGTCGTCATAAAGTCGACATGGATCTTTCCTCTGTGTTATAGTTTGATTCTGAAAGATGATGGATGTCATAGAAAAAGTATGTTTCTATTGAAAATAATATTTTGAACATCAATAAAAACACACTCAAGTTAACTAATGACTCAAAACAACTTCTTACAAAATGTAAACCGAAAAGATATAATGAACAAGATCTTAAACAATATATAAATATTTTTCATTGTTGTCTGTTTATATAAGATATGATGGAAGAGTTGAATTTGATATTTTCAGGAAATACATCGACTCAATAGATACTTATGAGCCCTTCGAAGGAAGAGACCAAGAAATGTTACCCTAAAAAATGAGGACAAGGGATTGATATCATCAGGTTGTGAGTTCATCGTTGAAACAGTTTTCTTTGCTCTTTTCCACACCACCCTCTCTCGAAAGAAAATAGGTGTGTGGTTCAATTTGAAATAAATGACAGTAGGGTTCATTTTTCCAATAGTTCTGCATTGACTCACAAAAATACACCTGTATATCAGCAACAAGATAATATGTTAACAAAAACTTTCAATGTGATATGTGATTTTCACTCGTACATAGAATCGTTCATGTGAGACGAGAATAATTTGTAGTTGATATTATTATTGATCAATATTCATAGATTTTCAATTGAGTAAATGTCCCCATGGAAGAGTATGATAGCTTTCGGGAATTAGATAGCGTTTATCATCGTTAGGATTCAGAGAAATATTCGTTTGTTCTGTTGAATACACCCTATGCTTATAGGATTTTATTGATTTCTTGTGTGATTGCTTTTTCGGTACAATTTTCCAAACAGGCCACGTAATCTTCGAAAGTGATTTTTGTTTTGACAACATCATGTTTAACGCCCATCGCTTTCTTGGATACTCCGAAATTGGCCACAATTTGTTTGATTTCATCATTTTCATAATTCTCCTGCTTCAACATTTTTTTCAGATCAGTGATTTGATCTTCTGACGTTGAAGTTTTAGTTGAGTATAATTTAGATCTGAATCCAATGAAGTCGATCATAAGCTTTTCGTTGTTCTCATCCTTCATCAATCCAATCACTTTCTTATTCGCTCGGGGAATATTGTAAATGATATCTGATTGATAATGGCCAGTATCGAAATACTGATGACAATCATTTTTCATCATCTCATATGGATCATAATTCATAATTTCATAAATCAAACTGTCCGTGTCAGTATGAACTCCGCAAAAATTTTCTCTATACCTAGGAGCCATGTACTCATAATGGAAATTATTTGTGGTCAACTTTGCCAAATCCAGTACTACCATTCCAACATATATAGGTTTGTTGAAGAATATTTCGGATTTTCCCAATTCAATGGCAGTCAAGTTTTTATCAAAGAAAGTCAAACTCTTGAACCGAGGATTGGAGATTCTGGTTTCGGCACCATATCGCCCATCCCAACTCGTTACAAGGCGAACATCAGAGTGCTTTCTCAGATTTTCCATAGTTTTCTCTGAAACAAATATTTATAAATATGGGACAAAAATTTAGTTTTGAAGATAGCAGTACATATCAAATACGGCATTTGCTCATTAGTTTGAATAGGTTCTTTTCAAAATCATTCGAGGCAGCAGTTCGCAAACGTGTGTTCAAGTCTATGTAGGGCTTCAACCATGTGGACTGCTTGAACTTTAGAACACGATGAATCTTGTTCAAAATGAGACCATGTTCTAAGACCTGCTTGAGATTTCTGTAATGATTCACATACTTTCCCTTCGACTGTAGAGTAGCCATCAATTTAAATTGTTTCACATCCGATGTACTTTCGGTTCGAGATTTTTTTGTCTTAGGATCCACATGATCGAGGCAGAACGGTAAATCCTTATGCATGTCGTGAATGTTGTTTGGATACTCCATATCAACTTCTAGTATATAACCTTCCGAGGCATCATTAGGCACAGTTGTGATATCAATGTTGGTGTCCATCCACTCAAACCAGCCGTATGGTAGATATTGAGACATTGCCCAACCATATTGATTATTAACATTGAAATACATTGGGTATGAGTCAGCTTTGGCTTTATCATAATTGTCACCCATGTATTTGTTATTAGCTGTCACTCTTCGCTTGGACTCAGTCCACTTCTTGTTCCCTTTTCGAAAAACTGATCTACATCGGTGAGAAGTTCAAGTTGCTGTTTCGTTTTGAATAACATAGCATCCCATGTATAGCCAGGCAGAGTGAAATAATGGGCAGGATCCAAACCGTAAGTTTTATGACAACTTGAGCGGAACTGCTCGAAGACATAGCCAGAAGCATAACATCCGTCTTCAAATACAGATCCGTATATTTTCCCAATGTGTTTATATTAAAAGTAGCCCAAATCAGCTTGGCACGTGAGTAAGATCTCCTAGGACACGGTTTTTCCTCCAATTTGTTGTGAAAGGTTTCGATAGGGGGTAAATAATCTTCATTGAATTTTTTGAAAGAATCGATATAGTCATACGGCATTACACCCTTTTTTGTCAAAATCTTCTTTTCATCATTCGAGAGGTTGGAGACCTGTGAGATGAGATTTGGAAAATCTGATAGATATGATTCTAACGTATCCAGCGAAAAACTCATGAATCTGAATGAGTTGAAAAATCTGAAGTGAATCTTGCTACCAGAAATATTTTTAGTGAAGGAGATATACTTTCTCTTCGTTATCGGCCAAATGGCGACACTTCCATTGAGATCCAATGCAATATTTTCTATAACAAAATGTGCATCACACCCTGATAAGTTATGATGGGAATTGTTTGATCATCTTGATAGTTTATAATGCACTCATTGTGTGATGGTGTGTATTTGTAGGTATTAGACGATTATGGTCGCATACTATTTTGTCTGATATATTGAATGGTCTGTCACATATATGACAATGAGTTGCTGCCTGAAAAAATACTTCCTGGCTGGCTGATATATCTACATCAAATGGACACTAGAACACAGTTGCAACATCTTCAGCAAACTGACCTATCTCGTCGGCAAACCATTTCATACAATTTTCACCACGAAATGATCGATAAAATGATAGTGTATCATCATAAGAGCGTTTCATATAATATCCAATAGATGCCGAAATGTGTCGTTGATATTTATTGCCATCTTGTGCACAATACACTAGGCATATATGACGAAAGGCGATGTAATTTTATTTTTGAAATTTGTGAACCTCAAAATATGTTTTCCGTCCATAGGTAATTTTGGTAGGCATTCCTGTGTCTTCGAGCAGTCTTCAAAGTGTTTATCTAGTGTAGCTTGCGTGGAAAAACAGTGAAAACACCTATGGCAAAAATATTTTTTTCCATTATGGTTGTCGAGTTGATTAGTTATCAAACTAGATGGATCTTTTATCCAAACAAAGTGTTTTCTGGTTGGTGACGTAACATCATAGACATTTATTGAATCCTCACATCTTTCATCGTAATACATGTCTTGAATCATGAGTAGATTCACATGTTTGCTTTTATTTTTTACTATGCTCAATCTTAGCGGTATTACAGTATACTTGGATTTGAAAAGTTTCAACGTGTAAACATTGACTGAGAGACCATTTTGCTCTTCGAAACTATTTATCTGAATAATTGTCATCGGAAAGTGAATACCTTTCAACTTCAGAACTTTTGAATAGTCAGGATAAGATAGGATGTGATCTGAATGTTGTCCATGGGGAACTGGATACAACGCCAAAACAATGGCCCAAGCGAAGCAGGCATCATCATGATTTTTTGTTTGATATGAGAAGGCAGTTCAATGTATGATGAACCTCTCTGCGGCACAAATTTGTTTACGTTAACCCCCAAATTCACTACTGCTTTCAAAGTCTAACCTCTGTCACGTTACTGAAACACTTTCAACTTTACTATGATTGGCTCCATAACATGTTCCTCAAACCACATATTCATATCAGTGTTACTATGGATGGATGCGTTAGATATTGTGAAATACTTATATTCATTGAAGATTCGACCGCCTTTGACAACCTCAAATTTTCCACCGGATGTCATATTAACCTTTAAAAATGAGGTAGGGTTCTCATGCTTCAGATTACTAATCACTTCAGTCCGGATACGCGAATTGAAAGCCGATTCTGAATCATCCCAATATACTCGAGTAGAGGCTGTCTCTTTCCGGCTAATCAGGCCTGCTCCTTCCTTCATCTCAAATTTCATCTGATTACGTAGTATTGTAATATTGACCAAGAATGCTAGTAGATTTTGTTTCCCACCCATAGTAGTAGTATTTTTCAGATCTTTTTTTATTCGTTTAGAAGCCTTATAACACTCTTCAAGTCCATCCTTCACTGTTTTCTCCTTGTATTCATCTTTTATGAGGCTCAAGATAGATGCGATATATTTCATCACATCAGCAAACATTTTTCAAAATTGCAGAAGCAGGTTCAACAATAATTGATTGACCGGAATGGAGCGCCAGAAAATATTCCTCGAACAGTAAATTAGAAACAGCACTACCTAGCGGGGAAAACTTTGCGTTAGAAGTAATGTGACCAAATATGAATATGAATAAAATCTTTGGGAAAAATTCTTTGAGTTACTTGTTTTCGCCTTCTTTAGTCTGATCGTAAGTATCGATATTAGGTCGAATCCAACTCATGTATTGGAACAGAATGCTCGTTTGTATCAAACTCCTAGTGTTGCACTTCTCATGGATACATCATTTTCACAGTCAAACCACACTCCACCGTCAGATATTGCAACATAGTGTTGCATTTCAAATGATTAGATTGTATTGCAATACGTGAAAGTTCTTGTTAGGCGAGCATATGCATGTGTGAGAAATATCAATCTATTCTACTGCAAAATAGCATGACCCTACGCATCTCTTTTGGAAACTCCGCAAATCTCCGTCTAGCATAACCTGGGCAGTGAATAAACTCACATTCAGTTTCAAGCTCAAACCAAACTGCTCTGTCAGATCTTGACATGATGGGGGAAAAACAGACCAAAGTGAGAACAAACCTGCTTTTCAGTTGAAATCATATCAATATCATTTACTATATGGTTTCAGATTCGTAATAAATTATGTTTCGAAAAGAAAAACGTAGTGTGACATTTTAAAGTATTACATCATTTTTAAGCATGCGGAAGTTCATGAAGGGCATGCATATGTGTGAGAAATATCAGTCTGTTTTCCTGTAAAATGTCAAGTGTTGACACTACATGTCTACAAATCTCCGTCTACCATGACATTGGCGGAGAAGTCAAAGTCAAATTTCAGTCATCATTTTTGATACATGAATGTATATATTACACGTCACATTCCGCAAAAGATATTTTATCTTATATATTTTATATATCAATAACAGCACATGTTACACAAAAATATTATTTTCATACTCTATCAGGAAGTAAAAACAACTCGTTTCTAAAAAGTCTTTGACTTTTTTCTTGAATTTGAGAAAATTTGTTCCACTTCTGATGCTGTGTGATAATAAGTTAATACATTTTGCCCCGGCGTAAAGCGGCGAACCTTTGTACTCATTATGGTTTATTTTTTCCTGATGGAAGTCGTTTCTGCGTCTCTTTTGATGACAGTGAATTTCCTCATTTCTTATTAGCAAATGGGAATGTACATGAACGTAGCTTAATATTTTGTAAAGAAAAATGCATGGTTATGTAAAATTTTTTTCATCTTGGAATGTTTTCTTAGAAGATTCTCTCTATTTGAGATCAAAAATTTGTCTGATGAAGCGTTTTTGCCTTATAAAGATTCTATTCATTTCTGATGAGTGTTTTCAAATGGTAATATTTATATTAAGCTTAGAATACACTAGACCATAGTATATATCCAAGAAATTATGTCTCAAAAAATGTAAGTCCATTGTTAGGAAGGCAAAATACGTTTTTTAGAGAAGTGCACAAGTATTCGATGTGATTATTGAAAGACAATTCGTTGTCAAGTTGTGCTCCAAGGAATTTTGTATATTCTGTTGTTTCAAAACCTAGATTTATTTGGAAAGGGCGCTGATACTTACTTGAAAACTGGATAAATGTTGTTTTATTTCCATTATTTATTAAATGATTGTTTCTACACCAACATTCGAATTCATTGATTACTAGTTTCGTTTTATTCTCAATTTCATTTGGATCTGGGGACGTCACAATGTTGTGTCATCGGCATACATGAAAACCCGCCCCTGAAGAAAATCGTAGTATTTAGTTTCAAGGTTGAACCAAACTTCACCATCAGATTTTGCCAATATGTGGAAAAAATGAGACCAAAGTGAGGCGATACCCACGTTTCAGTTGAAGTTACGTCAATATCATCTACTATGTTGCTTCAAATTGTAATGTAATTATATTTCAAGAAAAAATATAGTGTAGCATTTTGAATCATCATTAAATATGTGGTACCTAGTTCATGTTAGACATGCATATGCGTGAGAAATGTCAGTCTGTTCTCCTGTAAAATGTTATGTGTTGAGTCTACGCATTTGTTTTGGGGCAGATAATAATCTTGCATTTATTTCAAAGTCGAACTAAACTTGGCGGGTAAATCTGGCAATGACAGGTGAATGAATTCATTTTCGATCAAAGTGATGGCACATCCTACTTTTCATTTATAGTTACTCTGATGTCATATGCTGTGAAGGTCGAAACGGAATGCAAAAGCTACGTGCAATATCAAAATCGACAAGTTTTTGTCATACGGGACCAAAAATACAGGCACAAACTTTTCTCATTACTTGTTACTTATCTCTAATCATTTTATAACTTTTAACTTTGCAGTCCGACGCGGGCCTCAATAGTTCAATGAGGTTTCAAAGCGGAAATGGGAGGTCAAATTTTGCTATAATCGGGAGAATTTCTGTCAATTGTTATATTTATCCAATTCGCCCTAACCATAACTTGGCACAGCTCAAGTTGATAATTTTCAGATTAATACTTCACGAGATTCTACAATATCATCTATACAAATGCACGTTATTTAACTCTCTTCAGTTCACCCTACTTTGCTACCCACTAGAGATGCCTGACGTTACAGCCAAGTCCACCTCCCAACTGGATGCGATAACAGATGTCGATACGAACAGGCAGTGGTCGTTGCGCTCTCGAAGAGGGCAGACGTTAGCACAGTCCTCGGCCACCTGCGTGTCACCATCGATAGCGAGGCTAGAGCGATGCGTTACGTCACGTTGAGAGAGATGAGGGCACACCGATGAATACGCGTTACTGAGCCACACAACGTGGAGTGAACATCTTGCTCTCTTGCCGTTGAATGGTTGCTGACGTCACACCACTACTAACTTGGTGGGCTCACACCGATGGAACATTCATTACTTGAAGGATCTTCGAAGTATGCAGACGTATGTTTGTACATAGACAAGCACATGATGAAACCCTGTGTACACCATTCTCATACACACACACACACACCAATGAAATGTAATTACGTCACTATGTCACACACACACACACACAAAATCTCATATGAAAAAAATTCTGAACGATCTATGCACCAGACCCTTCAAGGTCACATCGCCTTGATTTTACTAAACAACAACAAAAAATGCAATTAATACGTCATAATGGTGGGGGAGGCCCAGAACCGGCAGTATTATACTACTGACGCCACAGTTATTATTGAAAAACAGGAATTAGGTATGAAAGTGATTAATTATATAACGAAAAACGATTTTAGCACGATGAATCACGATCCAACTACAAAATATGAAAAACAAATTAATAGCCTAATAAAATCCAACAAACAGATCTTTAACAACAAAACATTGAACAGATACACAGTCGACAACCCAAAAGCACCAAAACTCAACGCACAGATAAAGATATATAAGGAAAATAAACTTAAAAGACCGGTTATCAATTTCACCAAAGCACCTTCATACAAAATTTCAAAAATCATAGCCGACGAACTGAAAAACAAAATCAACAGAAACAACGACCACATCATCAAAAATTCAATGGAATTCACAGACAGAATCTCAACGACAAATGTCAGCCTGAACACTAAACTATTCTCGTTCGACATAAAAAACATGTACTCCAACATACCAGTCAACGAAAGTATAAACATCATATCTGATAAACTAAAACACCAAAATATAGACAAAACCTACATTAACCAAATGGAACACAGTCTAAATACAATACTCAATCAAAATTATTTCGAATCTGAAGAAAAAAATTATAAACAAACAGATGGACTAGCGATGGGATCCCCACTATCTAGCATTATATTCGAAATATACCTGCAAACCATAGGTAGCAATAATAAAAACAGATGATGCAAAAGAGAATGGTTCAGATACGTTGACAATGGACTGGACATATCACAAAACAATGGAATAAGAATAGACCAAATAAACAATTAACGAAATAAATCAAAAACTATGTTTTCGCATTGAGGAAGAACACAACTCAAAACTTAACTACCTGGACATAACCATAAGATATAACCACAACAAAACACAATTTCAAATGGCAATGTACAGGAAACCTACACAAACAAGCTCCACCATACCCGCAAGTTCAAACCATCCACCATCACACAAAATGGCTGCCTATAACGCATTCATATATAGAATGTTAAGGATACCACTCAGCAATGAAGCCCGAAACAAAGAACGGAAAGTCATATACCAAATAGCGAACGAAAACGGATACACCCAAAAGACAATAGATAAACTAGAAAACAGAATGAAACAAAAATTATAGAACAAGGATCGAGCCACCCCAACAGACAAAACAACAGAAAGATGAACAGCATTTACGTACGTAGGACACCAAACCAAAAAACTAACAACCGTCTTCAAACCACTGAACATCAACATCACATACAAGCCGAACACGAAGATAACACAAAAAATAAACAACTATGAAAAAGAAGAAGACAAAGACCAAAACGGGATATACAGTATACAATGCTCGGACTGCAACAAATTCTATATCGGCCAAACCAAGAAAAAACTGATCCAAAGGTACAATGAGCACAAAAAAGCATACATAAATCCAATAGTATATAAATCAAACCTCGCAACACACGCCATACAAAACAAACATAATTTCCCCCCACCAGAGAACATAAAACTCCTAAAACAAGTTAACAAGGGAAACCGCATGGACATTTGGGAAAACTTGAGAAAGCGTAAGAGCAATTTTACATAAAAATAAATTCAAACCCTACAAACAAAAATTTATAAATACCTTAAAGGAAAGAGATTTCGATGTTCGACTAGATTTCTCTTTCTGGTACCAAGGAGAAGTAGAATTAAACAGAAATTTTTCCTTACAAAATCCTATGGACCGACGAAGCTACCTTCACATCGAACGGCGTAGTCAGTTCCCAGAATTGTAGGTGATAGAATGTCGGGACCAATATTCATTTAAAACAAATGTGTGGTGCGGTGTTTTAAATAATCAGGTAATGGGATCATTCTTTTTTAGACACAATTTAACTTCTCAGGATTATTTGCAATTTCTAAATACTGAGATCAGTGATATAGTAGACAATATGCTGGTTGAAATAAGACACAGTCTGTGGTATCAATGTGACGGGGCTCCTATTCATAGTTCAAGACAAGTCAAAGAGAAACTATTAGAAATGTTTAGGGGCAAAGTTATTGGGCGAAATATGGAGCAAATATGGCCGCCTAGGTCGCCAGATTTAACCCCACTAGATTTTTTCTTGTGGGGTTACTTAAAACAAATCGTTTATAAACAAAGACCTTTTCGTGACGTGAATCACCTAGAAACTGTTATTAGAAACTCTATTTTAAACATAAACCCTGTGAGTATCAGCAACTCAATAAAAGATGTATCAAGAAGGACAATTATCTGCATAGAACGCGATGGAAGACATACAGAAATGTAGTGTATTTAATGTCGTGAGTCTTTTTTTCGTGTTTTTTTGCTATTAGGTATAGGTACATGTTTATTTTAAGTTCCTTTTAATTAAGATTAAATTCCACTGTATTTTTTATTAAAAAAACAATAAACACTCTAAGATATTGTTTCCTAATGTTCCGTTTTGTTCTAATTCATATTGTGAGGCCATTTGCTCATTAAAAAACTCAAGTACTGTATAGTTTGGAAAGCCCCGTTGAAACTAGATGAACTTTTCATCAAGTTTGACAACTTTTATTTTTCAAAATTTGTTTTTAACATCAAAGAGGCTCTTAAAATATTATTATATTACAAAAAAAGAAATTCGGTGACGAGTTTAGTTAAAATAAATGATTTAGTACAGGTGTGCTTAAATTTTGATAAGTAGAAAAAGCAGGAATGCGAAAAAATAGTGAAAATATAAAATACTTATTATGGGTTTGAAACTTGGTGTGTGGGTATAAAATTACACAAGAAAATGTTTTTATCCTTTGATATTTTTGGATATTTTGAAGAATAATGTCATTTTTCGATGTTTCTTTTTTTAAATGTCAATTTTGACAGGTTAAGGAAATCACGTGACCTATTTTGTAGACGCCATTTGACATCATTTCTTAAGCAAAATCTACTGCCAAAATAAAATTTCACATAAAACGATAAATAAAAAAGTTTCCCAATTGATGCGGACTTTATCGGTGACACTGTATATTCTGCTATTCTTAAAAAAGCATTTTTTTCAAAAAATGGTCGTTCTTCCTATTTCTACCCCATGAACTCGATGAAAGACTTTTTTCAAAGCGTGATCCATTTGACGACTGATAAGAATGTACGAAAGATATCTTGTTTCAATTTTGAACATTATTGAACATTTTTCATTGTATGCAGAATTTTTCCCATAAATCGGGCAATATCAAACCAAACAAGATTAAATGAAAAAACATTTTGAATATTACTAATTTTTTTTTCATGTTATGGTGTATATTCATGAATTATTCAGGGCTCAAGTTCTAGATATTTAAATTTGTCAACTGATAAACTACAAAACTAAAAAAAAGAGTTTAATGAAGGTTGATAATGAAACTTTGATAAAATATGTTCGACATGTCTTCCATTTCTTTGAATGCAGAGCTGAAGTCTATGTTCGAAAGATTGTTCTATCCTGCGCAAGACAGCTGGTGTAATGCTGCCAAAAGCATTCATTATTCTAAGTCGCATATTTTCGGAAGAAGCTGGTGGCTAGGTGGCTCGACGTAAACCATATTTTTTATGTATCCTCATAAGAAAAAATCCAGTTTTGTTAAATCTGGTGATCTAGCGGGCCACCGTACAGGCCCATTCCATCCTATACATTTATTGGAAAATACTTCATTTCGATGATCTTTCATTTCTGCCGAATAGTGAGCAGGTGCACATACATTGTTCCATTCATATGTGCCTGAAAAAAGTGTGGACCAATTACATATTCTCCAATGATGCCTCCCCAGACATTTATCGACCACCTATATTGATAGTCCACCTGTCTCAATAAGTGGGGATTTTCTGTCGAATAATAATGGTAATTATGTCGATTCACAAATCCATTTTTATGGAATGTCGATTCATCCGACCATAAAATGTTATTGAAAAAATATTCGTTTTGACGAATTTTTCCCATGGCCCAATTGCAAAGTCTCACTCTTTTCTCAAAATCGGTATAGATGGATGAAAGCGATGTTTCTTCAAAACTCGTTGCACTGATCTCTCACTTATTTATATCCACTATTTCACCAATTTGTCGTTGACTCCTACTAGGATCTTCTTCAAAGCAAGAAGAACTTGCAATTCATTATCTTCATTAGTAGCTGGCTTGATGCGCTCATCTTCAGAATAATTGATACATCCAGTTTCAACAAATCGTTTAATTTTATTTTATTCGCTGAAGGTTGTTTCAGACCGAAAAAATATGGCACAAACTTCGAGATTATTGAAATTATTGTAATTATTCAAGAACGTACATTTTGCGGTGTAATTCAAAACTTGTTTATCTAGCAACAGGTAATTTTAGGCATCAAATGAAGAAATTGCACGGTGTTCTATTTGGAGAATAAATGTGTTATAAACATAATATATATCTCGATCACAGCCGTCACATATGGATTTCACAGTAAAAAAATCATTCATATTATGGCGATACAATAGAGAGTTGTCATTTAAATATATATATATATATATATATATATATATATATATATATAAATATATATATATATATATATATATATATATATATATATATGTATATATGTATATATATATATATATATATATATATATATATATATATATATATATATATATATATATATATATATATATATATATATATATATATATATTCACAATGTTTTTTCATTTAATTTTGTTTGGTTTGATATTGCACGATTTATGGGAAAAATTCTGCATACAATGAAAAAAATAATTTTCCATTTAGAAAAATGTGATCGGTACAAACATTTATTTCGTAAAAAAATATTTGTTTGGAGACGCTATAATGTACAAAATTGAAACAAGATATCTTTCGTACATTCTTATCAGTCGTCAAATGGATTTCGCTTTGAAAAAAGTCTTTCATCAAGTTTATGGCGTAGAAATAGGAAGAACGACCATTTTTCGAAAAAAATGCTTTTTTAAAAAAAACTAATGAACCTAGCCACAGGGAATACTCAATGAAATTTGTAGAGATTTTGTTAACGCTCCTTATGAATCAATAATATACAGGGTGTTCCATTTAAAATAAGGAAGGTTCTGCAAAATTTTGTTTACAATATGTGGCAAGCGGTTTTTCTTACCCTGTATATCACAGGTCGACTTCAGATACATCGTTTGAGAGAGTTACCACTGTAGAATATTTGACCAGAAAAAAAATACAATTGGACTTGGCACAACTTTATAATTTCAAATATTCTGAGTGACGAATATTGGAAAAAAACCTGTCATGCTAGATATCTCAAAAACCGTCAATATTTTCGAAGTGAAGATATACATGAAGTGTCTTTCATTTTCTATGTAGAAACCGAAAAAACGATAAAAAATATAGGTTGTCATTTGAAAAAACACAGTTGGGATCCGCCCAGAAAAAATTGAACACCCTGTGTGACCGCCAATATTTTTATTTTGTCGAGCTCGAGTAATAAGGTAATATTATAGAAATTTAGATTTCTATCTGTTTCCTAAATAGAGATATGGAAAACCGTGCCACTGTTGCAGGACCCTGTATATATACAGTGTCACCATTAAAGTGCGCACCATATGGGAAACTTTTTTTTCGAAAAATTTCAATGAAGTTTAACTTCGATACTTGTTTGTGCTTTAAATTTAACTTAAAATGATGCGGCCAACTGCGACCCACTGGCGATCAGTGTTTGTCAAATTCAACTTTTTTTTTTGAAAAAAATTGAAAAAGTACATTTCTAGATCGAATTTAACAAAAAGTTACTTGAAAAAGTTGTGTCTACGGCAATTTTATATCCATATGCCAAATTTTATGCAACTAGGATAAAGTTAACGTTTTGCCTATTTTTGACAGATATCCCCTTTATTTTAGAAAACAAGTTCGGTTAATTGTCATCAATTCATGTATACATAACAAACCCATCATGGAATTTAACTTTTCTGATGAATTTTTACCTATACGGACATTTTTAGAGAGAAATTAAAAATGTGCTATACAAATTTTAACATGACTGGTGCAAAGTTTCAATCACTTGGCTATTTTCTTAAACAAACGTCAGTACCTTCAATTTTGAAAAAGCAAACATAAAAACTGCAATGAGTATTAATAAAATTACTAGAGTTGAAATTACATTGAAATTTCAATATTCAGTATTTACAAATTATTTATGAACACTAACTAGGGCGGTAAGAATGCTTAATCACGTTGAATAACATTTTTAAGTAGGTCTTGACAAACAAAATGCATGCTACGGTAGTGTCAAGTTGTTGATTTACTTGTCAAATTTTTAACAGTTATTGTTAATAATGTTGTCTCTTCAGGAAAGAATAGAAATAGTTTTAATATGTGGTGAGAAAACACCATACCAGCAAGTAGCTAACATGTTCAATGAACGGCATCCAGGAAAAAATGTTCAACATACTACTTTGTCAAGGATAATGTCGAAATTCAGAGAAACAGGATCCGTAGCAAATCAATTTTAGAAAAAGCACACTTCAAGTAAATATGATGAGGAGGCCCAACATAACATTTGTTTAAAAGTTATTGAACACGGGCGAACGAGCATAACCGATATTATAAAAAATACCGATCACAAGACAGACAGTGTTAGAAAATTTTTATTAAGGAATAAATTTTGGCCTTACAAGCCAAAATTTATTAACACATAAAAAGAACGAGATTTTGATGTCCGTTTGGGGTTTTCATTCTGGTTTCAAGGAGAGAGAGAGAAGAAAATGTAAAGTTTCCGTATAAAATTTTATGGACAGATGGTGCAACGTTCTCTTCAAATGGAACGGTGAGTTCTCAAAATTGCCGATGGGGAGCCTGAGAAAATCCCAATTTCACAGTTAAATGTGGTGATCAGTATTCCTTTAAAACTAATGTATGGTGTGGGATACTTAACGACCAAATAATTGGACCATTTTTCTTTAGGGCAAATTTATTATCCGTCGGTTATCTCAACCTTTCAAATAATGAGGTTAGTGAAGTTTAAGATAATATGCCTTTAAATATCAAATACGACCTATGGTATCAACTTGATGGCGCACCAATACATCACACGGTTGCTGTAAAACAGTCCCTCCAACAAATAATCAGAGGCAAAGTTATTGGACGTAACTGGGAACATTATTGGCCACCTAGATCACCCGACTTGACGCCTTTATACTTTTTCTTGTGGGGTTACCTGAAACAAAAAGTTCACCGAAGTAGACCATTTACTGACATACAACATCTGGAAAATACCATTCGCGAGTGCTGTGCAAATATAAATCCCCGATTTATTAAAAATGCAGTCACAGATGTCAGTAGAAGGACCATAATTTGTATTGAACGTGGAGGACGACATACTGAAATGTAGGCTATGAGTGTTTGACAACCTCATTTAGATCAATAAGTAATTTTTTGTACCCATTTGTATTTTCTATAATATTATTGTTGTTTAAAATTTATAATAATAATAATAGTTCTATTGAAATCATTTGCATTTTTTTTAGTTGCCTCTGCTTTTTCGAAATCAAAGGTTTGTTTAAGAAAATAACCAAGTGATTGAAACTTTGCACCAGTCATGTTAAAATGTTTATAGCAAATTTTTAATTTCTCTCTAAAAATGTCCGTATCAGTAAAAATGTATCAGAAAAGTTAAACTCTATGATGAGTTTGTTATGTATACATGAATTGATGACAATTAACCGAACTTGTTCTTTAAAATAAAGGGGATATCTGTCAAAAATAAGCAAAACGTTAACTTTATCCTAGTTGCATAAAATTTGGCATATGGATATAAAATTTCCGCAGACACAACTTTTTCAAGTAACTTTTTGTTAAATTCGATCTAGAAATGCACTTTTTCAATTTTTTTCAAAAACAAAGTTGAATTTGACAAACACTGAAAGTCAGTGGGTCGCAATTAGCCACATCACTTAAAGTTAAATTCAAAGCACAAACAAGTGCCGAAGTTAAACTTCATTGAAACTTTTCGAAAAAAAAGTTTCCCATACGGTGCGCACTTTAATGGTGACACTGTATATCAAGGGTGCTAATTAAGTATGTATCATAAATTCAACAGACGATTCTTCAGGTCATTTTAAGACGAAATGTTCATATAAATCCTTCGTTCTCAAGGTACAGGGTGTAAAAATAAAAAAAAGGTTTTATCTTGAATATCCTTCACCTAATTTTGTTGTAATTTGGCAATGGTATTCATAACATTAAGGAGCTAGTTTAGCCCGAACGTTATTCAATTTATTAAGTCCAGTGGCGTCTCGAGCGTAATTTGAACGAATATTTTTGACTTAAAAATGTACGCCACTGACTTTTGTGCAATTATCATCATTTCTTCAGATTAAGCAATTGAAAATACAGCTTTTTTGTCTATGGAATTTTTTTCGTATCTTGCTTGGTTTTTAAGAAAGAAAAGTCGACCTAATTGCATATCCCTGGACTTCACAAGGAATAATATGGGGAATTTAATGTTTCTTTTGGAAATTATTATTTTTACAATTTTTCATCATTAATTATGTAACAATAACAAAATATTAAATAACATAACATCTAGACTAACGAATTGCACTAAATAAAGTGTTGGAAAAGGCCTCTTTCGGCTTCAATACAACCGTTTAGCCGCCGCATCATTGAATTTCGCACTCTTCTGAAAATACCATAAATAATAATCAAGGGTTGCTTTGGAAAACGATTGCAGCATTTAATTTACAACTTGACAGTTGTTGTCAACTTTATAAGTTTTTAATTTATAATTGTTATATAAAGTGTGTTTAGTGGTTATTTTTCGAACCATTTTTGTAAAACATGGTTCAATTTACTAACAGTGAAATGGCAGATATGCATTTCTGTTATGGAATAGCTCACGGAAACTCGAATGCTGCAAGACGCATTTACCATGAAAGATTTCCTCAGCGTGTAGTGCCTAATAGAAGAACTTTTGTACGTCTCCATGCACGACTTTCTGAAACAGGCAGCTTTAAAAGATCGACGGTTGTCATTGGGAGACGAACGATTGGGTACGAACAGTTCAAATTGAAGAAGCTGTTTTAAATGAGATTGAAGTAAATCCTCATATCAGTACTCGGAAAATAGCTGAAGAACTGAATATTACCCATGTCACAGTGTGGCAGATTTTAAGAGCCCAGCAGTTATATCCCTATCACATGCAACGTGTGCAAGCTCTATTGCCCAGAGATTTGCCTGTAAGACTAGCTTTTTCTAATTGGTTACGCGGGAAAATAAGAAGAAATCCAGGTTTCCTAAGTCGAATATTGTTTACAAATAAAGCTTGTTTTTCTCGCAATTCAATTATTAACTTCCACAACAATCACTTCTGGGCCGAAAACAATCCACACGCCTTGATAGAAAATAATTGTCAAAAACAGTTTTCTTTTAATATTTGGGTTGGAATTGTCGGTGACCATCTCATTGGGCCTCACTTCCTTCCACCTAAACTTAATGGAGAAGAATACCAAAGGTTTTAAAATCTTTTTTACCTGGACTTTTACAAGAAATTCCAGTCATGGAAAGATTCCGTATGTGATACATGCACAATGGTGCTCCTCCACCACACTTTAATGTAGTGGCACGGCAATTTTTGGAAGAAAATTACCATAATCGCTGGATTGGGAGAACAGGCTCACACCCATGACCACCTCGCTCGCCCAAAATGAATCCTTTAGATCGTTTTCTCTGAGGACACCTTAAAGCGTTGGTATACAAAACTGCTATTCAAAGTGAAGAAGATTTACGGAATAAAATCATTAATTCATGTGACATAATAAAAATACGCACGGTTGTATTGAAGCAGAAAGAGGCCATTTCCAACACTTAATTCAGTGCAATTCGTTAGTCTAGATGTAAATGTTACTTAATATTTGTTGTTATTGTTACATAATTAGTAATGAAAAATTGTAAAATAATAATTTACAAAAGAAACATTCAATTCCCCATTTTATTCCTTGTGAGGTCCAGGGATATGCAATTAAGTCGACTTTTTTTCTTAAAAACTGAGCAAAATACGAAAAATATTCAAAAGACCAAAAAACTTGTATTTCTAATTGCTTAATCAAACAAAATATTAAAAATTGCGCAAAATTCAGTGACGTACATTTTTAAGTCAAAAATATTCGTTCAAATCCCGCTCGAGCCGCCACTGGACTTAATAAATTGAATAACGTTCAAGCTAAACTAGCTCCTCAATGTTATGAATACCATTGCCAAATTACAACAAAATTAGGTGAAGGATACTCAAGATAAAACCTTTTTTTTTTATTTTTACACCCTGTATCTTGAGAACGAAGGATTTGCGGACCCATGTTTATATGAACATTTCGTCTCAAATGACCTGAAGAATCGTCTGTTTTTTTAATGGAAACACCCCCCTAAAATCTGAAGTTGTAAACCGATTTTAATAATTTTTTTTGAAGTGTCAAGTACTGAAAGGTCTACCTTGAGACAAAATTTTAAATGTTTATTAAAGTTTCAGAGCATACTACGATATTTTTTCTTAGCCGAAAATCGGGATTTTTTATTAGCGATTTTTTTATTGAAAAAATCACTACGCCACTGGATTCAGAGTGCCTCTAAACAGGTGCGACCGAAATTTCATGAAAAAATATTCATTATTAACAAAGTTATGACAACTCAAAAACTCGAAAACTCACACAGCTAACAGTTACAACAGATATAGCCATGAGAATTTTTTTTTATGATTTCAACAATAAAGTGCCGCCAGATGAAAAAAAAAACAAATAGCGTAAATATTTTTAATGAAAATAACGGAATTACATTCAAGTTTTCACGCAAATCAACTAAAACTAAGATCTAATATTTCATTTTAAATCTTAGTTGCCATGGAAATGATATTACAGTTTGACATTTGTGTATGAATTGAAGGGGTTATATTTTTTAGGAGTGATTAATTTTTGGTAAAGAAAGTTTTTGGCTTTCTACTACTTCATCTTGATACAAAAAAAAGAAGGATGAGGGAGTCTTCCAGAGAAAGGAAGGAAGTAACTCTATACATGGATGTGTAGATCATGCAAAGTAACTTTTAGACACAAACTGAAAGAAAGTCCTCTTGAAACAGCTACTTTCATATAAACATTGGATTATACGAAAGAAAAAATTCTTTCGAAACAAATACCTACTTCTATATGAACACTGAATTATACAGAAGATACTTTTCTCTACTCAGTTTGTATTTCAAACATTCGTTGTGGAATAAAAATCAGATATCATTCACATGAGTTCTACTTTAAATGAATGGTAACAAACTGCACTTACATAGAACACTGCCATCCTCACTTAAGGCGAAACATCGGTGTATACCAGTGAGGATGGCAGATTTCAGTTTGTGTCTGAAAGTTACTTCTTTGCATGATCTACACATCCATGTATAGAGTTACTTCCTTCCTTTCTCTGGAAGACTCCCTCATCCTTCTTTTTTTTGTATCAAGATGGAGTAGTAGAAAGCCAGAAACTTTCTTTCCCAAAAATTTAAGTGGTCTATTGTCAACAATATTCACCTTACAGTTCTTCGAATTATTTTGTGTCACGGCTGCAAGATTGAGCGTAAGAGAGAAAATTGAAATTTTACGCCTGGGACGTTAGAAGTGCTAGAGAAGTTTGTAGAATATTTGATGAGAGACATCCAGATCGTCCTCGTATTAGCTGCGGTACGGTGAATAAAATAAATAAAATATTCAATGAAACTGGTGCAGTATCAAAAATGATGTTAAAAAGTAATCCTGCACAAAGACGAAACAGGAATGACAGGAATGATCAAATCATTTTAGATTATTTCGGAAATAATCCTAATGCCAGTATAAGGAATGCTACTTTAGATTGAATATTCCACGAGAAACTATTCGGAGATGTCTCAAGGCGAAGAATATTAAACTCAAGCCAAAATTTTTACACACACTTCAAGAAGGCGACGAAGCAAAACGCCTGGAATATTGTTTATGGGCCCAAGGGGAAAATTTAACCAATAGAAATTTCCTAAAAAATATTTTATATACCGACGAAGCCACTTTCACTACAAATGGAGTAGTGTCATCACAGATTTGTCGCTATTGGGCAGCGGATAATCCTAACTGGGTAATAAACTGTAAAAGCCACTATTCCCAAAAAATCAACGTCTGGTGTGGGATATTGAACGAACGAATTATTGGTCCTTTTTTTTGAGGAAAACATTAATGCGCAGAGGTTTCTAGAATTTTTAAATACAGAGTTTTGGGATGCTATTTACGAGCTGCCAATCAATGAACGATCAAATTTAATTGTCCAGTTAGATGGGTGTTCAGTTCATCATGCCAGAGCTGTGAGGCAATGGTTTAACGACCATTTTCCAAACCGATGGATAGGCCGTAGTAGTCCGTTTATAGAGTAACCACCCAGATCTCCAGACCTCACAGTTTTGGACTTTTTTCTCTGGGGACTTCTCACACAAAAGGTTTACAAAAACCGCTCAAGAGATAGAAATGAACTTTGTGCAAGAATTCGACAGGTATATGCAGATATTAGCCCTCAAGAACTAAGGAACGTAATCAGAAACATTCGTAAGCGCTACGACACATGTATCGAAATACGTGGTGGATTAGTAGAGGCTACTAGAATATGAGTCAGAATTAATTGTTGCACTGAATCGAAACATTTCAATAATTAGTTATTAGTTACGTTTATTAAATTTTTTTGCTTCATTGTTAGTTGAATTGTGTGAATGTAATTCCATTATTTTCATTAAAAATATTTACACTATTTGTTTTTTTTTTCATCTGGCGGCACTTTATTGTTGAAATCATAAAAAAATGATATATTGTGACTGTTAGCTGTGTGAGTTTTCGAATTTTTGAGTTGTCATAACTTTGTTATGAATATTTTTTAATGAAATTTTGGTCACACCTGTTTAGAGGCACTCTGAATCCAGTGGCGTAGTGATTTTTTCAATGAAATATATATATATATATATATATATATATATATATATATATATATATATATATATATATATATATATATATATATATATATATATATATATATATATATATACAGGGTGTCCCTGGACTTCCTCTTTTCCTCTCGGGAATGTATAGATGGGGTCAAAATATCACCAGTATTTCATATAACTTTTTTTCCTAAAAGTCTTCGTAACCAAGTTACGGGCCCTCGAAGTTACAAAATGAAAAATGTTTTTCTTTGATAACTTTTCAAGTGAATATTCAAAATCATCCAAATTTTGGTGATTGACTAAACAAATGAATTCCGTCGATGAGTTTTCATGCAGGAGTCAGTTGTTTTGCTACAAAGTTAGGAACGGACTACCCCCGATGGTCCACACCCCAAAACTTTGAAATGACAGATATTTTTCAATATTTTTCAAGAAAATAAGGTTACTTGGACAATTTTATGAATAAAAGTACTCGTGTGGAAAGTCGATCGGAGCAACGAGTCTTGATAAAAATGTAGTTCTACTCGACGACATCAAACCCGCTCGTCCACCATTATTTGAAATGAATAATTATCAAAGCAGAAATAATAATGATAACGTTAATTCAACAACATTTATAACAGGAATAATACAAAGTATGCTAAAATGAAGTCGTAAAAAAAAGTACAGTACCTATATGGAAGTTTAAGTCACAATTGTGATAGCAGATATTTTTTCAAAAGAAATATCAAGTTCTGTAGATTCGTGGTGTTTTTAAACTAACAAGCTACTCTACTATGAAATATCGAATTCATTCCATATTTTGTATGTACATAATACGTGTGGAATAATCACGTTTCGTGTTGATCAGTTATCTGAATCTCATGAAACTCAACATTCGAATGTTTCAAATTCTTCTTCACAGCTAAACTGTTGAGGAGTTTCACTGATAATTATAATTTTATGGGAGAAATTCTTTAACACGAATCTAAATTTAGCTGAAAAAACGCACATCGGAAAAAATATTTACTATACTAATAAAAAGCAAACGAATGAACTACAAAAACGGCTGCACATGATCAGGTGAAAAATAACCAGGGAATAATTATGTTCCATTCCTTTCACAGATGTTGACAAAAAAACCTTTTAGAAAGTTTTGATAAAAAATGAGAAACTGGAATGCGATTTTGTTTTGTTGAGTGGTGCGTTGTCATATGACTATCATTGTATTGTCAATATTCTATAGGATATTTTGAATTTTTTTGATATGGCCGAACAGTTTACATTCAATGAATATGCAGATATGCATGTATTTTATGGACGAGCATTTTGTAATGCTGCAGAAGCTCGTCGTCTGTATTCCGAACATTTTCCCAATCGAACGGTACCGTCAAGAGAAACATTCGAGCGTGTCGATCGCAGCTTGAGGGAGACAGGTATGTAATAATTGATAATTAATTTGAGCACGTTGTTTTATTTCGATATTATTGTAGGTACAGTTTTGCCAAAAGGAGGTGGTGAGGGCGCTCCTAGGACTGTACGTACCGTTGTATTGGAGGAAAATATTTTGGAAGCCGTCGCTGATGATCCTTCAATGAGCATCAGAAATCTATCAGAACAGTTCCATACATCCAAGTCCACTATTCGTAGAATAATTAGGGAACAACTGCTCCACCCATTTCACATCCAGAAGGTACATGCCATGACACCTCAAGATTTTCCAGCACGACTGGAATATGCCAATTGGTTCATGGATAGGCAAAGAGAGGATATGACTTTTATTAATCGAGTTTTATTCATTGATGAAGCAGGTTTCAGTAGAGATGGAGTTATCAACTCTCATAATCTCCATATATGGGCCGAAGAAAATCCCCATGGGATATTGCAAACCAAACACCAACGGAAATTCAACGTGAATGTTTGGGCTGGTATCATAGGAAACCATCTTATAGGACCATTCGTTCTACAGGACCGATTGAATGGAGAACGTTATTTGGAGTTCATTCAGAACGATTTGAATGGACTTTTGGAACATGTTCCATTGCAAACCCGGAAAGATATGTGGTTTATGCATGATGGCGCCCCTCCTCATTTTAGTTTGATTGTGCGTGACCATCTGAACCATATTTTCCACAATAGATGGATTGGTAGAGGTGGACCATATTCATGGCCATCGCGGTCTCCGGATTTAAATCCATTGGATTTCTTTCTGTGGGGGCATCTAAAAAGCCTTGTTTACGCTACACCTATTCACACAAGAGATGCATTGTTGAATAGAATAACATTACATTGTGAAGCCATACGAAACGACCCTGGAATGCTATTTCAAGTACAGAGAGGGTGTCTTCGCAGACTAAGAAAATGTATAGAGGGAGAAGGTGGTCATATCGAGCAGTTTCTGTAGCGGATTTTTCATTTCTGTTTGCTCTTGAGGCTCTCGAGTTTCGTTAGTTAAACGTGTTTGCATTATAAAAATTCGTTATGAACATTTTACCTATCATTTCCATTTTCCTTAAAAACTAATATTTTCGAATAATGGTAGACATATCAGGATAAATGTTGTTGAATTAACGTTATCATTATTATTTCTGCTTTGATAATTATTCATTTCAAATAATGGTGGACGAGCGGGTTTGATGTCGTCGAGTGAAACTACATTTTTATCAAGACTCGTTGCTCCGATCGACTTTCCACACGAGTACTTTTATTCATAAAATTGTCCAAGTAACCTTAATTTGTTGAAAAATATTGAAAAATATCTGTCATTTCAAAGTTTTGGGGTGTGGACCATCGGGGGTAGTCCGTTCCTGACTTTGTAGCACAACAACTGACTCCTGCATGAAAGCTCATCGAAGGAATTCATTTGTTTAGTCAATTACCAAAATTTGGATGATTTTGAATATTCACTTGAAAAGTTATGAAAGAAAAATATTTTTCATTTTGTAACTTCGAGGGCCCGTTACTTGGTAACGAAGGATTTTAGGAAAAAAAGTTATATGAAGTACTGGTGATATTTTGACCCCATCTATACATTCCAGAGAGGAAAAGAGGAAGTCCAGGGACACCCTGTATATACAGGGTCCTGCAACAGTGGCGCGGTGTTCCATATCTCTATATAGGAAGCAGATAGGAATCTAATTTTCTATGATATTACCTTATTACTCGAGCTCGACAAAATAAAAATATTGGCGGTCACACAGGATGTTCGATTTTTTCTGGGCGGATCCCAACTGTGTCTTTTTAAATGGCAACCTATATTTTTTATCGCTTTTTCGGTTTCTTCATATATGTATATCTGCACTTCGAAAATATTGATGGTTTTCGAGATATCTAGCATGACAGGTTTTTTTTTCCAATATTCGTCACTCAGAATATTTGAAATTATAAAGTGGTGCCAAGTCCAGTTGAAATTTTTTTGGTCGAATATTCTACATTGGTAACTCTCTCAAACGATATATCTGAAATCGACCTGTGATATACAGGGTATGAAAAACCGCTTGCCAAATATTGTAAATGAAAATTTGCAAAATCTTCCTTAGATTAAATGGAACACCCTGTATATTATTGATCCATAAGAAGCGCCAACGAAACCTCTACAAATTTCATTGAGTATTCCCTATGGCTAAGTTCAATAGTTTTTCTTAAATGAGCATTTCTTTCGAAAAATGGTCATTTTTTCAAAGCGAAATCCATTTGACGACTGATAAGAATATACAAAAAATACCCTTTCCTTAAAATATCGCCCATTCCTAAAATTACCTGTTGCTAGATAAACAAGTTGCGAATTACACCACAAAATGGACGTTCTTGAATAGTTACAATAATTTCAAAAATCTCGGAATTTGTGCCATATTCTTTCGGTCTAAAACAACCTTTCAGCGAATGAAATATTTATTGGAAATCAAGTAGTCTGGCAAATGACAGAACAAAATATTTGGCTGCAAATGAATATTGAAATTTTTTGTCAATCGTGAAGTTGAACTGTCGGTATAATTTCATCAGAATGTTGTTATCAAAAAGTGATTTGATTGATATGATTTTCATATTAGGTGAATCAGACAGGAATTGTTTATTGGCAAGTAGAATTTATTCTCAACGGTATCCAGATAGAAGGCATCCAGATGAAAGATCTTTCCGAAAGGTCTTGGGACGATTCGTTGAAACTGGATCTATTAATTATTCCAAACATGAGCGCATCAAGCCAGCTACTAATGAAGATAATGAATTGCAAGTTCTTCTTGCTGTTGAAGAAGATCCTAGTAGGAGTCAACGACAAATTGGGGAAATAGTGGATATAAGTGAGAGATCAGTGCAACGAGTATTGAAGAAACATCGCTTGCATCCATACCACGTTCAGTTACATCAAGAACTACTGTATGCTGATTTCGAGAAAAGAGTGAGATTTTGCAATTGGGCCATGAACAAAATTCGTCGAAACGAATATTTTTTTAATAATATTTTATGGTCGGATGAATCGACATTCCATAAAAATGGATTTGTAAATCGACATAATTACCATTATTATGCGACAGAAAATCCTCACTTATTGAGACAGATGGATCATCAACATAGGTGGTCGATAAATGTCTGGGGAGGCATCATTGGAGAATATGTAATTGGTCCATACTTTTTTGAGGGACATATGAATGGTGCAATGTATCTCAATTTCTTACGAAATGATTTACCAGGTTTGTTAGATGATATTCCTCTTGACCTCCGCAATAGAATGTGGTTACAACATGATGGTGCACCTGCTCACTATTCGGCAGAAGTGATAGATCATCTAAATGAAGTATTTCCCAATAAATGTATAGGACGGAATGGGCCTGTACGGTGGCCCGCTAGATCACCAGATTTGACGAAACTAGATATTTTCTTATGGGGATACATAAAAAATATGGTTAACGTTGAGCCACCAACTTCTCACGAAAATATGCGACTTAGAATAACGAATGCTTTTCGCAGCATTACACCAGCTGTCTTGCGCAGGGTAGAACAGTCTTCCAAACATAGACTTCAGCTCTGCATTCAAGAAAATGGAAGACATGTTGAACATATTTTATGAAAGTTTCATTATCAACCTTAATTAAACTCTCCCTTTTGAAGTTTTGTAATTTGCCAGTTGACAAATTTGAATATCTAGAACTCAAGCTCTGAATGAATATAATAACATGAAAAAAAAAGTTATTTATAATGTTTCTTTCTTTTAACTTGTTTGGTTTGATATTGCACGATTTATGAGTGAAATTCTGCATCCAATGAAAAAATAATTTTCCATTTAGCAAAAAGTGATAGGTACATACATTTATTTCGTTAAAAAATATTTGTTTGGACACCTTCTAATGTACAAAATTGAAACAAGATATCTTTCGTATATTTTTATCAGTCGTCAAATGGATTTCGCTTTGAAAAAATGACCATTTTTCGAAAGAAATGCTCATTTAAGAAAAACTATTGAACTTAGCCATAGGGAATACTTAATGAAATTTGTAGAGGTTTCATTGGCGCTTCTTATGGATCAATAATATACAGGGTGTTCCATTCAATATAAGGAAGATTTTGCAAATTTTCATTTACAATATTTGGCAAGCGGTTTTTCATACCCTGTATATCACAGGTCGATTTCAGATATATCGTTTGAGAGAGTTACCAATGTAGAATATTCGACCAAAAAAAAATTTCAACTGGACTTGGCACCACTTTATAATTTCAAATATTCTGAGTGACGAATATTGGAAAAAAAACCTGTCATGCTAGATATCTCGAAAACCGTCAATATTTTCGAAGTGCAGATATACATAAAGTTTATTTTATTTTCTATGAAGAAACCGAAAAAGCGATAAAAAATATAGGTTGCCATTTAAAAAGACACAGTCCGCCCAGAAAAAATCGAACACCCTGTGTGACCGCCAATATTTTTATTTTGTCGAGCTCGAGCAATAAGGTAATATTATAGAAAATTAGATTCCTATCTGCTTCCTATATAGAGATATGGAACACCGCGCCACTGTTGCATATATATATATATTATAAATAGATAAGTACTCTTTGATCATTCTCGTATTGATTTCAATTTAAGAGCCACCGGTAGACTGCTGTTTCAGCCGACAAAATGAGATAAAACCGAGAAAGAACTTGATAAAAAAGCTGCGTAAACGCAAGCGAAACATAAGTGGAACCACCTATTGGTGTGACACCCAAGTCAACAAACCGCGGACACGTGTTTCTTACTTGATAAGTACTTTTTTATCATTCCCATATTGATTTCAATTTAAGAGCCACCGGTATATAGCTGTTTCAGCCTATTGGGCATCGTCAGTAACGGGCAGGCGGTCCTCGATTGAAGACAAAACGAGAAAAACCATGATAAAACAGTTGCGTAAACGCAAGCGAAACATAAGTGGCTCTTAATTGAAATCAATATGGGAATGAACAAAAAGGACTTATTCATAAATATATATATATATATATATATATATATATATATATATATATATATATATATATATATATATATATTCAGGGTGATTCAAAAGTACTTTGACAAACTTCAGGAGGTGATTCCTCACAATATTCTAATATGAATTGTCCAAATAAATAAATTTCCGGAAACGCTTCGTTTCCAAGATACAGGATGTTGAAGTTTTATTTTTATTTTTTTCAAATAACTTTTGAAATAGGTACCGAACTTTCGAAACTTGGTAATTGTTCTTATTGCTCTTACTCGTAGGGGGCGATACCTACACTTCTTTTTCTTTTTTAAAGATTCATAACTTTTTTGGGCATACTTCTAGCACATTTTTCAGTAAAAAAAATCGATTCCTCTATCATATCTACGTAAATAAGCTACCCTTGTTACTAGTCGCTGTAAGCAACCGTTTTCTAAATATTTGGACTTGAAAACTTCAAGTCGATTATTTGATAATCGATGCATGTTGAAGTTATTACAAATATTTTGCATTTTTCACAAGAGTACTTTGGAAATAAATTTGACACGTTTGTGAGTAGTTTTGGTAATTATGTACATATTTTGTGACAGTTAGACGTTTTGTTGAAGTTTCCGTTAGTAGAAGTAGAAAACACTTATTTTGAAAAAATGGATTATTTAAACAATAATGCTCATTTAGCCGATATGCATTTCGTTTATGGCCTTGCGGATGGCAATGCGCGCGAAGCAAGACGTATTTACCAGGAGCGATTTCCTAATCGAGTACTGCCTTCAGCTCCAACATTTGCTAGTCTCCACCGTCGTTTGGCAGAAACAGGTAGCTTTAAGAGGGCAGCTGATATTATTGGAAGACCACTAGCAGTCCGAACTCCAGAATTGGAAGAAGTTGTTTTGAACGCTCTCGAGGAGAATCCAGAAACAAGCACAAGAGTAATTGCTGAAGCTGTCAATTCTACTCAGTCCACAGTTTGGAGAATTATCAACAGTTTTATCCATACCATATTCAAAGGGTACAAGCTCTTTTGCCACGAGACTTTCCCCAACGCATTACTATGTGTCAATGGTTTTTGAGAAAATTGGCTGGAAATCCTCAATATTTAAGATGTGTACTCTTCACGGACGAGGCAAACTTCTCCCGAAATGCTATCACAAACTTTCATAACAACCATGTTTGGGCTCTCGAAAATCCGCACGCACTTAGTGAAAGGCATTATCGGTATCAATTTTCTGTAAATGTATGGGCGGCAATAATTGGTAATTACTTGATAGGTCCTTTCTTTCTTCCGCTCCGACTGAATGGCGCAACTTACAGACACTTTTTAGAAAATGAATTGCCGGGACTACTTCAGAATGTACCATTAGAAATTCGTATCCCCATGTGGTTTATGCATGATGGGGCTCCGGCCCATTTTAGCGTTGTAGCCAGGGAATTCCTTAACACAGTCTATCCGAATCGATGGATCGGTAGGGGTGTAGAAGAACCTAACCAGGCGTGGGCACCAATGTCCTCAGATCTAAACCCGATAGATTTTTATTTTTGAGGACATTTGATGTCACTAGTTTATAAGACTCCAGTAGTGAACGAGGAAGATCTAAGAAACCGAATAGTAGACGCCTATGAAACAATAAGAAACACACCAATAATTTTTGAGCGGGTACGAGATTCAATGACTAGACGACTGACTGCCTGTATCTTCGCTGAAGGTGGACACTTCCAACAATTTATTTGAATACAATTTAGTTTCGTTTATTTTAGTTTATTCTACATATTCAAAATTTCCTGAAATAAAATGTTGACATTTCTTGCAAATTTTATTAAAACAAATACTGATTATGCACCCTTGATACAAAAATAAGTGTTTCGCTTAAGGATGTCATAAAGGAACGTACCCAACAGTAATGACCTCTTCAAACGAGTAAAACGTTAAATTCATTTCCAAAGCATTCTTGTGAAAAAAGCAAAATATTCGTAATAACTTCAACATGCATCAATTATCAAATAATCGACTTGAAGTTTTCAAGTCCAAATATTAAGAAAATGGTTGCTTACAGCCCAAAATAGTTATGAATCTTTAAAAAAGAAAAAGACGTGTAGGTGGCGCCCCCTACGAGTAAGAGCAATAAGAACATCAGGTTCGAATTCGACACCTCAAAAACCTCCTATTACCAAGTTTCGTTCAATTAGGTTCAGTATTTCAAAAGTTATTTGAAAAAAACGAAAATAAAACTTCAACATCCTGTATCTTGAAAACGAAGCGTTTCCGGACATTTATTTATTTGGACAATTCATATTAGAATATTGTGAGGAATCACCTCCTGAAGTTTGTCAAAGTACTTTTGAATCACCTTGTATATATACTATTTTTTTTCTTAATTTTCAGTATTTTACTATTAATGTAAGTTACAAAAAGGATTTGAAGCTCTATGACTTCTGTTTGATTATCTGCGAACGATTTCGACAGCTGGTCGTGCTGTCATCCTCTAGGCAGTATTTTATCTGAACGTGTCATCCTGTTGTGTTTCTTTTTATACGGTCCGAACGCCTCAATACAGGTACTTCTGTTGCTTTAGGTAAATTTTCTTGTATTTGGATTAGGTACATCAGGTACTATTCTTTGTGCTAAATCTTCTCTAGGTTTATTGTTTCTAGGAATGTATATTGATTTGTTTGATATATTGAATGTTAGGTCTTGTTGTGTTTTGATTTGTACTTGTTCCTCTAAGTGATTTTTGACTGTTAAATTTATGGATGTTTAAGTTTTCCCAAATGTCCATGCGGTTTTCCTTATTGACTTGTTTTATGAGTTTTATGTTCTCTGGTGGGGGAAAGTTATGTTTGTTTTATATGGCGTGTGTTGCGAGGTTTGATTTATATACTAATGGGTTTATGTATGCCTTTTTGTCTTCATGGTACCTTTGGATCAGTTTACTCTTGGTTTGGCCGATATAGAATTTGTTGCAGTCCGAGCATTGTATACTGTATATCCCGTTTTGGTTTTTGTCTTCTTCTTTTTCATAGCTGTTTATTTTTTGTGTTATTTTCGTGTTTGGCTTGTATGTGACGTTGATATTCAATGGCTTGAAGATGTTTATTAGTTTTTTGGTTTGATGTCCTACGTACGTACATGCTGTCCATCGTTGTGTTTGTTGTTTTGTATGTTGGGTTGGTTTGATCCTTGTTCTGTATTTTTTGTTTGATTATGTTTTCTAATTTATCTATTGTCTTTTGGGTGTATCCGTTTTCGTTCGTATATATATATATATATATATATATATATATATATATATATATATATATATATATATATATATTTCAATAATGAATTCTACAAAAAGGATTTGAAGCTTTATATCTTCTATTAATTATCTGCGAGCGCTTTCGACAGTTGGTAGTAGTGTCATCATCTGGCACTCCTCAAACTGAACTGGTCATCCTGTTGTCTGTCTCTTTATACGGTCAGAGCGTCTTAACTCAGATATTTCAGGTACTTTAGGTACCTGTTTTGTATGGCGTGTGTTGCAAGGTTTGATTTATATACTGTTGGATTTATGTATGCCTTTTTGTGGTCATTGTACCTTTGGATCAGATAACACAAAAAATAAACAACTATGAAAAAGAAGAAGACAAAGACCAAAACGGGATATACAGTATACAATGCTCGGACTGCAACAAATTCTATATCAGCCAAACCAAGAAAAAACTGATCCAAAGGTACAATGAGCACAAACAGGCATACATAAATCCAACAGTATATAAATCAAACCTTGCAACATACGCCATACAAAACAAACATGATTTCCCCCCACCAGAGAACATAAAACTAATAAAACAAATCAACAAGGGAAACCGCATGGACATTTGGGAAAACTTGAACATTCATAAATTCAACAGTCATAAATCACTTATCGAGGAACAAGTACAAATCAAAACACAACAAGATCTCAAATTCAATATATTAAACAAAACCATACACAGTCCTAGACAAGATCTAACACGAAGAAGAGTACCTGATGCAGAACAAATACAGGCAAATTTACCTAAAGTACCTGAAATACCTGAGTTAAGACGCTCTGACCGTATAAAGAGACAGACAACAGGATGACCAGTTCAGTTTGAAGAGTGCCAGATGATGACAGTACTACCAACTGTCGAAAGCGCTCGCAGATAATTAATAGAAGATATAAAGCTTCAAATCCTTTTTGTAGAATTTATTATTGAAATACTCAAAATGAAGGAAAATTAGTTGCATTATATATATATATATATATATATATATATATATATATATATATATATATATACATATATATATATATATATATATATATATATATATATATATATATATATATATATATATATATATATATATATATATAGAAACAGAAGTTAATATTGGACATAGCACTCATGAAAGTGGCAAACCATAGACACGTGTTTCGGGCTTTTGGCCCATCATCAGTATGGTGCAGCCAAGTGTAAGGATGGGCAACACTTGGTTACCAAAAGATAGAAATACAAATGCACGGAGCCACCAACAGGAGCCAACCGCACATTTGTGGTTTCAGTTGATAGATCTCGTGTTCACAAGAAAACTATCAAAATCACCACGGAGGCAGCTATAGCTACCTGCGTGACATCCGGGTCCAGGAAATTATACAAATATGAAAGTTATTGAGTGTCTTGATATAGAAACAGAAGTTAATATTGGACATAGCACTCATGAAAGTGGCAAACCATAGACACGTGTTTCGGGCTTTTGGCCCATCATCAGTATGGTGCAGCCAAGTGTAAGGATGGGCAACACTTGGTTACCAAAAGATAGAAATACAAATGCACGGAGCCACCAACAGGAGCCAACCGCACATTTGTGGTTTCAGTTGATAGATCTCGTGTTCACAAGAAAACTATCAAAATCACCACGGAGGCAGCTATAGCTACCTGCGTGACATCCGGGTCCAGGAAATTATACAAATATGAAAGTTATTGAGTGTCTTGATATAGAAACAGAAGTTAATATTGGACATAGCACTCATGAAAGTGGCAAACCATAGACACGTGTTTCGGGCTTTTGGCCCATCATCAGTATGGTGCAGCCAAGTGTAAGGATGGGCAACACTTGGTTACCAAAAGATAGAAATACAAATGCACGGAGCCACCAACAGGAGCCAACCGCACATTTGTGGTTTCAGTTGATAGATCTCGTGTTCACAAGAAAACTATCAAAATCACCACGGAGGCAGCTATAGCTACCTGCGTGACATCCGGGTCCAGGAATTATACAAATATGAAAGTTATTGAGTGTCTTGATATAGAAACAGAAGTTAATATTGGACATAGCACTCATGAAAGTGGCAAACCATAGACACGTGTTTCGGGCTTTTGGCCCATCATCAGTATGGTGCAGCCAAGTGTAAGGATGGGCAACACTTGGTTACCAAAAGATAGAAATACAAATGCACGGAGCCACCAACAGGAGCCAACCGCACATTTGTGGTTTCAGTTGATAGATCTCGTGTTCACAAGAAAACTATCAAAATCACCACGGAGGCAGCTATAGCTACCTGCGTGACATCCGGGTCCAGGAAATTATACAAATATGAAAGTTATTGAGTGTCTTGATATAGAAACAGAAGTTAATATTGGACATAGCACTCATGAAAGTGGCAAACCATAGACACGTGTTTCGGGCTTTTGGCCCATCATCAGTATGGTGCAGCCAAGTGTAAGGATGGGCAACACTTGGTTACCAAAAGATAGAAATACAAATGCACGGAGCCACCAACAGGAGCCAACTGCACATTTGTGGTTTCAGTTGATAGATCTCGTGTTCACAAGAAAAAGAGATCTATCAACTGAAACCACAAATGTGCGGTTGGCTCCTGTTGGTGGCTCCGTGCATTTGTATTTCTATCTTTTGGTAACCAAGTGTTGCCCATCCTTACACTTGGCTGCACCATACTGATGATGGGCCAAAAGCCCGAAACACGTGTCTATGGTTTGCCACTTTCATGAGTGCTACGTCCAATATTAACTTCTGTTTCTATATCAAGACACTCAATAACTTTCATATTTGTATAATTTCCTGGACCCGGATGTCACGCAGGTAGCTATAGCTGCCTCCGTGGTGATTTTGATAGTTTTCTTGTGAACACGAGATCTATCAACTGAAACCACAAATGTGCGGTTGGCTCCTGTTGGTGGCTCCGTGCATTTGTATTTCTATCTTTTGGTAACCAAGTGTTGCCCATCCTTACACTTGGCTGCACCATACTGATGATGGGCCAAAAGCCCGAAACACGTGTCTATGGTTTGCCACTTTCATGAGTGCTATGTCCAATATTAACTTCTGTTTCTATATCAAGACACTCAATAACTTTCATATTTGTATAATTTCCTGGACCCGGATGTCACGCAGGTAGCTATAGCTGCCTCCGTGGTGATTTTGATAGTTTTCTTGTGAACACGAGATCTATCAACTGAAACCACAAATGTGCGGTTGGCTCCTGTTGGTGGCTCCGTGCATTTGTATTTCTATCTTTTGGTAACCAAGTGTTGCCCATCCTTACACTTGGCTGCACCATACTGATGATGGGCCAAAAGCCCGAAACACGTGTCTATGGTTTGCCACTTTCATGAGTGCTATGTCCAATATTAACTTCTGTTTCTATATCAAGACACTCAATAACTTTCATATTTGTATAATTTCCTGGACCCGGATGTCACGCAGGTAGCTATAGCTGCCTCCGTGGTGATTTTGATAGTTTTCTTGTGAACACGAGATCTATCAACTGAAACCACAAATGTGCGGTTGGCTCCTGTTGGTGGCTCCGTGCATTTGTATTTCTATCTTTTGGTAACCAAGTGTTGCCCATCCTTACACTTGGCTGCACCATACTGATGATGGGCCAAAAGCCCGAAACACGTGTCTATGGTTTGCCACTTTCATGAGTGCTATGTCCAATATTAACTTCTGTTTCTATATCAAGACACTCAATAACTTTCATATTTGTATATATATATATATATATATATATATATATATATATATATATATATATATATATATATATATATATAAAACTACCTACCACGTAGTATCGACTATATCAATCAATTTATTGATTATAATTTACCTGCGGAAGTGACAGAATCCTCAAACGCAAATATTTGATTTGGTGTGTTCGGCATGTTTCCAAGATATACAAAATAAATCTTTATATTTTAATTCCTGTAGAATTTTATTTTTTTCAAGTACTCTCTTCTCCATAGCACTATTTTTACTCTGTTCGAAAACAAATTATTCCTTCCTGTTTATAATATTTAAAATTTTATTTTTTCAATACTCTATATAATATAGTGCGTTTGAAACTTGGCCAACTATTCTTCTGATTGCATTTCTATGGAAGTTATTCACCAAATTTACAATTTTTTTGCGAAAAATAACTGATTAATACAGTTTATTGTATAATGTTCTCTATAAAAGCTTTTTCAAGCTTAAACTTACGCGTAAAATTGAAAATAAACCCTGCAGGTCCGCAAAAACTCCTGCAGGTTAAACCTCCCAGTTGAAAGTCTTGACTTGATCAATCATTTTCGAAAAAAAAATTCCACCTTCTACCTTTCGGATATGAAGAAATTTCACATTCATCACAGAATTGAAAATGAACCTTGCATCGGTAGAAATTCTTGCAGATTGGGATTCACAGGTGACAATTTCGGCTAGTATAATCATTTTGGACAGAACAATTACCAACCTCTAACCTATAGAAAAATTTTACTTTTCTCACATAATCGAAAATAAACCTTGCAGGTCGGTAGAAATTCTTGAAGGTCGGGCTTCCCAAATAGGAATCTCTACCTGATCGATCATTTTCGACGAAAAATTTCACTTTTCTTAGAAAATTCAAAATAAAACTTGCAGGTTGGCAGAAATTCTTGCAAGTTGGCCTTCTCAGATGAAAAGTTGGACCATATTGTCTACTTCCGACAGAAAAAATTTCTACCTCCACCTATCAAGTTTGAAGAAAAATTATAATTTCTCATAAGATTGGAAATGAACCTTGTAGTCGGGTGTTCTAGATATTTATTTCGACCAGCATAATAACGTCTGACAGAAAAATTTCCGCCCCCTACTCTCGGGTATCAAAAAATTTCACATTTCTCACAAAACTGATTTTTTTCACAAAATTGAAAATGAACTTCGCAGATTGGTAAAAATTCTAACAGGTTGGGCCTTCTAGGTAAGAATTTCGACATGAATAATCATTTTCGAAAAAAAATCCAATCGCGCCTTCAGGAGATTGAGTAAACCCTTCGTCTCCTGAAGACAATAACTTGGTTGGTGAAACGCGCGTCGAGTAGGGTAATACAGTTCAGGTGGTTGTGAAAAGTGCATACTGCATGCAAAGAGATACATCTAATCATATACAGTGAAGTCGAGATTATGAAGATAAAACAACAGACAGTATCTTTTTAAGGACAAAACACAAACACTACAGGAAAATCCTTAAGGCGCTCTCAGAGCTGTGCCTGTGAGAAAGTAGCGATTCACATTGGATTTGAACCGCTGGAGATTAGATCCATTTGGAAAAACGTTTTCAGGAAGTTACTTCCACATAAACGCAGTTCCCCAGATTGAAGAGTTCTCAAACAATGAAATTCAAGGTGTACTGAGTTGAACCTCAAAACGATGAGAAGCCACAATCCGTCGCGTATTTCTGATATGTCCGCTCTTGGTGGAATCAAATGTGCCAAGTCACTTGAACATTTTCCGTGAAATTATCTATAGAAGAGAGACGATTCTCCAACCTTTTTTCCATACATGAGAACAATACTGCAAAGAAGGTCTGATCTGAGCTTGACGAAGGATCAAACGTTGCTGAGGTGTGTACAGTTTACTGGGTCGGAACGGTGTTCCAAGCTTTTGAGAAGCAGCCTTTGAAATTTCAGCGACATGATAGTGCCAAGACATGTTGGTGTCCATTTTAACCCCCAACAAACTTATCGAAGCAGAAAGCGGAATTGTTTGACCTGACATTATTATAACCGGTTCGAAGATATTTATCTTCTTGGAAAAAGTCGATGCCTGAGTTTTTGTGGTATTAAATTGAACCTGGTTACTTTCACCCCAATTCGAAATCACTTCTAGATCCTCATTAAGATTTGTAACCCAGTGCTGCCGGTGAAGATGTGCCTCCGTAGCCGATGTCCTGGAATCTGAATAGAATGACGATACCTCAACACTTGATTCTGTATACAACATACACATCTTCAGACGTTTTTTAATACAAACAGATTATTGAATACACATGAAGTAACTATTACATAGTGAAACACAAAAAAGGTATATATACTTTATCCCAGAAACGAAGCAGCGAAATAACCTATTTTACGCTCAGAATTCATCTCTAGGAGAATGAAATTGAAATCAGAGCCCAAAAACATTCATGATTCAACACCAAAATTGAAATTTTCATAGAAAGAAAGCAATTTCTGAAGCGGCAATGAGTATTGAAGCTAGGCCACAGACTTTGCAGCTGTTTACCGTGGGGACCTTTGTTTATCTTAGATGAACATGGTTTGGGTTGGATTCCATAGATGTCGTCTTCGTAACTGGGAATGTCCATGCGTACTTATGAAGGGTATACTTTTAATAGAAGAATCAGAACTCGAGGTAGTAATAATTGGAGTGATCTCAAGTCATTCGGGAATACTCCAAAATTAAAGACTAATATATATTAACTAGTCAAATGCAACATTGGAAGTAGTGTTCCATGTATAGAAATCAATTTTATTTCGTCAGTTATTTGTAAAACTTCCTATGTAACTTAAATTGTTGTAGACCAAAGTAGAAAAATTTTAGAACAATGAACCATTAGTTCGACGTTGCACGTCGCTTGTAGTAAACCACCCTATATAATACCAGTGTTCTTTTTCAGCACTGATTGCTATGAGGGACAGACACCTTGAGGAACGTCGCAGACAATCCGACAGCGGGCATGGAACCTCGGTGGGAGATTCGGAAAGTGACTCTGAAAATAATCCGCAAAACGTTCAACATTTTGAAGACGACAATTTTCCTCAATTTCAAGAAGTGGATGATAGCTTTTCAGAGACGAGTGATAATGATGTTCCCAATTATAATTACGCCAGGGAGTGTCAGAGAGAAGAAATGCAATCTTCTTCAAATAGTGATACAGACGATGAGTTTATGGAAGACAGGCAGATCGACCCGAGAGAATATTCAGAATATAGAGAAAGAATTTTTGATTTTACTAGAAAAGGTATGAGTTGCAAATCAATGATTTATTTCATCCTTCTGAAATACTTAATTATTTTTCAGAATCAACTCGACGATTGTTAGTTGAAGAAATAACTGATGAAAATGCACCAAGTACAAGTGGAATCAAAGAACAGACAAGTAATGAAGAAAAAAATTCAAACATTAATGAACAGGTTGAAAACGATAAAAACACTATAAAACTTAAAAGGCATTACAAGAATGTATGTTTGACGAAAGAAATGAAAGAGTTGAATGAAGAGGAAGAAAAACCTGAAGCCAATTTTTCAAAAGTACTAGAAAAAATAACTAACACAACTGAACACCAGGAAGCATATGTGAGAAATGCAAATAAAATCAACAGTGAAGAACAGAAGATTCAGTATGATAAGGAAAAAATACAAGGAGACCTGATATCCGATGATTATTTTTCTGAAAACAAACGTCTTTTGAAACAAAAAGCAACTGATATTGTCAAAAATGAAGATATGTCAGATTCGACCGTGACATTCGAAGAATTTTTGGAAAGACGTGAGATGGGAAAAATACAAGTACAAGAAGAGGAAAAACAGAAGACAAACAAAAATGTTATTGAGAAAAATTCGGACCTGAATGTGATTAATTTAACAAGAGAAAATATTCGTGAAATCATGGGCGAAGAAGTTAAAAAAATTACTAAGTACACAACAATTCAAGATATTTTGAGAGAAAACGTTGAGGTAAAAGAGTCAGATGTTTGCAGTAGTGATGAAGGTGATGAGAGTGATGGATCTTTCGAAAGATTTGAGGATCAGATTTACAGACAAATGGACAAGCTTCCGCCTACAAAAATTAAAAACATACACGAACAAGGAGATGGTCCACAGGAGTGCAACTTAACAGCAAATGTGAAAACTAAAGAAGAACTGAAAAAAATACTCACATCAAAACCGAAAGAAAATAATGACGAAGACCGAGAGTATAGAGAGATGTTGGAATGGGATATAAAAATACCGCAGCAAAATATACAAATTTTGAAACCGATACAGAGAGAAGTTGTTAATGAAAAAAAAGATGAGATTATAGAACAACTAACGAAAAGTCAAAAAAAGGTCAAATTGGAATTTGAACTGACTCCGCCAGGAGATACTGTAGAAGAAAATGATGTTATCAAATATTCAAAAAATACTTCAGAGAGTATTATTTGCACGAATTATAAGAGCATCTACACAGAAACTGGTAGAGAGGTGAAAGATGGAGATATCAAGCCTTCACAAATACATAAGATGTTGAAAGTATCCCAGAATTATCCCGTCTTTCAAAAAAATCAAAATGAAATCATAAACAATGAAATAAAAAAAGAAGAACAGGAAACAGAAAATGCTTTGATTGCGTGCAATAAAATTTCAGAAGTGAGGGAACAAACATCGGATTTTACCAAGTCTCTTGCCGAATTTAATGAGCGCTCTAGACAAGCAAGAGAAGAAATTGTGAAGGACTACAATAAAGCTATAGAAAAAGAATTGAAAGTTGTTGATAAACTCATAAAAATGAATGAACAAATATTTGGTAAGAAAACATTCTCCACAAGTATTCCATCTAAAAAAGAATTGAGAGGACTAGATCAAATAAAAGACAGTGAATTTAGAAAACATTATGCAGATATGGGAATGCTTTTAGAAGAAGATGATGAAGACGCAGAGGAAATTATGGAACAAACTGTTACTGAAGATATTGCTTCAATATTTGAAAATGCCGACAAATTCACCTTGGTGAAAACTGAAACAGTTCCGCTTACAGACAGTGATGAAGAATATTCAAATACTAGTGAAATTCCCAACAGTGGAGGTTTGGATAGTGATGATTTTAGAAAATATAAAGAATGTCACTCAACAAATGAAGAAGAGTTGGATGAACATTATACATATCAATTAGGGAATGATAATGGATCTGAAAAATGCCACGAGATACTGTTCAAAGATAGTGTAGAAAATACAGATCTCAATGAGGCCTCCATGAGAGAAGATGAAGTTCTAACGACTGAGGCTAATGATCAATCTTCAGAAGAGAAATATATTAAAAGAACAATAAAATGTTCTTTAGAAATGCAATTAGCAAAAGAATCTACTTGGGTTGAGTAATTTTGTTATTATTGTTTGCTAGTGCATATAAAAAATTGATAATTGCTTACACATTGATGCGTTATTGTATAACAAAAATGAATAAATTCTTTCAGAAATGAATATGAATATTTAATGATTTCCCCCATTGTTACAGAGCACGAATACAACTGTACACCCAAATCGAATTGTTTGATTATAAATGTGATAACAGTACTTGATTGCTATCGATTTCCTACAAAACTACTGGGGGACTACACACAAATTCCATTCAGTGTACTCTCTTTTTTGAATTGAAAATGGAAAGTCCAAATCCAGAAAACTCAGTAATAAATTATTTTTTTCTGAATACCACTTTTCATAGTTTTAGATTCATTGTAGAAAAAGGTAGACACTGGATAGAAAGGTAGGAAGTCATTTTAACTTATAAATAGATAGTATCTATGATAATAATTACAGTCTAAAAATAAAAAATGTTTGTGAAAATTGTGTAATTATTATCATAGACATTATTTTAACTTTTGAAATATAATGCTTTCCAATGCTTGATGTCAATTTCAAAGAATGTTTTCTTCAATGATTTCCTATATTGTGATGTAATGCTTTTAATAACCTAAGAAACATTGAATGTTTACGAATAAGGATGCAAAACTAAAAACAAATTTATTAAAAGAATAAATCTTGACAAGGATATGAGTAAATTATTCAATATGAGCAATCAGTCAAGAGTGAAATTATCCAGATTGAATATTGAAAACATTCATATGCTATAAGAGAAATTATATTATTATTTTCTACATAACCCTTGGCTAGGCGCGCCTAAATTGTTACACAATCTGGCGCGCGGCGTATGGAGTACGCCATGTGGAATTTTCAGCAAATAAAACATCAACCTTAAAATAAACCATATATATTTATTAAAGAGGGGTAAAATTAACATTCTGATTGATAAAAAAAAAGTTTTTACATAATGGATGGAAACAACTACTAATCAGACTCACTGACTCGATCAGAGTTGATACAAGAATCACATTTAACAAATGATCTGCTATGATTTTTACAATAAAACTGGCTACAATTTGAACATTTCACAGTTGTATTATTATTTTTTGAGCGTCCACAAAGATAATACCTCCCTCTATGACTCAGTGAAGTATCTGCCTCTCTTCTGGTTGGTGGCTTTCCTAAGACGTTTTCGAGAATGGACCTGGTATGCAGGGGTAATGATTTTATTAGGAGTCTTTTTTGCATAATAATTAAATTAAGTAAGTATTTCGTTAACGCACGTGCGTTGATAGAGTTCCGTCAGAAATTGGAGTTTTAGAGGTTTTTTGTCGATAGAAAATTTCAAATTTCACATCAGGGTGACCGAATATTTTTTGTGAAAAATAAAGTTAGTTTCGGGTCCTGAGTTGATGAAATTGAATAATATCTATCAGTGACTGAACCGTAAATAGTCCAATAAAATGAGGATTTAAATTACCATGCAAAAGGCAAGCCTGCATTTTTCAATATAAGTTGATTTTAGCATAAATTCACATACCTTCTAGACACTTGAATGAACGAAAATTCACGGAAAAAATTTTTCTCGTGATTATTTTATTAGATATACTTTGGTTAATTAACTAATTTTTAAAAGTTTTGAATTTACATGAAAACCTCGATAATTTTTAAATCAAAAACTTCATTTTTTTTACTTCTTGAAACTTCTCTTGAAAGCTTTTGAAAAAGATTCCCGTTAAAAAAATATAAAAACTTTGATTTTTCACTTTGTTATTAATAATTAAAGACAGTAAAAAGTGCAAAATTCAATTGAAGCAATGAAAAAGTTTTCTTTATATTCGAATTTGTTTATATTCTTATTATCGAGAGTTACATAAAAATGGTTTTTACGCAACTTTTAGCTCTATTTGTTTGAAAAATTGTTATAAACAATTGTATTGTTTATGAGATATTTGAAATTTTTCAGAGGGGATTTTTATCACTAATGAATATTATGATTTTTTAAAACAAAATCATTTCTCAAAAAAAGGTATTGCTTAAAAACGCATTTGTTGATTCACAATTTTGTTTGTTACTAAATATGAATATTGAGGAATGTTTTTTTTTTAATCATAATTTCTATTTTTTTATATTCTGAATAAAAACTGTGTTTTTTATTCATATTCATTCAATAAACAATTTGTTTTGGAAAATTAATTTTTACAATTTATATTTTTTAAATGCTACCAAAAAAAAAACTAAAACAACAATTTGTTCCTTCTTGTGACACATGGTTTTTGAATTTCACTAAATCGGACTTCCATTGTCTATAATATAAAATGATTTGGAATCTCTGAAACAACTGAAAAAAAGGAAGAATTAAAAATAAATAGCTGAAAATAACAATTATATTAGGCAAAAAAACTGAAATGAAATAATAGTGAAATGAAATACAAGTGAAAATAAAACAATTGAACAAGAAATAATCTATAATCGTCTTCGGGCGATGACTGGACTGATTCCTCGGAGAGATGACTATTTATGGGTCGTTCGAGTACTTTCATTTATCTCCGCTCTCCATTTTTTTCGCTTCACTGGTTCAGTGGGAGATAACCGTTTGGCGGAAGTTGGCCATTTTTCGCTTGATGATGGGTTTCCATATGTTGCGTATCTCTACGCTAGCTTGGGTGAAAACGTTGTTGGACAACATTTATGCGGCTTCCTTGAATTTTCTCCTAAACCAATGTTCCTCTCTGTGTATGATCTCAGCTTGGAACCACTCGATGTTGGGTTGATGGGTCCAAACATGTTCTGCTATTCCTGATTTGCTGGTTTCCCTTCGCTGTGTGTGTTTCTTGTGCTCGGCAATGCGAACATTCAATGGCCTCTTAGTTTCACCAATATAGGATTTTCCGCACTCACAGGGTATCCAGTAAATGCAATTCTTGGAATCGCAGTCCGCGTTTTGTGGCCTGGTTTTCGTGAGGCTGCTACGGATAGTGTTCCCGGATTTGAAGCATGTTCTGATGTTGTACTCTGAACCTATTCTTCTAATCCTCTCCGATAATCCTCTGATGTAGGGAAGTGCAAGCACTGGTTGTGACGGCTTCTCTTCCTTGCGAGGCTCCTGCTGTTTTTTAGACAAAGTCTTTTCTACCATCACTTTGGAGTAGCCATTCCGTTGAAGATAATTTTTGATGATGTCTAGTTCCTTCTCGAGACCTTCCTTCATATCACAGAGCCCGAAAGCACTGTCTAATAGAGTCTTGATGATTCCTCTTTTAGTCGATTGATTTTAGTTGGATTCGTGGTTCAGATACTGTCCCGTGTGAGTGGGTTTTCGCTATACAGATGTTTCCACTTAGTGTCGGTCCTCTTTACCAAAACGTCTAAGAATAGCAATTAATTGTGGATTTTCTTCTCCATTGTGAAAGTTATGGAAGGTATCACGCTGTTGATGTGTTTCAGGAAAGCGTCTAGGTCAGTATTCCCATGGTTCCATATTATGAAGGTGTCGTCAACATATCTCAAACAGACTCGAGGTTTCTTGTGGGCTTCTTCAATGGCCAGAGTTTCAAACCGCTCCACATATATGTTGGCTATAACTGGTGAAAGTGGCGATCCCATTGGCAGCCCGTCATCTTGTGTGAAGAATTCGTCCTTCAGTTGGAAATAACAGTTTCGTGCACAGCATCCTAGTAATTATATAATTACTTCTCTAGGTAGATTCGTTCTCTCTTTCAGGTTCCCGTCTTCGGATAGCTTTCTCTGTATGATTTGGAGTGTTTCTTCGACCGGAACGTTGGTGTGAAGGCTTTCCACGTCGAAATTAATTAGTTGATCTTCTTGTGTGACTTCAATTGACTCTAGTCTAGACCGATCATCAGGTCCAGAGATTCGGCTACTCAAAACTTACGTATTCCAAAAACACTTTATTGTGAGATTTTCACTAAATTGTTTTACAAAAACGCAACACGTGTTTCGCCATACAATGGCTTCATCTGGCGTGTCTTTCAACTCAAAACTTGTCTAGATTTTTACTTTCCATAATAAAACTATTACAAGGAAAAACATCCTTTTTTGTGAAGAATTCAAGGCATTTTGTCGAACTACTAGAGTCAATTGAAGTCACACAGGAAGATCAACTAATCAGTTTCGACGTGGAAAGTCTTTACACCAACGTTCCGGTCGGAAAAGCACTCCAAATCATACAGAGAAAGCTATCTGCAGACGGGAACCTGAAAGAGAGAACGAATCTACCTATAGAAGTAATTATAGAATTATTAGGATGATGTGCACGAAACTGTTATTTCCAACTGAAGGACGAATTCTTTACACAAAATGAGGGGCTGCCAATGGGATCGCCACTTTCACCAGTCATAGCCAACATATATATGGAGTGGTTTGAAACTCTGGCATTTGAAAAAGCCCACAAGAAACCTCGAGTTTGGTTGAGATATGTTGACAACACCTTCATTATATGGAACCATGAGAATACTGACTTAGACGCCTTTCTGAAATGCATCAACAGCGTGAGACCTTCCATCAATTCCGCAATGGTGAAGGAAATCCACAACGAATTGCCATTCTTAGATGTTTTGGTGAAGAGGACCGACACTAAGTGGGAAACATCTGTATACCGAAAACCGACTCACACGGGTCAATATCTGAACCGCGAATCCAACCACCATCAATCGACTAAAAGAGGAATCATCAAGACTCTAATAGACCGTGCTTTCGGACTCTTTGATACGAAGGAAGGTCTCGAGAAGGAACACATCATCAAAAATGATCTTCAACGGAATGGCTACTCCAAAGCGATGGTAGAAAAGACTTTGGCTAAAAGACAGCAGGAGCCTCGCAAGGAAGAGAAGCCGTCACAACCAGTGCTTGCACTTCCCTACATCAGAGGATTATCGGAGAGGATTAGAAGGATTGGTTCCAAGTACAACATCAGAATCTGCCTCAGATCCGGTAACACTATCCGTAGCAGCCTCACGAAAACTAGGCACCAAACGCGGACTGCAATTCCAAGAATTGCATTACCCGGATACCCTGTGAGTGCGGAAAATCCTTTTTTGGTGAAACTTAGAGGCCATTGAATGTTCGCGTTGCTAAGCACAAGAAACACACACAGCGAGGGGAAACCAGCAAATCAGGAATAGCAGGCCATGTTTGGACCCATCAACACAACATCGAGTGATCCCAAGCTGAGATCATACACAGAGAGAAACATTGGTTTAGGAGAGAATTCAAGGAAGCCGCATACATGTTGTCCAACAACGTATTCAGGCAAGCTAGCGTAGAGATACGCAACATATGGAAACCCATCATCAAGCATCATCATCATGAAACATTGTCAATAATCTTCAAACACAAGATTTTTGTGTAAAAAAATACGGAATTTTTTTTTAACACAAAAGAACGAAAAATGTCAATAATTGAATTACAAGGAATTATATTTTTTGGATCTACTTGTTTTTGTATAGAGTTAATTTTTTGAAGTTGATTTCTTCCTTCGTTTTTTATTTTGGAAGATTCCCCACATTTTTTTTGTATCAAGATGTAGTAGCAGAAAGCCAAAAATTTCAATAATTCTCAACCAAATGCCTCAATTTTGCTTTTTAATATTTTTTAGGTGAAGAAGAATGTTTAGTACTAAAAATCGTTATAATCAAGGACCCATTCTTCTTCAGAATCCTCATGAGATTCAGCGTTTTTCAAAATATCATTAATAATCAGCCACTTCTGCTTCTGTTGATTTTCTGACATATTATATGTATAGATAATTTTTTCTTACCTTTCCCAAATAGGGCGCTGGTTGTGTCACAACCTGCGAAAGCGTGTGCAAATAATATGAATTGTTTGAAATTACTATCATCAGAAGTGGAGTATAATTTGTTGGTAGATTTTTCGAACTAGTTAGTTTATAAATAAAATGTTATCGTCTGTTGTTGTGAGACCAATCAATAAAACCAATAAATCGACGTCGTTGCCAACAACTGCAACTGAATTTCCATGGTTATTCTTCAAGTATATCGCGGTATTGGCAATAAATAAATCATCATCTTCATCAGCTTTCCTTACTTCAATTCCACTCGAGCGTAGATATTCACTCAAATTCAGAACAAAATTGTGTTTGTTACAAATATCTGATAAAAATTTCGTTTGTGTAAATGTAACAAGAATATTCTTGTCAAAATCGACATCTGCAGCAACATTTTTCTCTTGTTTTCGATATCTTTCGTAAGACTTGACACCAAATTGATCACTGCTGTATCCATACAACCACTGAATTACTAGTAAAATGAGTAACAATGTATTGACGATAAGATTGAAATAATTCCAAGTATGTTTTACCATGAGGCCAGGTGACTTGGTGGAGTAAAAACCCCCCATCAACGACGAATGAAAAAGATAATAACAATTTATCACTTTCAAGACTGGTTTTGGAAACAGTAAACAAATCTGACTTTTGGGTCTTCCTCATGAAGCCTGCAGAATCGAATAATGATTTTGAAAATGGCGCTAATTCGTATTCAAAAGCTTTTTCAGTAAGCTCTTTATCGTCTCTAGTTAAAACCTTATGTTGTCTGATGAGTGTACTTTTCTCTTAATGGTCATGCTAATCGGCAAAATTGCCGCTACTGATCAACGGAAAATCATCACTGGATGAGAAAAGAACACACGCAATACCCTCAAAAGGTCAATGTTTGGGCAGGGATTGTAGGAAACCATATCATTGGTCCCTTTTTCATTGAGGGCAACTTGAAGAGAGATAATCATTTGAAACTCAAAATAATGTCATTTCAAGTTTAGCGAATTTATATCCTGATCCAGGAAACCCTCTAGTTCCAGTGAGTACGATATGGTTTTAGCAGGATGAAGCGAGACGAGGATCGATTGAATGGCCAGCGCGATCACCTGATCTTTCACCATTAGATTTTTTTATGGGGATATGTGAGGGGTAATGTGTACGAAACTATACCTTCAGATTTTAATGACTCAATAGAACGAATAACGCTTGCGATTAGGTCGGTCATGCCTGATTATAATTTACATTTGACGTCTTCCGGGATTTTTTCAATATGTACTGTAACCGTAATAATGAATTTATTTCATTTGGCTTTTACACACTGTATACATTTCACAGATTAAAGAATACAAATTTATTTTCGATAATATTTTTGTGACACATGTGAATAATAAATTATTCAATTTTTTTACATAAGAATGAATAAGATGAATAATTCATTATATTCTTATAAATAATTCCTTGCAATAAAAACATTTTACTGTTAGGTTCTGTTATCGTAGAGTAAAACATAAAATAATATACAGTATATACAAACCATCATGAAATCGACATGACTCCTTGCCTTTCCACACTTTATATTTCAGGTAATTTTTCACTTCCCTTTTGTCTATTAATGTCTTCAAACCATTTTTTTCACAGTTGCAATTGTGTCACTATCACTTTCAAGAGGCAATTCACAAATTGAGCACAATTCACGTTCCATTTTCACTTTTCACAGGTTCTTCAATAAAATGCAAAAAAAACACTCTAATGAAATGGATGCAAACACTTTCGGGAATGAAAATAAATATAACTCGCATTCATTCATATGTGCACCTGGGAAACACCGACAACACTTAATCTATTTCGTAGTGCTGGAGAGATATAACCGCTCTACTGCAGCCCGTCTGAACTATAAGTATTAATTGATTATTGCAAATATCTCAGTTCCTATTGCAAATACGTCAAAAGTGATCAGAAACGATATAATAGAAAATTTTATTGCCTACATTTTTTGTTTTGACCTTTTTTTCATATATTTTTATGCTTTCGAGATATATTTAAAAAAAGATTTTTGGGGTAGTTTTTATTCATTTTCTATTCCCTAAATGAAATTCAACATTTTTTAACAATAAATATTTTGAATGTATGCTAAAATCAACTTATATTGAAAAATGCAGGCTTGCCTTTTGCATGGTAATTTAAATCCTCATTTTATTGGACTAAAAAGGGCCTGAAATTAACATAAATTACCACATTTGGCAAGACGACTGGAAACCCTACCAGAGGCGTACCAAAGTGAGTGAGCTACAATCTATACACATAACACCACTTATTTTCATTGTTGTATTTCGATTTTGAGTGGAAAATAAGAAATTCAATGAATATGTCAGCGAAATGTGACAATGGCTCAAAAACTACAAATGATAGAGCGCCAGACCTACAGTGTAGTTTTTGTTGAAAACTTTTTCACTACAAATGCCTTGGAATGTCTAAAGAACGAAGTGCTGTGTTTACTATCATGGAAGGGACATTTTATAAATGCGGGGATTGCAGACAACTCATGGGCGGGGAACCCGTTATCGCACCGGGTACAGAATGTGCCAATTGCCGCGAATTAACTCGGGCGATCAAGGTTCTCACTGTACTAGTGAAAGGTTTGCAGAAAGAAATCAAGGAAATCAAGGAGAACAAATTATCTGATAATGCTGAAACCATTATGACTGAAATTTCGGAAAAACAACGAAAAGAAAAAAATATAATTATATATAAACTGAAGGATGATGGCCAAGACTCCGATATGAAAAATGCCAAAGATATAATTGGAGCTATTACGCCGTCAGTAAATACTGAAGATATAAAAGCGTTCAGGATTGAAAGGAAAGGTGTTCAACCACCACCACTGAAAGTAATTCTGAATGGTATTGAAAAATAAACATAAAATAAAAAAAATCAATTTCAACGTTCAGATTAGTACCGATAAGACAATTCTTCAACGTGAATATTTGAAAAAGGTTCTCTTGCAATTTAATGAACGAAAACAAAATGGCGAGGATAACATATACATTAAATATGTTAATGGCGTTCCTTCTATCAGTAAATCAAAAAACTCAATATAAGATTCGGTCACGTGAATATTCGTTCTTTGAATAATTGTTTTGGTGATTTCAAAGACCCTATCAATAATAATAAAATTTCAATGATTGGAGTCACGGAAACATGGCTCGCCCCAAAATATCCAGTATACACAGAGTGTATTTGAAAACATCTGCTGTGGTGTTAGTTGGTGATATTAATATTAATTTGTTGAACTGTGACTCTCGCAATACTCAACTATTCACTGCCCTAGTTTCATGTTTCGATATAAATCAAATTGTAGAAAATTCTACTTGGATAACAACAACTTCTGAATCTCTGATTGATGTCATTTGTATTAGTAAGGAAGTAATGGTAAAAATTCTAATACACTTGATATGAATGGCATAACTGATCATCTGATGGTATTTTGCGATATTGATTTCGAAGGCAAAGATACTTATGATAACTTGATTTTTTATAGAAATTTCAAGAATTTCAATCATTAACTTTTTTCTCAAGATGCTGCTAACTTACCATGAGGTGATATTGTGACTATACAAGATATTAATTCCAAAGTAAATTTTCTCAACTAATGCATCATTATGCTTTTTGACAAACATGTTCCAACTGGCACTGTAAACAGAAAACATAAAGCATCCCCGTATATAATGATGATATTTTGACTGCTATCAAAGACACAAAATCTAATGCTTTAGGTATTGACAATATAAATATCAAGATGATTTCTTTAGTGATACCACATTGTATTGATGAAGTTGAACATATTTTCAACGAGTCTTTCAGGCAGGGTATTTTTCCAGATTTTTGGAAGGTTGCTAATATAATTCCAATTCCGAAAAAGAATGCACCTACCACGTTCAGTGACCTACGCCCTATCAGTAGTTAGTTTAAGACGATTTCAAAACCTCCCCCCACCACTTTTAACCTTGAAATGACCTCTACGTCACACGAAGTAGCGAAGGTGACTTTGATGAGGTATTATGAGTTTGACCTTCAACGACCTTGATCTACGTCATACGGCAACGCAGACAAGGTGACATTGAGGTGCTGTTTTGGGTTCAACCTTTAATGACCTTCATTATTTCCCTATATTTTCGACAAGGTGACTTTGACTTCAAATGAGTTAGAGCTAGTTTTGCATCACACGATCTAACGTAGCCAAATATATGATGGAATCGGCCGATACTTGATGAAAATCCATAACTAACGTATTCCAAAAACACTTTATTGTGAGATTTTCACTAAATTGTTCAACTCTAGTTGAAAGACACGCTAGATGAAGCCATTGTATGGCGAAACACGTGTTGCGTTTTTGTAAAACAATTTAGTGAAAATCTCACAATAAAGTGTTTTTGGAATACGTAACGTAACCAAGGTGACTTTGAACGATTGTTTCGAGTTTAACCTTGAACGACTTTGATCAGCGTTACATAACGCAGGCAAGGTGACTTTGAGGCAGTGTTTTGGGTTTGACTTTGAATGACCTTCATTAACTTCCCATATTTTCAACAAGGCGACTTCGACTCTGAATGAACTCGATCCAGTTACGGGGCTTTCTTGAAGTTTTGAACCTACACAACACAACGTAGCCAAGGTGACTTTGAGGGAGTGTTTTGTGTCTGACCTTGAATGACCTCCAACTACGTCACGCGATAGAGGCAATATTATTTTGGAGTAGTGTTTTCGGGCACGACCTTCATTGATCCACGTTGTTATTTAGAATATTCGACTTTGAACGACTTTCAGCCACATCGACGAAGAGACTTTTGGAGTGCGTTTTCAGTTTGACTTTGAGTGACCTTCTGCAATGTCATGTGCCTTTGCTGATGTAAATTTGAGGGCGCCCGTGTATTCTCCTTCCCTCCCCCACTTTTTGAATGAACATATAAAAGAGGTGTCACTTATTCACAGGAGTTAGTTTGATATCGCGCGTATTGAATATATCTACAAATATATTTCACTGTGATGGGTGTGGTAAAAGTTTCAGCCGTAAAGATAACATGCGTCGTTATCAAATGCAGTCCTGCAGGCTAAATAATGATGCAGGTCCTCCAGCAAAACGGCCCAGAGTGGATTCTGCCCAACCAAGTGCAGTTCAGGAATTGTGCAACTATTCTAATAGAATGGTGCCTGTGAATAGGATGAATTCTTACCTCAAAACATTGAGCATAGAACAAATTCCTGTACGGAATTTGAGGATTGTGTGAAAATCATCAACAGTGCATTTAAATATAGGATTGTTAGCTACAGGGTCGAAAGTAAGAATCTACATTCAGACTATCAATCTTTCTTTAATGAAGTGAGGCCTAAAGTTGTGACTTTGATTGATCGAATGGTGCAAGTTCATAACACCTTGAAAGTGAACATGGAGTTGTTTGGGAGGTACATACTTCAGACGCAGGAAATATTAGAGGTGAAGTCTTTCAACAGCCAAAACAAAATTGTTGATCAATCAAACAACCTTGAAGACGTATAGGACATTCGTCGACACGTTGTCTGCAAAATCTGTGGAATTTCAAGAACGTGACTCAGGTATGTTATCTACATAAATATGAAAGATTTCAGTCATTAAACGAATAATGTGTTCACAGGTTGGACTCTGGAGAAAGTTGTTTTTATCGAAGTAAACATCAACAAATATAGTCCTCTCAGTGGATCCTCCTACATCAAGCTTCCAGAATTCATCGCTTTGAAAAGAGCAGTAGTTAATGTGAAAAATGAAGACCATTTTTGCTTCGCTTGGGCGGTGACATCAGCTCTGCGACCAGCGCAAACGAGAACTTCTGAAGTAGGATCATATCCAGACTTCAGAGATGTACTTAATGTTGAAGGTATAGATTTTCCCATGAAATTACGTGATATTCCAAAATTTGAGAATATGAATGATTGTTCAGTCAATGTTTATGGGTTCGAAACAACTTTCGAAAACAACAAACCGAAATATGAAATTGTGGGTCCTCTTTATTACGCACGGAGAAAACTCGGTCGCCATGTAAATTTATTGAACATCACCGAGGAATCTGGTAATAGCCACTATTGCTGAAAAAAGATCTATCAAGGTTAGTTTCATCACAAATTTCATCCCACGGGCATAGGATGTATTTTTGTGATGGGTGCTTGATGTTTTTTTCAGACGAACGCAAATTATTGCGACATCAGTTGAATGATTGCAATTTTATTTGTACCACCATTCCCAAACGCAAATCAAAATTGATAAATGTGGTAGGGCCATACCGGAAAATATATTGAAATTTGAAAATTTTGAAAGGCAATTGAAAGTCCCCTTCGTGGTATACGCTGATTTTGAATCAATTCTGAAGCCTATACATACAAATGAACCGGATCCAACACGTTCCTTCACTAATAAATCATTTATTCACGAGCCATACTCATTCTCATACCAAATTCGTTGTTCATTCGATGATTCAGCCTCCAAATTTGTTCTATATCGTGGGGTGGACGCTGCCAAAGTATTTGTAGCCAGACTGGAGTCTGACCTGAGGGCCATCTACTATACATATTTGAATCGTATCGTGCCAATGAAGCCATTAACAGCATCGGAGGAGAATGAATTTTCAACTGCTGATAGTTGCGGTATTTGTGAGAAACCCTTCGAATTGGGTGACGTCAAAGTGAGAGATCACTGTCACTTGACGGGAAGGAAAAGATATGGAGCTGCACATTCTCGATGTAATTTGAGTTACAAGTTACCGAATTTTGTCCCAATGATTTTCCATAATTTGAGCGGCTATAACTGCCACTTGTTCATAAAAGAGTTATGCACTAATAAGAACACGGTGGAGGTTATCGGTAAAACAAAGGAAAATTACATTTCTTTCACTAAACATCTGTTGATGAGTACCACAATAGGTAAATTTGGTAAATTGAAAAAACAATTCCTAAAGCTGAGATTTATCGATAGCTTTAGATTCATGGCATTAGGGGACTATTCAGATCTGTATTTGAAATCAGATGTATTGATTTTATGCGATATTTTCGAAAATTTCTGTAATATATGTCTGGATAAATATAAATTAGATCCAGCCCACTATTTTACCTCTCCAGGCCATTCTTGGGATGCCATGCTCAAATACACCGGTGTAGAGCTGGAATTGCTTACGGATATTGACATGATAATTTTTTTTCCAAAAGGGTATTCGTGGGGGTATTAGTCAGTGTTCTGAAAAAAAGCATATTGCTAATAATCGTTTTCTGCCAGATTATGATGAAAATGAAGCATCATCATTCATCACTTATTTGGACGCTACGAACCTATATGGTCACAGTATGTCCCAACCATTACCAACAGGTGGGTTTTCATGGCTATCCGAACAAGAAATTCTTCAACTAGATATCATGGGTGTTCCAGACGATGGTCCTAAGGGTTATATTCTGGAAGTAGATGTCCATTACCCTGAAGCACTTCACGATGCACATTCGGATCTGCCATTTCTTGTAGAGAGCGTAATTCCACCCGGTTCAAATTCAAAAATACCCAAATTAATACCTAATCTGAATGATAAGAGAAAATACATTGTTCATTATAGGGCTCTGATGCAGGCAATTGAAAATGGACTGATAGTGATGAGGACTCACAGAGTTCTCTCATTCAATCAATCACCATGGTTGAAGAAATATGTAGACCTGAATACCCTAATGAGAAATCAAGCTACAAATGTTCATCATAAAAATATTTTCAAGACAAGAACAAATGCTGTCTGTGGAAAAACAATGGAGAACGTTGATGATAGAAATGACATTCGGCTTGTGACTCATTGGGAGTCTATAAAGCGTGCCACTGGTGCGAATGCTCTCATCGCTCGACCAAATTTTAAAACACTTTCAATTTTCTCAGAGGACTTTGTCGCCATTCATATGGGTAAAGTGAAAATAAATTACAATAAACCCCTATATCTTGGATTCAGTATTCTTGATTTATCTAAAACAGTTATGTATGAGTTTTTTTTTTTTAATTAATAGAAAAACATTATGGGTCAAATGCTTCTCTCCTCTACACCGATACCGACTCTCTCATTCTTAGAATTTTCACGGAGAATTTTTATGATTTCATGAGGGAAAATGTAGAGAAATTCGATACATCCAACTACAAAGTTGGAAATCAGTTTGCTATGCCTATAACTGAATCAATATAGGGAAAGATGAAAGACGAATTCCCTAATGATCTAATTATCAGTTTTTATGGTACCGGCGCAAAAGCATATCATGTCAAGTCCGTTAGTGATGAATTGAAGAAGGCAAAAGGGATAAAAAAGTCGGTCATACAAAATCAAATGTCACTTGATGATTATAGGATAATAGTCGAATCGGGTGGTACAATATTGCGTAAGATGAGCACTTTTCGAAGTGAGTTACACGATGTGTATACTCTAATGTGTAATAAAGTTGCGCTATCATACAAGGATGATAAGCGATTCATCATCCCCAATACCACAAGAACATTACCGTGGGGACATAAGGATATTGAGTTCTACCAAACCAGCCCTGAGGTAAATTTCAAATTCTTATCGACGCCCTCAAAACTGTGCCTAATCATGAGGCGGATTCTGTGGATTTCTTAACGGAATTCCAACTTGGACCTCCACTTAGCCCCCTTCCTGAAGAAGTTGTATTGGTAACGACGGATCCAAAACCCGGATGCAGCTGGAAGGAGGATGTTCCTTCGACCACCCCTTCTTTTGAAACGAAGAGCACCGCCAAAGTTGCAAAGAAGGGGTCGAAGATTGTCGGTAAGAGAGCGGCACCGAGCGGTAATGATGATGAGTTTGCTGCTCCCGAACCGGTTAAGAAGAGGAGGCCCGCCGCTAAGCCAAAACAGGTAGTGTCGTCGGTGAAGCCAAAGCAGACGGAGCTGCAGAAGTATACGAAGGTGTGGGACGGGTCTAACCCTCATCGATCTCGACCCTCTGGCGGGCCCCTTCCACGTCAGATACCGCCACTATCTCGAAGGCTAAGGCGACCAAAGCGAAAAAGCAGTCACCGACGGCTCCGCAGATATCTGTTTTATTTACTTTACAACTTTGAAAAGCTCAGTTGTAAAGTTTGCCGTATAAACTTTTTCGAAAACTAATTCGCACCATATCTCCAATTTTAAATACTATTTTTTCACGTTTTCCATACTGCTTCTTTGATCTTGCATAAACTGTCAATTTTGTGGATGGTTTTACGTCTGCAGGCTTCATGCCAATGGTACGATGAACTTTGTTGTTATATTGACTGGTAATTTTAGGAAGTATATTCAACCAACTGTAATGGCCTTGAAGTGAAAATTGTCTATAAAGCCAAATTTTGTGCTGAATATTGAGTAATGATTGATACGGTGCTCTCTCATTAGCGATGAAAATTTTGAATTATAAAACTCGGTACCGTGATCAGATTGTAAGTTCCTTGGGACATGCTTCGCATCTTTCAACACACTCGCCATAGCTGCAGTAACTGAATCAGCTGTTTTATTTCTCAGTGGTCTTGACCATACATACTTTGAATAACAGTTGATTACTATGAGGATGTACCTATAACCATTATTATCTTCAGCATATGGTTGCATTCCCATCAGATCCATCTGCCACAAGTCATAAAATCCCTTTATTATTGTCTTTCGACGGGAAAAATTTCGACGGGCCGGCTTATGTATTTCCTTCACAACCTGCCATTTTGCATCACTCATATTACTGCTATATGACTTCTTCGAAGTGATGAAGTCGAGAATTCAGTTCGCTTCTGTTCACTTGCAGGTTTAGCGACTGACTGTTCAACTTCAATAAATCGCTCAGTAAAAGTATCAACCAACTCGGTTACAACACCAATTCGCTTTTCCATATAAGTCAATCGATCAGCTAATGCTGAAGTGATGAGTGCATTTTTGTCAATGATGATTCGCATTTCGGTATTTTTTGAATCAATGTTTTTTCTAACGTATCCTAGCGTTGGCGCAATGAATTCTTGGAAATAGTTTAGGATTGATTCCTTGGCTTCTTTAATGTGATCGTCAACGTATCTTTTAGTGACAGAGTCTTCACCGTCTACAGGTTCACCAATATTCTGCAATCGCTTATTCTGAATGTCATAATCACCATGTGGTGTGAGGATGAATCCAACACCCGATCTTCCAACAAGTGGTTTACCAACACCACCCCTTCTACGCCCAAATTTATCAATTGTGGTATGCATAGTTAGATCGTCTGTGAGTAACTGAGTCAGCTTCATACATTGTGTTCATTATATTACGGTCAATAGACTAATCCTTCTTCACGTAATTCCTCAATTATGGCCAATATTTCATTATCGTGCCCGGTATGTCCAGCCATTCGTGAACTCCAAAGCAATCGAAGGCGATCAACCAATTCTTCGAGTTTATTCCAATATACATAATTTATATGCTTATTTCTGATATATTTTTTTGAGTGGGTATTTGGATTATACCGGTACCTTCTCTACTGGGATTCTGCAGTGGGTTTCCATTGGATAATAGCGGTAGGATTATTTCTCGATATTTCATCCAATTATTTGATAGTAGATCCTGTTTTCTCTCATTGTATTTATATGCTGCCTTCGTTAATTTGAGTATATCGCCATAAGCGGTCATATCGGAAGAGAGGATATTTCCCGATGGTACTTTCATGAATAATAATTTATATAGTTTTGGGGTACCCTGATAAGTGGCAATTGAACACAATTTTCTCATCGATGAACTCCACATCAGCTACACCCATTTGTAAATTTCCCGTTTCAGTGTTCATGTGACGGTTTCGTATGAGGGATTTCCTGACAGTAACTTTTGTCTGTGCTTTTGTACATTATCACCATTATCAAGCACATTAGATGATTCTAAATCTCAAGTTGTCGATGTAGAAGCTTGAAGATCCTTCGAGAAAGCCTCTTCAAATTTCAGTTTTACCTTACTTTTAACTATATTTTTGGCGGTGTGTGGTGTAACACTCTCTGTTGTCTGCATCACCTGATATATCTGAGATGCTCCTCCAGTATTGGCAGATATTGCTTTCAAAGGTGTTATTATTGGCTCATAGATCCTTTTGAGTGCTGATTGATCACCTTAGCGACTATTCTTGAAATAATTGAATTTTTCCGAACGGCATCTGTTGCTTCAATTAACTTTCTTTTCAAACACATTTCATCATCATTTTTTCCCTCCATAATGTATTCACTTCAAATATGTGTACAATGAAGCGTCGTCCACACTATCTAGCACTCGAATGATTCAATTGTTTTAAGAACGTCAAGGATGTATGAAAGCATCAACTCCTTTTCGATAACGTCCATCTAGCACTTCTCGATCCTTATCAATTACTAAAAATCCATATTTATCCTCCCCAACATCTCGCACACATATCTTTGAATTGCTTGTATGTCACATCTGGTGACACGTGGTCAGAAAAAATATGATTGAGATTCATATCATCTTGTTTGAATAGCACAATAAAATTTGAATTATCTCGAATCAATTGTTTCGGGACTCGTGAATATGTTTGGGCTAGATAGAAGCAATCCACATTTTTGTGACGACCCATACTGAAATATGATCGTATAACATCCTATTTCTCACACATCACATCATCGAAAATGAATATGGAATCGGTTCTAGCATCTGAAGGCTCTACTAGTTCAGCTGCATTATTGGCGTAAGTGTAAAATCCCAATCCTTCAATTAGAGCTAATACTTCACGTAAATACTTATATTTGGGTTGATAAAGGGACTTTGAATGAAGATAAACATTTGCAAATCGTAATCCTAGAGGGAGAGTCAGTAAAGAAATCATAACATTTGTCTTGCCGCAATTGGAAGGTCCGATATCAGACCACGGATGGATAGTGGAAGTAAGGATCCATGACATTGTTTCACACCGCTTTCCGATCCGCCACCCACTTTTTCATCGAAATTATCGATGGAAAATTGGTACTTCTGCTTTAGTATGCGCATTGTATGACAGTTGGAGACTATATAAGCAAGTCTCCATATCGATTCCTTTATTTAAATGGGGGTTATGAGCCGATGCAGATCTCCTGAGCGGCATTCAAATAAATCTGGTAGGGGATTGGTCAATTCCCTCATCAATAGTCTACCTTTCGAATTACACTTACCTGGCTATCAGTTTTGCGGCCCTGGCACCAAATTGCAGAAAAGATTGGCGAGAGATGATCCGGGTGTCAATCAACTGGATTCTGCATGTCGAAAACACGATATTGCATATTCACAGAATCCTAACAATCTTCCAGCTAGACATATAGCGGATCAGGAGCTTGCAGAAAGTGCTTGGAATCAATTCAAGGCAAAAGACGCATCTATTGGAGAGAAAGGAGCCACTTGGCTAATTACGAATATAATGAAGGCAAAACGGCGATTTGGTATGGGTTGCGAGTCACCATTCAAGCAGTCATGAATACAGAAAAAAAGGGTCCTACCAAGAAAAAAAAATCAAAAAAACTATTGAAAGATTCTAAGGTGATAGCTTTTGGTTCTAGAATCGTTAAGGAAGTGCGTGATGTTCTACACAAAGCGGGCGGAAGTGAATTTGTTGTTAAAAATTCTAAAAGAGCAGCTGAAATTGCAATAAAAGCAGCACGTAAATATACGAGGGCTGCGGGTGGGAAAAAGAAAATTCGCACACCGCGAATCATACCAATTCCTAAAATTGGTGGAATACTACCACTCATTCCAATTATTGCGGGTTTATCGGAGTTAGGTAGTTTAGCCGGTGCTACAGCTGGCATAACAAAACCAGTACAAGCAGCGAAAGCGATTAGGGAGCAATTGAGTGAGACAAATCGACATAATAAAAACAATCGCTCTAGGTAAACGAGGACCACTCGGGTACCACTCCGATTTGAATCTGCCATAGTAAATTTGGATAGTCGACATGGTCAAGGGACACACTGGGTAGCATACAGAAAAAGTGACACTTCAGTGAAATATTTTGATAGTTTCGGTGATTAACCCCCTCCAAAAAAATTGATCAACTATTTTTATAGAGGTTCAAATCCTATCAATATTATCACATATAACTATGAGCGTAAACAACAATTCAACACAGTATGGTGTGGTCATTTGTGTTTGGAATTTCTACAGAGCAAGACATGGAGATAATACCAGCGCAGGACAGGGAAAGTATGAACAGGATGAGTCATTCATTGATCGCATATTCCAGAGTACACACTTTACGAGAAATGAGTAAAGAACAACTCGCTGATATGCCGAAAGAGGTGTTGATTGGGTGTGCATCGCATGAAATTGCATCTGTATGGGATAAGTTACCACAAAATCTACAAAATGATATTGATGTCTTGAAGTATCAGTACTGCGAAGACCATTAGAATAATTCCAGCGGCAACAGCAATAATTCCGATGTGAATGATGGGCCACCTACAAGAAAAATTTTCTGTTGTTATTGTGAAGTGAATGATGTGAATGTAGTCACACATAATGGGATGGATCATCTGGACAGACCACCTTAAAAACGACGATTACTCCACAATTTCTGCTGTCAACAATAAAAATACATGAATCAGTGAAAATTCATCAGTCATGTCACGCACGTTTTCATTGTCGGGACACTCTAGCGAGTTGAGCGCCAACTGCTACCCACCCATCGAATTGGATAGTGGCGCTAATTATGGTCTGAGCTTACACGGTTTCTATTCCTACAACTCCATATTCAATGTGGATGTGGAAAATCATGTTATCGTCTATTCTAAAGAAGCTAACTCACCTCCTATCATTATAAAAATTCCACCTGGAGCATATGAAATTGATGAAATCAATAAGGTGATTCAAAAATTCATCAAATCCAAAGAAATGCAATTGGAAAATGGAGCTGAAGTGAGTATCGATGGAGTATTTCTCCTACACGCAAACAACAACACTCTGAAATGTGGAATGAGGTCAAAATATTACATACATCTCAAACATGAAAACACTATTGCCGAACTTTCAGGGTTCGAAGCCGATGTGTTTGGCATCGATGAAACTCATGAATCAACATTGCCCGTAAATATCAATAAGGTGAGAATTATTCGTGTGGATTGTAATGTCACAGCTGGAGCATATTCAAATGGTGATGAAATCCATAGCATCTTTGAATTTGATATTGATGTAGAGCCCGGAACCGCAAAATATTATTTATATGCCAATCCAGCCTGGTGGTCGTAGGTACCTCGACAATATCACTTTACGTATATTGGATGATAATGGTATTCTAATCAATTTCAATGGTGAAAAAATAATAGTTAAATTGGAACTGATTAGGCTATAACGATCATCATTTCTCATATGTTGATTTACAACATCGACGACCGTCATAAGTGTATCACAAAAATGAGTGGAGGAAGCATTGATAAGTTTGGTCGCAGAAGTAAGGCAACTTCAAATACTGTTTTGCGAGGACAACCTGGAGTTGGTTTTAAATTGACTTACGATGGAAACTTTGATATGGAAAATAAACGTTTGAAAAATATAGCCGAGCCTGAAGAGAGTACGGATTGTGTTAATCGGGAATATGTTGGTTTTTACATCTCAAAGATCAGAGAAGAATTAGATTCTGATATTGATAAAATCAATTTGAGATTAGATAGAGTAGAAATATATTCCGCATCAGTCAGGGAAGATCTCATTATGTTTGGGCTGAAACTAGTGGAAATTGTAAAAAAGTGTGAACATATGGAAAAGGATATCAAATCGATGCAATCTGTTATGAGAAAACAACCCTCGATAAGCTCTCAAACAATAGAGCAAAAACGATGGTGAGCGATGATCATCTGTAAAAAATCAGTATAAAGCAGGAGTTAACAAAATTTTTACTCAGTATTTATCATTACCTAACGCTGAGCAGATGATAATAATTGATAAAGCGTAATGCATTTGATGTAGTCTATGATCATGTGCATTCAAAGAAGAGAAAATCTAAAAGTCGATTCATTCCACGTATGCCCGCCAAATGGTCAAGATATAGGCTAAGCGCTAGTAGTTTAAACTTTCTCAAATCTATTGGCTTGAAGGTGCGATATAAAAAATAGTAATAACATGGTGACCATCACCACGAGGGATACGCTGGAGGTATTCGAGGAGCCCATGTTTGATCATTCTCTAATCAGTCTTCACGAGCATACATATAAACCGTATGGATCACCATATTACAAAAATTCAGATGAAATCCGAATCCCAATCAATTTTCAAGACCTTATACTCGATATTGCAGACAGTTACATTTATATCGAGGGGAAATTCACACCATCTGATGCCACGAAGCAGTTCTACCTATCCAATAACGCCCTCGCCTTCCTCTTCGACGAAATTCGCTATGAAATGGGTGGAGAGCAAGTGGCCGTTGTTCGAAAACCCGGCATAACAACCACAATGAAAACAATGATATCATTTGGACAAACACATGCAAATTCCCTACTATCAATAGGATGGAGTCTTGATGTGAATAAACAAGATATATTGGATTCCGTCAGCAATGTATTCAGCGGAAAATTACCCTTGAAGTATCTCATGAGTTTTGCTGAAGATTACAACAGAGGAGTATTGAATGTTGAACAAGAGCTCATTTTGATTATTGCACGCTCATTCAAAAATTCCTTTATTGGAGAAGTCGATGCTCATTTGGAAATCAACAAAATAGATTGGAGAATCAGACACATTGTGCCGGAAGATCGTCAGAAACTGAAGCTATTGAACCGCATCAATAAAAATGCGAATAATTCAAAAGTAAAGGTGGCTTATCGTATATGGGACCTCTTTGAATTACCCACACTTCGTGATACATCCTCAGATATATACCAAAGTATATGCACTCATCCTACACGATGCTGTTTTGTCCTATAATGCCCTAAATGGCTCTGTTCAGACTGAATTGTAATAAAATTGACATGTAATTCACCATGGAGTATTCAATATTGATAAATAATAAAACACTCAATAATTATCTTCTGCATTTTATTTACCAAACAATTAGATATAGACAAACATGGATTGAAACATTATTTTATTTATAACGTACACAATAGATTTCAAATATTCACAACACCATTATTTAAAGATTCTTCCGGTTGTAGGTTGGGATTCTGTGGTTCCAATTGATATTTCCCTATGATATTCTGTGGTAGGTAGACGGATATGCTGTGAAGGAAATGCTTCAAGTCTGCTTCAATTATTAGCTCACATAACTCATCCAAATTCCTGCTTCCATACGAATATTTATGGCACAGTGCCACACCAAGCTCATATTTCTCGCTGAGCTCCAAAAGTTTTCGTACCTCTTCAGCATCATAACATACACTTAAATCATAGTTTGATGAGTGAAGAGCGTCAAAACTCAAGTCGGCTAATTCCCAAGCCAACCTCCTTATTGCAGAATCCAAATTGACTGCTTCCGGCCACTCTTCGGCTGAATATTGCATCCACATGTTCGTACTCTGAAAATACACAAAATGCATTCATTACTTTGGAAATTATGTTGCAAACAAAAAACACTCACTTGAAATTTGATCCTGTTTGGAGCACGGGAGCTAATCCATATTTTACATTAATATACCATATTTCTACTATTCACAAAGATATTGAAGTTATATTCAATCTAAAATATCAAATTTGACTAGTGAGCGGGTTTTGGCACCAGGATAATCCTGAGAACTTTGACCCATATATGTAAAAATGAATTTGGCTTTGGATGGATTCACTTCGTGAATCATTTCTTCCGTAAAATGTTCTGTGACACGTTTTGGAAGCCATGATTAAAAAGAAGTATTATTTTCCTCGTCCAACAAAACTACTTGAATGGATTTACCAAATCGCATGGATAGCATCGACATCTTCTCAATTTTATAACCTTCATCGATAGTCAAAGATATCAAAGGCTTCTGCTCCATAGCCACACTTTGTTGAATTATTGCAGAATTGATCTCTTCGATATTAAATTTCAAATGATCCATTTCGAATATAGTGGAATTATGGTATAGAAATATAAAATATATTCACGTGGATTGCTGTGTATACTCCTGACGTAATACTCTCTGTCACTTTGCAGCACTAATCTATTCGAGTACGTTGGGTTATTCAAACTAATGTGAAATGGTGATCCTCCGAACATTTATAGAAAGCGGTTGAAGAAGCTGGGTGTCCGAAAACACTACTCCAAAATAATATCGTCTCTATCGCGTGACGTAGTTGGAGGTCATTCAAGGTCAGACACAAAAAACACGTTGTGTCGTGTAGGTTCAAAACTTCAAGAAAGCCCCATAACTGGCTCGAGTTCATTCAGAGTCGAAGTCGCCTTCGCCTTCGGTTAAACCCAAAACAGCACCTCAATGTCACCTTGTCTGTGTTGCCGTATGACGTAGGTCAAGGTCGTTGAAGGTCAAACTCATAATACCTCATCAAAGTCACCTTCGCTACTTCGTGTGACGTAGAGGTCATTTCTAGGTTAAAAGTGGTGGGGGGAGGTTCTGAAATCGGCTTAAACTAACTACTCCTATCAGCATTCTGCCTTCATTCTCTGAAATATTCGCGAAAAATGTTTCCCGTCAAATAAGAGCTTTTCTTGAAAAAAATCGAATACTCCCGTACAAGCAGTCTGGGTTTCGCAAAAAACACGGAACACAGACTGCCCTCTTGAAAGTAATCGACGATCTTGCGAGATTCAGAGATCAATCAAAAGTCACTATTTTAGTACTGCTTGATCAAAGTAAAGCTTTCGATTTAGTTAATTTCAATTTACTCATCAGCAAACTCAAGTTCATAGGATTCGATGACATTTCTCTCAAATGGATGACCAGCTATCTCACAGGCCGATCACAGAAGGTCAAACTGGATGATTACTCATGGTCATCCCTAAAAGAAACAATCTCAGGTGTACCGCAGGGAAATATTTTAGGACCCTTGATGTTTTCAGTGTTTATTTTTGATTAACCCAGTGTCTTATCACATTGTCAAGTAATTCTATACGAAGATGATACACAGTTAAATTTGTCTTCTCATAACACCGATACAGAAAGTTGCGTGGCCGATATAAACACAGATTTGCACAAAATATTCCTATACTCGGAGAATCATGGACTGAAAATCAATCCAAATAAAACTTTGGCCTTATGCATAGGGTCTCAAAGAAAAATAGTAGAAACTCAGTATAGCTTTAGGCTCACTCCCGATAACGCAGACATTGACTGGGTAGACAGTGCTAAAAATCTTGGCGTATCCATAGATAATAGCTCTTTGTCTTTCCATGAACATGTGACAAACATTTTCAAAGTATCATTCTTCAAACTCAAATCGCTATATAAATTCAAGTATCAGTTATCAGAAGAAATGAAACTCAGGTTAGTTGAAACTCTTATTTACCCCCATATCGAGTATTGTTGTTCGGTGTATTACAATTTTTTGCCGCAATATAACAAGCAGAAGTTACAACGTATACAAAATGCTTGCATGCGATTCGTATGCTGTATACCATATGGTGAACATGTCACCCCATTTTTGTTAAAAATGAAGGAGCTGAATTGAGGCACAGAGTCCAATATTTGATATAAATGTTTTAGTTTAAGTTGCTTCAAACTGAAACACCTAGTTATTCATATAGTTTATTGAGCAGGCATTCTGACATATATATGGTCAATTTGAGAATTAACTCATCCAACATACGTAGGCACCGTACTTCCAAATTTCAAGGATGTTTTTGTTTCTTATCTGAATGAAATTTTACCCCTTTTAAATCATACTATTCATCAATTTAAGAAATAAATAAAATCATAGATGCTTACTGCCCAGTGCTAATTTAAAAAAATTAAAATTCAATGTATGGTAGAGCAATGAAATTGTTAAATTGACCAAAATAATGTTAGGAATTTCAAGAGTTATTAGCAACTATTTGATGTATTATTTTCTTCTCTTCTCTATTATTGTTATGATAGTAAATAATTATGTTTATAATTATTTTCTTATACTCACTGTATAATTTTTGGGAGGGGTGGAAGATAGCCTTTGGCTCACCCTTTTCCTTTTATGTCTAAATGTATTTTTATGCATAATAAACGATATTATTATTATTATTATTATTATTGTGATGTTGATGACCCATGTCAATGTTGAGTTTTCCATATGTATATAAAATGTATGCATTTATTTCTGCTACATTGAAAAATGCCATAAATGTGGCAAATGGCCATCGTTTTGTTCTTCAAGATACTGAATATGCATTACATTTCTGGTCAACACCTCCCTTGGTGCGCTTATAGTCAAGAATTATTTCGGGTTTTCCCGTTTCCACATCAACTGAGTCATTATCGTGCATCGTAGAGATAAGAAGAACGGCTCTCTTCTGTTTGGGAACATAGGAAACTAGTGTAAGATTTTCTTGAAATCCAAATGAACAAGTTCCAACAGCTCTCGACTTATTCGATAAAAATTCCACGGGAACTTCCCTCTTATTCATTTTTAGAGTTTCAATAAACGTGTGCCTTTTTCCAATAGGAATTTACTCAATTCACAACTGGAATACCAGTTATCACACGTTAAGTTTCTATTGGAATGCTCTGAACCCTCTACCAATCGAAGAACTACATCAGATGGAGAATTACTAACTTGAAATGGTCCAGCAGGCTGCTTACCACAATGTATTTCAAGATTATACGTGAAGGTTTTCGAGTCCACCAAAGCATATATTTTGATGCCATACTTTGTTTATTGGTTTTGTATTGTATAAAAGAGCATCTACCTCGATATGCTTGTAACTTTTCATCAATCGTCATGAATTATCCAAGTGAATACGTCTGTTTGCAATTTTTTATGAATTTATCAAAAAATGTTCGGACTGCTGCTAGTTTATCTGAATTTTTTCTAATTTCTCTGGTAGCTTGGTCGTCGAATCTAATGGCTGTGAGTGAAAAGATAAATCTTTTTATAGACATAACAGCTCTACATATTTTAATTCCTGAACCGTCTCTCGCGAATATTTCGCACAAATTCGTCTTATTCTTTATTTTAGTCCCAATCAGAAATAATAAACCCAAAAATGCCATAATTTCTGCTGTCTGTACTTCTACAATCTCTTTCCCTGCTGTAAAGAACTCTGTTTTTATATATATATATATATATATATATATATATATATATATATATATATATATATATATATATATACATACATATATATATATATATATTAATCATATATTAATCAGATGGTATCTTGAGGTTGCAGTCAAGGTCAATGATGAAAGCTCTTTGCTAGTTTGTCAAGCTTTCGGAAATATTTATTTCCTTCTTCAGGACAACTGAAAAGACGATTGTAAAAATATATGTATAAAACGTTACAGATATAACTTACTCAACATAAGATTAATATAAAAAATTAGCAGCAAATCGAAACGAAAAATATTTTGAAAATTAATTTTGACATGAATCAATAAATGACAAGTATTTGTTGATAACATAAAAATAATATTTTATTTTACATCAGTTACACACTGGATGAATCAGCATTACTATTTCTTCTTCGATTATCATTATCTAATTTGAACAAATAAGTATAAATTTGACTGAGACCATTCAAGTCAGTTTTTTCATTCATGGATTTTAATTCTTCATTTATGTCTATCATGAATCATCTTTTCAGTTGTCCTGAAGAAGGAAATAAACAATTCCGAAAGCTTGACAAACTAGAAAAGATTCTTCATCATTGACCTTGACTGCAACCTCAAGATACCATCTGATTGATTCATAGATTCAGTCATTATATATATATATATATATATATATATATATATATATATATATATATATATATATATATATATATATAGTATAGTATATATAGTATATACAGGCTGATTCACGGTGGATGGCACATTAGACGTTTCTGGTGAACCAGACAGACAACGGATCACTTTGAAAATTTAATGGAGGGCATATTCGGACATTCTCTAACCAACTAAAATATTTTCGACAATGCGGTGTTGCCGCTTCTATTAGAAAGCAGTAGCAACTTTGATTTTTCGAATGGAACACTCTGTATATAATATTATTTTTGGAATCTCCAACAATTGCCCGACAACTTTTCTTGATATTTTCCTATACCTATCTGTTACCGTTTTCGAAATAAAAATTAATTTCAATTCTAAAAATGCCGATATCTTTTAGTTAAGAAGTATTATGATATCGAAATTTGGTTTGGAGTTAGGTGATACTTGGACACTTCCCACACGTCAGCCTAATCTCCGTTACTTCAATACAGGGTGGTAAAAAAATACAGTTTTTTCGTTTGCATGAAGAAGTTGCTGAAATTTGATTATTTAAATGGAACACCCTATATATTATTGAAAATTCGGAAAGCAGCTGAAATTTGCTTTCTTTCTATGTATATCATACCTATACCTAACTAGTCAAGTTTTGGACTTATGAACATTTATTTGTGAAAATGTCCCTTCAGAATGGTATTTCCATTCGGTATGTGGTAAGCAGGCCATGATTACTATTTGACAGTAGCGTTGTGACATTCTCCTAATAATATCGACATTTTCGTCACTTCAGAAGTTGCAAATACCTTCAAAACGATGGAACAAAACTATTCAAACGAAGTTCTTATGAATTTGTTTATTATTTTTGGACAGTGTGACAAAATTATCAGCAGAACATGTAGAAAGTTCAATGAAATGTATCCGAATCTACCGCCAATGAACCTCAAGAAATTCATACGAATTCAGAACAATTTCAATGCATTTGGATCAACTTTAAAAGCACCAAGAAACTTGCCTCGACCGGTAACTTTCGAAGACAACCAGATTAATGTCTTAGCATATTTTCACGCATTTCCCGAGTCATTGATAAGAAGTGCTGAAGAAGATTTGGGTATAAAATATTCATCGGTTCAAAGAATCTTGCGAAGACATAAAATGCATGATTATAAATTCACCAAAATTCAAGCAATGAAGCCTCAAGATCCTCAACAGAGAGTAGAATTTTGTGAAATGTTGTTGACACGCATTCAAGAAGATCCACTTTTTTTAAATAAAATTATTTGGACTGATGAATCGAAATTTTCGAGACAAGGGATTTTCAATAGAAAAAATCGTCATTATTGGTCCAGTGAAAATCCTCACGTCACAAAAGAAGCCGGATTTCAAGAAAAATTTAGTTTTAATGTCTTCTGCATGTTGATGGACAACAAATTGAGGTACGTGATATACGAGGAGTCATTAACATCCAGAAGCTACCTGAATATTTTGGAGAATACTGTAGACAGTTTCGTAGATAATCTGCCACTCGAAGATTATCGAAACTGTTGGTACCAACTAGACGGAGCTCCTGCACATTGCACAAGAGAAGTGAGCGCAGAACTGGATAGACTATTTGACGATCGGTGGATGAGGCGCTTGGGACCATGGAATTGGCCAGCGAGATCACCCGATCTTAATCCATTAGATTTTTATTTGTGGGGAATGTTTAAAGAAAAAGTTTACAAAATACCCGTGCATTCGAGAGATGAATTGTTAGAAAGGATTGCCCAAACATTTGAAGATTTGGATCCCAATGAAATCAGATCTGCCACCACGAAAGCAGTCAACACCCGCATTTTAAAGTGCTTGGAAGTGAACGGCCAGCGATTCGAACATATTTTGAAATATTCCACATGATTGTTTAACTTTTTTATAATTATTCATATCAATATTTCCAATTTCAAGTTTCTTGGTGCTTTTTTAAAGTTTATCCAAACCTATTGAAATTGTTCTGAATTCGTATAAATTTCTTGAGGTTCATTGGCGGTAGATTCGGATACATTTCATCGAACTTTCTACATGTTCTGCTGATAATTTTGTCACACTGTCCAAAAATAATAAACAAATTCATAAGAACTTCGTTTGAATAGTTTTGTTCCATCGTTTTGAAGGTATTTGCAACTTCTGAAGTGACGAAAATGTCGATATTATTAGGAGAAAGTCACAACGCTACTGTCAAATAGTAATCATGGCCTGCTTACCAAATACCGAATGGAAATACCATTCTGAAGGGACATTTTCACAAATAAATGTTCATAAGTCCGAAACTTGACTAGTTAGGTATAGGTATGATATGCATAGAAAGAAAGCAAATTTCAGCAGCTTTCCGAATTTTCAATAATATACAGGGTGTTTCATTCAAAATAATCAAATTTCAGCAACTTTTCCAAGCAAACGAAAAAACTGTATTTTTTTACCACCCTGTATTGAAGTAACGGAGATTATGCTGACGTGTGGGAAGTGTCCAAGTATCACCTAACTCCAAACCAAATTTCGATATCATAGTACTTCTCAACTAAAAGATATCGGCATTTTTAGAAGTCATGATTTTCGAAGAAAAAAATTGAAATTAATTTTTATTTCGAAAACGGTAACAGATAGGTATAGGGAAATATCAAGAAAAGTTGTCGGGCAATTGTTGGAGATTCCAAAAATAATATTATATACAGAGTGTTCCATTTGAAAAATCAAAGTTGCTACTGCTTTCTAATAGAAGCGGCAACACCGCATTGTCGAAAATATTTTAGTTGGCTAGAGAATGTCCGAATATGCCCTCCATTGAATTTTCAAAGTGATCCGTTGTCTGGTTCACCAGAAACGTCTAATGTGCCATCCACCGTGAATCAGCCTGTATATATACATATATATATATATATATATATATATATATATATATATATATATATATATTATATATATATATATATATATATATATATATATATATATTATATATATATATATATATATATATATATATATATATATATATATATATATATATATATATATATATATATACAAATATGAAAGTTATTGAGTGTCTTGATATAGAAATAGAAGTTATTAATCGGACATAGCACTCAAGAAAGTGGCAAACCATAGACACGTGTTTCGGGCTTTTGGCCCATCATCAGTATGGTGCAGCCAAGTGTAAGGATGGGCAACACTTGGTTACCAAAAGATATAAATACAAATGCACGGAGCCACCAGCAGGAGCCAACCGCCCGAAACACGTGTCTATGGTTTGCCACTTTCTTGAGTGCTATGTCCGATTAATAACTCCTATTTCTATATATATATATATATATATATATATATATATATATATATATATATATATATATATATAAATATATATATATATATATATATATATATATATATATATATATATATATATATATATAAATTGAAACAATTCGTGGACACAACACTCCAAAAAGGGGGGCAAACGGCGGAAACGTGTTTCTGGCTACTGGCCTCATCAGCGCGGTGCAGCCAAGTGTAAAGTTGGGCAACAATTGTTTGCCGAAAGCAGGAAATAACACAAACGTAAACAAGTGTTGCCCATCTTTACACTTGGCTGCACCGCGCTGATGACGCCAATAGCCAGAAACACGTGTCCTCGGTTTGCCCCCTTTTTTGGAGTGTTGTGTCCACGATTTGTTTCATTTTTCATTTATATCATGCATACTCGATAAAATCTTCATTTGTATATATATATATATATATATATATATATATATATATATATATATATATATATATATATATATATATATATATATATATACAGTGTGACCCATTTTTAATGGAAACACCCCCCTAAAATTTGAAGTTGTGAACCGATTTTAATATTTTTTTTTTAAATGTCAAGTACTAAAAGGTCTACCTTGGGACAAAATTTGAAATGCTTATTACAGTTTCAGGGCATACTACGATATTTTTTCTTAGTCGAAAATCGGGATTTTTTATTAGCGATTTTTCTATTGAAAAAATCACTACGCCTCTGGATTCAGAGTGCCTCTAAACAGGTGTGATCAGAATTTCATGGAAAAATGTTCATTATTAACAAAGTTATGACAACTCAAAAATTCGAAAACTCACACAGCTAACAGTTACAAAAACACCCTATATCAACAGATATAGCCATGAGAATATTTTTTTTTATGATTTCAACAATAAAGTGCCGCCAGATGAAAAAAAAAATAAATAGCGTAAATATTTTTAATGTAAATAACGGAATTACATTCAAGTTTTCACGCAAATTAACTAAAACTAAAACCTAATATTTCAATTTAAATCTTAGTTGTCGTGGAAATAATATTACAGTTTGACACTTGTGAAAGATTCAAGTGTACTATTGTCAACAATATTCACCTTACAGTTCTTCGAATTATTTTGTGTCAATGCTGCAAGATTGAGCGTAAGAGAGAAAATTGAAGTTGTACGCCTTTCGGGAGATGACGTTAGAAGGGCTAGAGAGGTTTGTAGAGTATTTAATGAGAGATATCCAAATCGTCCTCGTATTAGCTGGGGTACGGTAAATAAAATAAATAAAATATTCAATGAAACTGGTGCAGTATCAAAAATGACGTTAAAAAGTAATCCTGTACAAAGACGAAACAGGAATGACAGGAATGATCAAATCATTTTAGATTATTTCGGAAATAATCCTAATGCCAGTATAAGGAATGCCATTTTAGATTTGAATATTCCACGAGAAACTATTCGGAGATGTCTCAAAGCGAAGAATATTAAACATTTCAAGCCAAAATTTTGACACACACTTCAAGAAGGCGACGAAGCAAGACGCCTGGAATATTGTTTATGGGCCCAAGGGAAATATTTAAACAATAGAAATTTCCCAAAAAATATTTTATATACCGACGAAGCCACTTTCACTACAAATGGAGTAGTGTCATCACAGAATTGTCGCTATTTGGCAGCGGATAATCCCAAAAAATCAACGTCTGGTGTGGGATATTGAACGAACGAATTATTGGTCCTTTGTTTTTTGAGGAAAACATTAATGCGCAGAGGTTTCTAGTTGCTATCACGCCACTAGTAAGTGCCATGCATGGCCGTTAAAATAAAATTTAAAATTTAAAATTCTTGAAATGTTACTTCTGAATAAGTTTTATATATATTTTTTCTTTAAACCATAAGAATTTTATGTGTGACACTTTTCTACATAATGAAAAGGACTAAATTTGTGTTTCTCAGTGAAACGTTCGATTTTTTACTATAACCTCAAGTTAATGTCTTGATAAAGGGAATAAACATTCTCGAAAGCTCGACCATATAACAAAGAGTATTCTTTAAACAACAGCCCAGCAATTTTGACTGCATCCCCAACATTATTCCGTTTTTCTCTTAGTACTCCACATCACCGCTCAGGCCCTCTTGCGAATCTTCCTCACCCCTCAGCCCCTTGTCACGTTCCAGTCACGTGATTTCAATTAAAAATAGTTTATAGTTATGAGATTCGAACCTGGATCGTCCACGCGGTTACATTGTCCTTAGTCTTTACACCAACGTAATATATTGAAGGTAACTGCGAATGTTGGGTATTTAGAGCGTTAGTTTTGTCGGGACCGAAATTGACACATTCATTATACTCGTCAGCATTTTTTTTTATTTCCGTAGACTGTAATCATCATTATCATATTGAAGATAGAAAAATATACTTAGATTTGGGAAATAATTAATATTTCATGTAAAGATGTGTATGTGTGTGTAAGAGCGAGTGACGTAATCGAGGCAAAGAGAAATGGAGATGGTATCGAGATTTACCGGTTGATGGCGCAAGCAGGTGTTGCCAGTTGTAAAATTTATCGTTGTTTATTGGGCAATGTGGTGTTGCCGGTTTGAAAATGAAGGGTTAGGAATACGACTGTGTACAGGATGTCTCAAAATACGTTATTAAAAGAAAAAAACATAACATTGAAGTGTACAGGGTGCGTCAAAATATACCATTTAAGAAAAAACATGTCAGTTTAACAGAAGTGTAGCATTCCAACATGCCAAAAGGGCACTAAATCTCGTAACTTTGTTAACCAAGTTAGCATCATCAGGAGAAAGAGAAGACCCAAAATTGTCGAGGGGTTACGCGTTGTGGACTCAACGTGAGGGCAATGGGGGAGCGAAGTATTCGACAATAACATTTCAAAATACGTTATTTTGCATAAGTTTCGAAAGAAAACGATGTTCCGTTCGTCGTTGACAAACAAAAATTAGTATTATAATGACATTCAGAGAATATAGACGTAAAGTAGAGGAGTTTGAGAGACGTGTCCAACAAATGAGTAATGATATTCAATTATATGAGGAGAAGAAAATGGTTCTCAAGCAGTTGAATAATTTAGACATTCAAGACAAAGTGTTCCAGCCTCAGAGTGTAGAATATGTCATCAACGATGCTGAAAAACAAATTTTGTACTTCCGACTACAATAATTTCTGTTCAATATGTAAACGTTCCGAATGTGGGTGAAATTTCAAGGAAATATGCGTGAAGGCTAGTGTAAACAATGGAAATCGATTCGTTCGACATCAATCAATGAGGGTCAGTTAGCAGTATTTGCGCAGGCACAATTCCAAAGAATACACCATTCAAATGTGAATTGAAAAAGATATTTCAAGATCTTCGTTATTAAAAAAAAAGTGTTGAATTTGTTCCAGAATACGCAACAAGGCTAGAGAAAAAATTTTGATTAGATTTGTACAACAATTATGAAATTTAATAAAAAAATGAATATTTTTATTGAGTGAATTTTTTGTTTCATTTCAAGTTGGTAAAAATATATAATATAGGTATGCAGAATTATCGCTATAACTTATCGATAAAGCCAGACACGTGGCTCAAAGTGACGAAACAAAGACTCTTTGTTTGATTGCATAATATATCATCACCTATTTTCCTATTCTTACCCAAGGTGACATTGATCACTGTCAATGCTGAATCAGCACCCAGAGATATGCAGTTCTCAAAGCGATGGAACAAAGGCTCTTTGTTTGGTTTTGAAATATGTCATCACTTATTTTCCTATAAATACCTCCTGCGAGGCAAAATGATGAGTTAGTTGTATCAGTGATACTAGTGACAAGTGCAACGATTTTATCTGAAAGTAAGTGTTTTTCATGTTCACTTTATGAATTTTTATTGCAAGATTTTTTATACGTTTTTGACTTTTTCACAAAAGAATTTATTCAAATTTAATTTAATTCAAAGGTCGTGAGAGTTGTTGTTGAATTATCATTAATTTTTCAAAATTTTTCTCAGATTAATATACTTGAGTGTTTTTCTATACATACTTTTTGAGGATTAACGTTTTTTTTCAATTTATTTGTAATACAAAACGGTTCAAAGGTATTTACGTATTCTTCAAGCCAACCCTGGACTACTATTTTTATCCTACATACATCAGAAGATAAGAAATAACAATTACTGATATTTCTCAATCTTTAATAATGAATAAAAGATGAGAACCGGTAATTGCTGATATCCATTTTTCTCGAATACTATCTCTTTCTAGTTGAATAAAAGGCATAGTAAGTTACGAATAACTTTCATTCATATTGTCGTTTATTGAGAGAGTGTTCGTATAATTTTAAACATTAATTGTTTTTTTATTTTTGGTTTCTCGCAGGTGGATTTCCTAAAATTCAAGTTCAGTCGTGGAGAGGAAACCAAATAACAAAATAGCAGATGCACCTGTAGAGACGCCGCAGAGGAAATTGACAGCCAACATCGTGAGAGGCATTTAGAAAATACGCTGTCGTGTTGTTTCATTTGAAATTGTACGAAATCGAGGTTAGTACTGCTCTTTTTTTTCTGTTCAATATATGTATAGAGTTTGTGGTTGTATACTATATTTTTTGTTCGACTCAAAAATTTTTTCATTCATACCCAGCAAACAATTTTGATCGGCCTTATTCCGGCCCAGAATATGCTGGCCAGATCTGGCCTGAACGGCAAAGCACCTATAGCCTATGGCGGGCCAGTGAAAATAGGAGACACCGGCCATCATCAGGGCCAATGCTTGACAACAGTGTCTTTTGAATGACGGGCCTCTGCAGGCAAAACTGTGGAAATCATTGATGGCCCAGTAGAAATACTGCAATGGAATTTACCTACTCAGAGGGTTGGACCACTGTGAATTATACACATTTACTGATTGCCTTTTAATTGAAAAATAATGAATAAAGTAACGATAGTCGTTGCTGACCGATGTTCCACCCTTTTTACTCCCATATACACCTACAACGTAGGCTTAATATGGCAAATACCTGTTAGAAAACAACTACTCCCCTGGCTAATACCACGACGGGTATTGGATAACATCTAACAGATACTTGTGCAATGATCCTCATTGCAGAGGACACAATTGCAAGTGCTTCCTATAACCAACTAGTAGAATCCTGTACCGACCCAGACAGGGGGATCACCTGCAGACCGGTTTCAAGGTTTTTGCCTATCATCAGTGCAAGTCCGGGTCGGTACAGGATTCTACTAGTTGGTTACAGGAAGCACTTGCAATTGTGTCCTCTGTAATGAGGAACACTGCACAAGTATTTGTTAGATGTAATCCAATACCCGTCGTGGTATTAGCCAGGGGAGTAGTTGTTTTCTAACAGGTATGTGCCATATTAAGCCTACGTCGTAGGTGTATATGGGAGTAAAAAGGGTGAAACATCGGTCGGCAACGACTATCGTTACTAAACGATCTCCCAAAAACTCTCGAGCTATATGCTCAAATTCTGAGATAATGAATAAAGTTTTATATATTTTGAGTGAAAAAAAAGTTCAAATTTACCTTGAGCAATTGAACCAAAATGAAATTCATAGAAAAATATCACAAAAAACTGGAGAAAGTTCCAAAGTTTATACATATATACTTTAATAAAATACACATACCTAACATGTATAAGAAACAACATTAAAACAATTCTTTGGTTTAAATAAAGTAAAAAATATCACAAATATTAAATGAAATAAAAGAAACAACATAAAAACAATTCTTTGGTATGAAGGAACAAATATTGAAATGTTCAATGCGTATCATCTCCCCCTTCCTCTGCCGGCTTTGTCCTTCTGTTTCTCCACCCTTGACGGTCAGAAGCAGTTCTTAGCCAGAGTTTTATTACACTGGCAATTTCGGTTTCTGTGGCATTTCTGCAAAACGGATTTTTCCGAAGACAAACTGAAAAAAAACTGGGGTCAAGTGCGAGTGTAACGGGCACATAAATGGTATTTTCAAGAACATATTTTTTTTATTACTATGCCAGTTAGCGAGTGATTTTAACATTTAAGTTAGTAAGTGAGTGATTACTTTAAGGGTCTGAGATACAGAACCATAAAAATATCCTGTAATGAATACACTCATTTCTGATTGCAACTCACCTAATATCATTCTTAGAACATTCCTTAAGCTCTTAAATTCTTTTTTTCCCCTTCCAGTCCAGTTATATTGAAGAGATAACTCATGGGAGACTAGTTTGGCCATTATTCTCCTTGTTGAATCTCCAATGTCTTTGCCTCCAATACTTAACAAAGATGCGGACTGAAAGAAACTTTCATGAACCTCAAGTTTTTAAATAATAATATATACATGTGTATATATATATTTATTCATAAAATGTAGTAAAAGGTTATTGAATCAAAATACATACCATATTTCGAAAAAAATCCTCATCTTCCAATTTTCTATCAAATTCTTCCAATTCACACTCCTGATTTATTGGTAAATTCAAATTTTCAGGAGTTTCCACTGCTTCACAAATGGCATTTCGCTGTACTATTTGTAACAAAAATTTAACGTCATGTGCTAGTAAATCAATCTTCCTAATTGCAGAATCCAGCTTTGCTGAAAAAAAAATTATATGGTTCACATGTCTAGGATCAAACTCAATTTAAAAATAAACATGCTAAACTAGTTACCTTCCGTGTTCTTGCAGTTACAGCATGAACTTTGTAAAGCTGGAAGTTTTCGGCTATTGTCTGATTTATTTCTAATAGTGTTGATGGGGTGGGCTCATATGAGTCTGATTGTACCCTAGACTCCCTAGAGGTAGATGTGAGTATATCAGAACCTCGGCTTCTGTACTGTGTTGTGACTGTTTCGTCAATTCCATTCAAGGCTACAGATTTTTCCTAATAAGTTTATACTTATAACTTCTGCAATAATTCTTGAACATTGTCGTTATTTTCAGCACAAGATTTTGGCGATATATACTTAACCTCAAAAACTAATGAAGGTTGTTTCTTGTAACTGACGCTACAATTGATTATAGAAATAAATACTATTACCTCAATTCATCAGGAGAAGTTGTCATCATTCTTCTTCACTAAACTAACCCACACTCGTTTAATCGCAGTTAATAAATCACAAAAATACATCAATGAGTCCTTGAATCACAATCACAGAATCATTCGATCTTTGAAGTGCGCATGTCACATGAACATCAGATTTGAATTTGATTGTTCTCTGTCATAAATGAAATAGCGGGAACTTTAAACGACAAGACAGCTGCATGCAAGTTGAAAATGTGTGATTTAGTTTTTCGCTCACGATTTTACACACAAACCTAACCTGAGCAAACTATCCTAGCTTGCGATTTGAAAATCTGTGACTTATTAGCCTAACCTGACCTGACCTGACTAACCTTACCTAGGCAGAATAACCACTGAGTTGAAAAAATCTGTTCATGCGACATACGCACGTCATAAGGATAGAATTCCTATATATATATATATATATATATATATATATATATATATATATATATATATTTATATAGGAATTCTATATGTGTCTATCCGCCAGTTCGTATCACGGTAGATTCACGCTTCGTATGACAGTTCTCGATTATAGCATAACTTGTTTTCAATTGGCTGTTGAACAAGAGGTTTTATTCGTAAAAGGTTTTGGTCTGTTCTGGAAAATTTTGTTCAATAACACTTGAAACGGGCCTTCATTTTTATGATGTCGGTCGAAAGACACAATTTTGATAGTATTGGCCCATTGCTGGCTGGATTGTAGGTATCCGATTACAATATGCCATACATTGGGCCGACATTTTGCCTATGTAGCTTTGCCGTTGCCAGCGTATTGCCGACCGATCATGCATTGGGCCAGAAGACGGCCAGAGATTCATTGTTTGCTGGGTAGGTATGATCCGCATAAAGAAGTGTTTTCAATATTTTTTCTTCATTTAGTACGTGCAGAATATGTGTTTTAAATTCGTTGTTTTGAATGACAGTTAATTTCTTCAATTATAACTGTAGCTCGCTCATTTTTCACAATCGTTCCATGGAAAACATTACCCCCACTCTTGAATTTTATTTTTCTTTGGTGTATGTTTGTATTGAAGATTGCATTTATTTGAGAACACTACATCAACCTGTGCAGTATAACTTCAATGTCATCTCAACAGCTACATCAAAATCGTCTTAGCAACCTTTTCCACAATGAGTTTCAAATCACAGCAGCTTTCAGAACCATCTCAACAGTTTCCACAGAACGAGATTCAATTCTCTGCAGCTTCCAGAACCTACTCATCACATCAAAAATTCCATTTGTGAACAAAATATCGGTGAGTCATGTCAATAAATAAAATTCAAATGATTGATTTTCCAAAAACCAAGTCGGTAATTGATAATTACCTTTTAGGCATTAGAGATAATTATTCAGGATATATTGCCAAACAAGCTATACAATTTATTAATAAACATATAAGGAAATGCGTTTTAGCTATGAAAAAAATTAAATTTTCGGTTGGAGAAAAAAAGAAAATAATTACAAAAATTGGGGAAATGAAACGCTTCAAAGTGATTATCAAAATGATGAATAATAAACATACAGACTCGGGTTTGAAGCGACGAAGCTTCAGGATAAAGTGGCAAACTGTTAACAATGTTTTCATTCGTAGAGTTACAACGGGGGTAATCATCAATTTAACTCATAAAGTTCCTAAAAAGTTTTTAGGCGATGCTTTTTCATTATTCAAACGTGAGATTTCCAAAATTTTAAAACAAATGTTATGTCTCAAATTTAATTTTACATTTTCAGGGGATTTTATTAAGAAATCGAATGATGGGGAAATTGTTGATCGTAAATATTTCACTACACCAAATAAGGTTATCGATTCAGGTACGGACTTGACTGCTTGGTACAATGAAAAGGCTGTGGATGTTATATTGAATAAATTAGGCGAATTTGAAGAACAATTGTCGGGGTGGGCTTTGAGTAAAATTCTTTTTTTGGAAGTAGCAATTAATAAATATGTGATTGGTAACGGTTTTTCTTTCATTCCACTGCCACAAGAAATCGCAAGGAAGAAGGCATGCATTAATGTACAAAACGATGACGAAATGTGCTTCTTTTGGATTATTATTAGCACCTTTCATCCTGTAGCAATACATTCTAATAGAGTGTCAAAATATCCACACTTTTCTTCAGTTTTGAATACTACAGGGCTGAATACTCCAATGGACTTACATCAAATTACCAAATTTGAAATTCTCAATGATATTTCTGTAAATGTTTACACTTTGGAATTGAATCAAGTAAAGGAAAAATCATTTTTTTAGTAGTACCTGCCAGACTCACGACAACATAATGAGACAGACATGTTAATTTGTTATTAATTCAAAACAAATATTTTCCAAAATTGAACGATTATGAGGATCCACCTATTAATGACGATGACGAGACTGAAATTAAATTCCATTATTGTTGGATCAAAGACATGTCCCGGTTATTAAGTAGACAATTGAACAGATAGGGAAAAAATTCTTTTGTGATAGATGCCTCAATTATTTTTCAAGTCAGCAAAAATTAAATGATCATACTGTTTTGTGCGAAAAAGTGAATGATTGTGAAATTTCCTTTCCTACATACGATTATGTGGAATTTCGAAATTATGTTTATAAACAAAAATGTCCGACTATGATTTTTGCTGATTTCGAGTCACTGTTGGAAAAATGTAACGAAAACATATCTAACAAAACTACAAAATACCAGAAACATATACCTTTCAGTGCAGGCTACTACTTCAAGTGATCTTATGACGACAGTAGCTCACATTTCAAAACCTATTCGGGGTGAGGACTGTATGAAATGGTTTGCCGATGAGTTGTCTGATACTGCAAAGTTTGTTGAATCCAAAATTAAGAATATTGAGCCGATGACAGTGCCTTTAGATAATATTGGTGCTGCAACGACTTGTCATATTTGCGAAAAACCGTTCGCCCCCAAAGATGTTATCGTGTACGATCACGATCTCTATACGGGGGCGGTCCGCGGTTTTGCGCACCAAGCCCCTTGTAATGTCAACTTTCGAAAATTATTCGTGGTACCCATTACTTTTCATAATCTTTCAGGATACGACAGTCACTTCATTATCAGAGATATCGCAAAAAAAAGCTTTGTGAGCATACTTTCCTCAAATAAAGAAAAATACATTTCCTTTACACAGAAGGATGCTGAAACTAAAATCAAATTTCGATTTATAGATTCTTTTCGATTCATAGGAACATCGTTGGATGAATTAGTATCCACATTAGATCAAAATGATTTGGAAATTAAAAAAAAAGAATTTAGTCATTTAGATGATGAGAAATTCGCTCCTCTCACCAGGAAGGGAGTATTTCCATATGATTATATAGATAGCATGGGAAAATTGAACATCACCGAGTTACCATCACGAAAAGAATTCTATAATGAATTAAATGATGAATACATAACAGAAGAGAAATATGCTTACGCACAAAATGTTTGGGAATCATTTAAAATTACAAATTCGGGATCGTATGCGGACCTATATTTGAAAACAGATATTTTATTATTGGCAGACGTTTTTGAAAATTTTCGTCAAAAAAGCATGGCAACTTATGGGTTGGACCCCGCATGGTATTATACTATGCCTGGGTACAGTGGGATGCCATGTTGAAGTATACGAAGTGTAAATTACAAATTTTAAAAGACATTGACATGATTATGTTTGTAGAAAAGAGGATAAGGTGCGGAATATCGGTTTGTTCGAATAGATATTCTGAAGCAAATAATAAATATATGTAAGCATACAATCCCGAAAAACCTCCAAAATATCTTTTATATTTAGACGTTAATAATTTATATCGGTGGGCAATATCAGAATTTTTACCTTACGACGGTTTTCAGTGGGTGGAAAATTTTGACAAACATGTAACTGAAATTCCTGACAATTCTTCAGAAGGGTACATATTGGAAGTTGATTTGGAATACCCTGAGAGATTACATGATTCACATAAAGATTTTCCGTTTTGTCCAGAGCATCAAGCACCAACAAATTCCAAACAAAAATAATAATGGGTACCCTGTATAACAAAGGCAAATATATTTTGCATTATCGCAACTTGGAACAAGCATTAAAAAACGGTTTGATTCTAACCAAAATTCATCGGGTTGTGAAATTCAAACAATCTGTATGGCTGCGTCCCTACATCGAGTTGAATACTCGTTTAAGGGCTGCAGCCACCAGTTCTTTTGGCAAAAAACTATATAAACCAATGGTTAATGCTATTTTTGGAAAAACGATGGAAAACATTCGGTTACACAGGGTGGTCAAACTGGTGAATTCCTGGAACGGTCGTTATGGCGCCAAAAATTTAATTGCGAGCCCTCGATTTCAGAGTCGAACCGTTTTAGATACAGACTTGGTGGCTATTGAATTGAAAAAGACTGAACTTGTTTTCAATAAACCTCTGTACATCGGAATGGCAATTTTAGATATTTCAAAAACATGCATGTTTGATTTCCATTACGATTTCATGGTGATCACTCTAGGTATAGAAAATTGCAAGTTAATGTATAAAGATACAGATAGCTTCATCTACGAAATAACGTGTGAAGATCACGCACTTTGCAGGGTTACGTTCCAAAATGTACACCTACAAAGTGCAGGGTGGAAAAGTTATCAAAAAATCAAAGGGAATTCGATATAATATAGTCAAAAATAAAATTGATTTCGAAGATTATATTGATTGTCTCAGAAATTTTAAAGAAAAAATATGTGAGCAGTTCACTATTCGATCATACGCTCATAACGTGAAAATAGGCTTAAGTCCACACGACGATAAACGAAAATTAATCCCCAAATCATCCGAAACTTTACCTTGGGGGCACTATAGCTTGAAATGAGGTTATCATTCGGATTTTATTTCTATTGATGCGATTCATTGATAAATTTTGTCCTTGTTTGAATATGACTGATAGGTGTGTGTTACTCTGAGAATTTTCAACAGCGGTAGGAGACCACCAACTTTTCAAGAATTGACTGCAAACAAAAATATGTTTGAGTATTTCAGTTTTTGTATACTATTTATTATTGTACATATACACGTTGATATAATTTGAATGAAATATATTGAAATTTTATATACTTATTTATTTTTGTACACACACGTTGATAAAATTTGAATAAAATATATATTGAAATTTTGGTGTTTTATTCCATCAAATAACTTTTTGAAGCTGATTTTTTTTTCGTTTTATACATTAAATGAAACAAATGTTACAACATTTTCTCATTTATTACATAAATCATACACTATTTTTTGTTTATAATAAAATAAATATTCACGTAAAGCATTAGCATACAGACTATCTAGAGCTGAGGCTTGAAAAAAACCTTCTATGATTTCTTTCAAAGTTAAATTAGTTTCATTCTCACGTAACCATGATTTAATTATATTGAAAACACCTCGATAATAATCACAAAATCCAAAGCATCCAGCATAGCGATACGGTCAGAGAGCACACCAAGTTGAGTATTCAGCATCTCGTTTACATCTCGTTGAAATAGCTCCATGTTCGTGGTGTCCTTGGAAATGGAAACTTGTTTGGTATTACTTTCGATGTACTGTGTGACGTAGGATGTCAATGAGAGTCGCCCATTCATAACTTGTTAAATTGATGGAACGAATGGAGAACTGCTGCTTCAAAATTATGCATGGGCTGGAGTCTCTGCATGGACTTAGGCCACATCGAATTTCATAAGATGACATGGGGAATGCCATCAACAGCAATTGATGTTGGTTTCGAGCAGCCATTTCGCATTGCTCCAACGCTCTGTCTATTGCATTTAGAGTTCCATTGTGATCTTCATCATTACTGTCGAACATTACTTCAACTTTACTACCGTAACCACTATCGAGAGACATTTTCAAACTGAATATTCATCTGTGTTTGCATGCGCTCTCATAGCTTCAGATCACGTGGTCCATTTCAGATATTGTGCACACAAATATTTTTTCACAAAAGGCCCTCCCAATACATTGTCAGTGTGCTTGTTTTCAATAAGATTCTATACAAAATCGACATTTTCGATCCAACTGTTGTGTTTGTTATGCAAACCCAGCCATTTTACGTACATTTTTTCATCTTCCTTCCTCAAGATAACGAGATATATATCAGGATTTGCAGTTTTTTGTAATTCTTCTCCATAAAAAGCACCCCTAATAGGTGCACCCTGCATATCTTCTAGCATGAAGGTGGCGGGGTTGGTAATATCGACTTTGATGTTTTCAAAAACGTGTTTCGCCTTACTGATTCGTACAACATCACCGACTTTGAATTTTCTCGGTCCAGCTATTTTCAGATGGGTGTACGTTGATTTGAGAATTTGTTTTTCGTTAGTTTTGGTGATTTTCGAAGGTTGTATGCCCGTCTTCGAGTGTCGCGTATCATTGTAGGATTTTGTGATTTCAGGCAAGACATTCAACCATTTATAGGTGCCATTCAGACTGGAATATTTGGAAAGTCTTTCTTTTAATGTTCTAATGATACGTTCAGCCATAGAAGCCTTAGTGATAATATACGTATTGTAGTGATTTATTCCATGTTTTTTCATCAAAGTTTGATTGTTGTGAAATTCTTCACCTTGATCGGTTTGTTAATTTTTTGGACAACGTTTCGTATGTGTCAAGATATCTGCAAACGTTTTCGTAATTTCTCCTCCGGTTTTTTATTTCAGTGGTCGCGTCCACACAAATTTCGAAAAACAATCTATGACGACTAGAATCAGTTTGAAATTTCGATTTTGGTGAGCGAACGATCTCATCTCAGCCAAGTCCATCTGCCATAAGTCATCTATTCCTTTGATAACTGTACGGCGTCGAGGATAATTTTTTCTAATTGGTGTATGTAGTTCGTTGACAAGTTGAATCTTGTCTTTGGAAGTCATGACGACTGATGGTGAAGATGTGTGAACCCCGCTCTTTTATTATGGTTATGCTTGAACTTCATTTTGTATCTTTTTGATTATCTTGATAGTAGATTGTACCTTCGAATTTATTTCGGTAATTTGTTTGGAAATGTCACCTTGAAATCTGGTTAGTTTTTCATTTACTTGGATCACTTCTTTTTCGTGTTTCTTAGCTAGTTGATATATAAATGAAGCAAGTTCATTATCGGTTCCATCCACATACTTATTATAAGCAACATCGTAATCAGTGGTGGGGCTCTTCACATGACACAATTTCACATCACCACAATTAATATTACCATTTGAGGTATAATGCAACAAACATCCTCCAGAGGGCGTTGGCAATTTTCGCTTTCTGTTGATGTCGCTACGTCCAAACTTATCGATAATCATTTTGAAAATGATAATGTATTGGGGAACGTAGTGTATCTTATAGAATTATTTTTGCCTCTTTGAGTTCATTCAAATGGCAATGATTTCATTGTTGTGTGTATTTCCTATTTCCTGCATCTCGAGAGGCTAGCAATAATTTGGGACGTTCGCATAGCTAGTTGGGATCGTCCCAATAAATGTATTCAATGGGTTTCGAATTGAATGTCATTGCTAGAGGTGACGTTTTGGGTAGACATGATGTCATCGCAGTAGCAGTAGTAAGAGGTGTTTTAGGTTGAAAAAACCCAGTACCAGTTTTACGACGATTTCCTGCTGTAGGAAACAACGGTTTGATTATGTTGGTGTACTTGTATCTCTGTGTGCCGTTTAGATGCCCAGCCGATTTCTTGTGATAGCTCGATAAATTCAAAATCTTTTTGTATACATTCAAATCCTCACTGTTATAATTTTCAGGCATGTCGAGAAATAATAGTTCATATATACCGGGTGTTCCTTTCCAGTGATACCCAGCCAATTTTATATATCCGCTACGCTTGTCAAAATCGATTTCCTTTTGGCTTAGGAACCATTTTGAAGATACCTCATCATATATGGGACCGTATACTTTGTCGATTTCCTTGTCATTTCCCCAATGTTTTTTAATGTACGGTTGAGACATTATCGGATATTGATCGATATATTCTTCTAAAACTTGTTCATTTATGCCTGACGCAACGTTGTCGTCTTGGTCGTCTTCTGCATACCCACTAAAGACGTTTTCATCATTATCGTCATCCTCATCTGTACCTGCAACATGTACGAGGGATTGGAATGGAGTCGTTTTAGGCTCTTCCACTGTCTCTGGTTTGATTTCGGTTTTTGCCTCAGTTTTCAATGGGGTAGTAGCTGACTGTGTTGCTGTTTTATTCGCTATTTTCCTTAATGGAATAGACAGAGGTTTGAAAAATCTTTGCAATGACTCATCTTCTTCGGATTTGCCCAATTTCAGAGCCAAATATTTTTTTCGAATGATGCGTGCAATTTCGTTGATCTTATTCTTTCGAATTACATCAACTTCTTTGCTCAACGGTTTCATCATGGTGAATGATACTACATCACACACTGTGTATACTTATATATTTGTCGAATCTTCGACGATAACGTCCACCATTCTTATCAAAATCTTTCATTATTACAACGGTTCCATATCGATGTTGCCAACATTCGGCACACATTCTCTTGAATTCATGGAAAAACATGTCGGGAGAGACGTGTTCATCGAATACATGTTTCAAATTCATTTCATCCTGTTTGAAAAGTACAATCATATTGCAATTGTCTCTTATCAATTGTTTGGGGATTTTTGAATATGTCTGACAAAGATAGGCGGCGTCAATGTTCTTATGCCTACATACAGAATAATATTCACGAATTTTCTATTGGCCATCACATGCGACATAATCGAAAATGAATATGGAATTTGATTTGGCTTCGTGAGGGCTTATGATATCCTCATTTTCCCTGAACGGATAATATCCCAACCACTTGACTTTACTGAAAATTTCTTGAACAACTTGATATTTAGGTTGATACAATGATTTTGAATATACGTAGATATTTTCAAATTTGGCGTCATTCGGGTGGAATAGCAATGTTAAGATAGCGTTTCTCTTTCCACAACCACTCGACCCACAAATTATTGTACGAAACGAATTGGGTAATAATATACCATGCTTTCCAACAACACTACTATTATTGGCTTCATTCAGAAAGTCTAAATTTTCAATAGGTAATGTCTTGTCTTGTTGAACGACTTTCATGATGTGATGCTGGATAATGAGTGCGCTACGGTTATAAATAAAAACATCACAGTCATCACCCAATCATTCTCAATGTTGACTTACTCCGGTGCAGGTGTCGTCAATTCGATTATCAATAAGCTCCTGTTCGAATTACATCTACCTGGTTATCAGTTTTACGGACCAGGCACCAAATTGAAAAAGAGATTGGAACGCGGTGACACCGGTGTGGATCCTTTGGACGAATATTGTAAAGATCACGATATCGCGTACTCTCAAAGCGACTCATCAGAAGACCGTCATAAAGCAGATCAAGTGTTGGAAAATAGAGCTTGGGAACGCGTTGAATCGAAAGACGCTAGATTTGGTGAAAAAGCTGCAGCTTGGCTCGTAACTACAACAATGAAAGCGAAACGTAAGCCCGGCATGGGGTTGTCCTTTAGACGTAATATGCTTCAAAAAATTACTAAAAATTGGAAGCCACATCCTAGCAATATTAAGAAATCTAGTGCTTCGGCTTTGCGAGCTGCTAAAATGGCATTGAGTCAAGCCCGAGGACGTAAAAACATACGGATACCTAGGATAATACCATTCGAAGCAAAATCTGAAGGAATCCTTCCCATCATACCTATATTCGCTGCCCTTTCAGCTTTAGGTCCGTTGGCAGGTGGAGCAGGCGCTATTGCAAAATCCGTAATAGATGCTAAAAATGCCAAAAAGAAACTTGAAGAAGATCAACGTCACAATGAAGCTATGGAACATTTAGGTTCCGGTTTGTACCTACGCAAAACACTTCGAGGATTTGGTCTGTTCCTAAAGGAACAACAGTAACGCAAAGGGCGTAACAATGATCAGTATCAAAATTTCGACCAGAGTAATTGCGGACATCTGTGCCTACAGTTTCTGCTCCATAATGTCTGCAACAATGGTTGGAGATAAATCTTTGCGAGATTTAACCGATGCTGAATTGAAAACTTTGTCGATCAACTATTTGATTGAGAATGCTAAACCTTGGGAATTATTGGATGTTTGGCATAGATTACCAAACGACTACCAACATCGATTTGCTTTGCAGATTCGTTTAACATGTTTCATCCATTACCGACATGAGGTACCACCACCTACATCAGCTGCATCATCGCTACAAAAAGCAATGTATTATGGTCCTGTGAGTTCGCAAATAGAATGTTATTATTGTAGAAATAAAGGATTTTTATGTAAAATGTTGTTGTTTGTTGTTGTTGATTCAATCATTATTTAAGGAGATACTGACATTATATCATTCTTCAACGCTCTCCATCGATTTCAATCCACCTATTCGATTAGTTCTGATTCTGAATATACTTTGGCTTTGCTCAGTTTTCATTCGTACAACAGTATACCCAACATTGAAGAAGGTACGAAATTCTACTACTATGAAAACGCTGACAAAACTAAACAGAAAAGCATCGATATACCTGTTGGATCTTACGAAATTGGTGACGTTGAAGAATTAATAAACAAATACATCACGCCTAAAATGTTCAAGGAAAACACTGAGGATTTTTTCTATCTAAAACCGAATAATAATACGCTGAACAGTGAAATATTCTGTCTGAAGCACTCGATTGATTTCCGACCTGCAAATAGCTTAGCTCGCATACTCGGGTTTTCATCTACTCTTCTCAAACCAAACGAACATTACGAATCCGATCTACCTGTGGATATCATTAAAGTACGCACCATATACATATATAGCAACATTACGTTTGGAGCCTTCTACAACGACACACCGACTCATACGATATACGAATTTGCTGTTGGTGTTGATCCTGGGTATGCAATTGACGAAACACATAATCACCCCATTCACCTACCTATTGCACATAGAGACGAAATAAACAATATTACGCTGCGAGTGCTCGACCAACATTCTAGGCTCATTGATTTCCGAAACGAAGAAATAATAATTCGTTTGGAATTGAAGCGGAAGTATGGTGCTGAATATCTATAAAAATAATTCATCTCCGTACCCCAAGTCAGTCTTCACCAAGACCTTCACTAGTCGACAACTATGGACAACGGAAAATAAATTGTTTCTGGAATCTCTTGGTTATCATGTTGTCCAATCAAGTGTTCAACATTTTCCGAAAACCGCAAATCGATGAGTCCATACAAAAGGTAGAGTGGCGGATCTACTATCCATATGTCAAATCTTTTCGCAACAACGATGTTATTGAAATCAACATCAATCAATCTGATGCCTACGATGCTTTGTACGATAGTCTGCTGTTCATTAGTGGAAAAATTGAGAAGACCAAAGGGGACGGTGAGGTGTCATTCGTAAACAATGCTGGTGCTTTCATGTTTCAATCTGCTAGTTATGAGCAGAGTGGTAAGGAATTGGAAGCAGTTCGTGAACTTGGAATTGTTAGTACTGATAGAGGCTTTCTCATCTACACCGACGAGCCTATTGCAATAATTGTGCACGACACTGTCATAGAACACTCCAACTCAGCGAAATTATTAAAAAATTGAACTGAACATGTGATTTTGCTTCAGTATCATTCGAAAAGTCAACATGAGAATAGCTGTTGTAGATATTCAAGGCTTAACCGTCGAGCAAAAATTCTATTCTAAAGAAATAGCCATTAGGATTGGAATTCAGTGTAGTAACTTTTTACTGCTGCCAAACACACCATTTTCCAGTTTGAGTAAAGAAGATCGTCGTACCGCCTGTTACTTGGAGCGAAACATTCACGGATCAAGGTATTCCTCTGGCTTTGTGGAATATAATCAATTGGATGCCATCCTCACGGAAAATCTACAAGGTGTCAATGTCATTTATGTGCGAGGACATCAAAAACATGACTTTCTAACTGAAAAATTTCACGAGTTGAATATACCGACACGCGTTGTGAATTTGGAGGGCTATGACAATACAACATGGATGGTTCCCACATTCGACAACAACGAAGGTGTCTCACCCTGTATGCATCACATTCGCAAGCGAACCAACTACAATTGCAGTATCCGAACCGTAGATATTTTATACAAATGGCTTTGTGATATATTACCAAAATAAAAATGTATAATAAATTTCTAAATAATTTCTACTTTTTCATCTAACCTCACCGCCTTATGATACTCTCAATAAAAATAGAACACGTATGCAAAACGATCGAAAGCGCACGAAAAACGATCGAAAGCGCACGAAAAACAACCGTAAACGCACGAAAAACGGTCGAAAACGCACGAAAAACGATCGTAAACGCACGAAAAACGATCGAAAACGTACGGAAAACAACGTATTTTGAAATGTCATTGTCGAATACTTCGCTCCCCCATTGCCCTCACGTTGAGTCCACAACGCGTAACCCCTCAACACTTTTGGGTGTCCTCTTTCTCCTGATGATACTAACTTGGTTAACAAAGATACGAGAATTAGTGCCCTTTTGGCATGTTGGAATGCTACACTTCTGTTAAACTGACATGTTTTTTCTTAAATGGTATATTTTGAGGCACCCTGTACACTTCCATGTTATGTTTTTTCTCTTAATGACGTATTTTGAGACATCCTGTACACATTCGTATTCCTAACCCTTCATTTTCAAACCGGCAACACCACATTGTCCAATAAACAACGATAAATTTTACAACTGGCAACAACTACTTGCGCCAGCAACCGGTAAATCTCGATACCATCTCCATCTCTTTTAGCTTCAATTACGTCACACGCGTCTCTCGCTCTTACACACACATACACATCTTTACATGAAATATTAATTATTTCCCAAATCTAAGTATGTTTTCCTATCTTCAATATGATAATGATGATTACAATCTACGGAAATAAAAAAAAAATGCTGTCGAGTATAATGAATGAGTCAATGTCGGTCCCGACAAAACTAACGCTGTAAATACCCAACATTCGCAGTTACCTTCAATATCTTACGTTGGTGTAGAGGCTAAGGACAATGTCTACCGCGCGGACGATCAAGGTTTGAATCTCATAACTATAAACTTTTTTTAATTAAAAGCACGTGACTGGAACGTGACAAGGGGGCTGAGGGGTGAGGAAGAGTCGCAAGGGGGCCTGAGCGGTGATGTGGAGTACTAAGGAGGCCGAGGACGGAGTACTAAGGGAGCTGATAGGTAAGGTGAAGTACCAAGGGGGCCGATAGGTTAGCTGGAGTACCAAGGGGGCCGAGGGGCGGAGTTCCACGCTTAAATCGCTACGATACTCGTTCCATCCTGCGTCGATTTCGATGACGTTTCCCCCACACCCAAGTGGTCCAGAATCGGTGTTGTTCATCTACTAATGTGTTTTAATGCAATAAGAATATTAATGAAACGATTAGAAAACATTCCACTGAATTTAAAAACAATGCATTTTTTGGAGCAATATATAATATTATGTAGCTTCTAAAAAACAATCCTTTATTTGAAAAATGAGTTTGTTCAGTGCTTTAATGTCTACAAATGAAACGAAAATTGATTTTTTTCAATTTCTCCAGTTACAATAATCTCTAGAAGGAAAGAAGGAGAAACTCAGGCTGCAATTATAAAATTTATTAAGGTTTTTAATGTTAACCTTCAATTTTTGAAAACTTATTAATCAATGAAAACATGATTGAGAAAAAAATTTCAATGAAAAAGTTTCATTCTATTACCCACCAAATTACTGAGATTTTTAATCTCTGAACATTGGTATTTTTTGAGTAAAAATATTTTTTTTGTTGAAGTGACCGAATCGCCTATGCGAACCGAATCACCCAACTTTACCGTTTTTCAACCACTCAATTGAAAGTATCAATTTTAGTGGTACAGTTTCCGGAGATGAAAATTGTCTTGCGAAACTTTCTGTTCATCGAGGATATTTTTCCAAATTTTGAATATCTGCAATAATTTGGGGATATTCGTAAAACACTAACCCCTCTTTTTTTCTTTAATTCAATTGTTCATAACTTTCAATTGTTTGTTAGCGCAACTAGACTATAATCGTAAATTACTTTGTGTGAAATTACGAATGGAATGACACCTCGATCATAATTTTTGATGGAGGTGAACTGAAATTGTGTGGACCAGACTAATTATCTTCTCACAGAGTAACGGCTTTGTTTTGCCACCTTGTTCCGTAACAGTGAGGGGGTTAGACATTTATTTTATTTTTGAATATATTTTTTCACGTTATGAATATGTCTTATAGATAATAGGTGAGATAAATTCGTGGTTTCGCATATATTATTTCAATGGTCTATTTATAAATTTTTGCACTTTTCTCAATCACTACAAATGCAATACACGTCTCGGCGAGCGATTCACCAACCAACCAAGTTAGCGACAGAGATTCCATTTTTACCGTCCATTACATTTATAATCTTCTACATATATTCTTAAAAAGATTTATTTAAAATTTGGATTCTGGTTGAACCACTTGGTGTCTGATATATCTTATTTTCTATTTGTGTCTCCATCAGGATTTTTTGGACCATTTGCTGCATTTTGAGTTGGATAGCAACAGGCCTTCTGATCTACTCATCTTGGCAAGATTTTCAAAATAATGCAATCAGTTTCGTGGTGGAAACAAGTTATTTGAACTGGAACACGAACTTCCCCTCGGTAGTTGTTTGTGAAAATGACAATCAAGAAAAAATTGCTGAAATTACAGATAAGTAAATATGTCATTTACTATAGATTGATTTTAAATGAGAGTATATGTTGAAAAAAATTCAGAGACTATCGATTCAATGACTTTAATCCCAGCAATAATCTTTCTTTATCTACTTCTCAGCAACTAACTATCCTTTGTTTATTGATTAAACGTAGTTTGAACAAAAATATAACATCTGCTATTATAACAACTGGAGTCCTAACATCAACCTAACCTAACATCCACCTTTTGGAAAGTGGTCGTATAGAACAAGCGTACCAACGTAATTAGATCTCTACCTTTTCCCCTACCTTCATAAAACCTGTTCTTCAATATAATCTTTGCCAACATAGCAATTTGACTCAGGACCGTATGCACCGTTGCATTTTGATAGCGATTAATGCATAAACCAAATCATCCTCACCTTTCTCTATGAAAATTTGACCGATTTTTCATATAGATATACCCCTTTTACTGAATACATCTTTGTTTTCAGGACTTTTGGTGACCCTCACGATTATAATTTGGATGAAATCGTCAAAGAGTTGGTATTTTACAAAGGGTTGTCTATCTATACTCTTCAAATGTGTGGAGCACATGTGCCGAATAGAACAGAAAACTGCTTCTTAAGAAATTTCAGCTATTTTGCAAAAGAGGTCTTTATAATCTTTTTCTTTGTTTTTCATCTGAATTCACATTTTTGTATCATCAGGTGAAGAGTTCCTGCAAAGACATATTTCAGTCGTGTAAGTGGCATGGAAAGGAATTTGACTGTTGCAAATATTTCAGAGAAATTGATACAGAGTTGGGAAAATGTTTCGCTATTAACTCTATACAAACACGGTATATATATTTTCGAATCGATCTCAATAAACAATTCAAGTTACATTTTTGTAGAGAAAAAAATCCTCCAGTTTATAAAATGGGTTCTAACAAGTTCACTGGAATAGGAACTTTATACTTGGAACTAAAAGGAATGACGAATGTAAGGAGTACTTGAGACCACTATTTCATTATTGTAATTATTTATTAATATATAAAAAAAGTACCTAATACAAGTTATGAAATTATGAAACAACAACAAAAATTAATTGGCGTTCCGGAGCGACTTGATTGATTCCAGTGGCACATTTGCTTTTTCAGTTGTAACACTACATAATTTGAAGATTTTGATCTGCCAATGTCCTCTCTTTCTTAAAATAAAATGTAGGGTATCTCGATAGGCTCAAATGAATTCAAGATATCGCCAAAATATTCACTGACACGACTATTGTCAAACAAACCAGTCCGTTTCGTCTTTGACGCAATGACTGTATGAAGATTATACTAGTGGTCTGCTAAATTGAAGTGTTCATCTATTTCTAACCTTCGTAAGAGTTTGGTGCTTCCGTCAGAGGTTTAGTCATGTTTGAAGATCATCAGTTTTATTATTAGATTGACTGGTGCCTCAGCTATACTTGTTGTCTTATACAATTGATAATCACCCGTTAAAAGTTTCATTTTTAGATGATTTAACAGTGAGCTTCGCACGGACATGTTATTAGTCATATTAGAGAATGCTATTTGAAGTTCCAGAAAGCCACATACGTTTTTGCCACCTCTTGAATATGTACTAAAAAATTAAACTAGTGAGAATTTTTCCAGCAAAAAATCTACAAACACAAGACGAAATAGCCTGTACGGAATCATTCAATTCAGAGCGTTCAGAAATATTGATTCTGCTATTTTCGTGCCCACGAAGAGTGGATTTCAAAGACTCTAGGAAATCGGTTTGTGGGAAAGATGATACATTTTAATGATACTGCAGCTGCATGAACAGGTGTTTGATTTTGGTGAATGAGTAGGAAACATTCTCGTTCTTGTTAATCGTTGAAACCTGGTTCTTGCTTCGTCATGAACAACACTTGTAAAATGCTATTCATGTAGCAAATGTTTCCTAAATTATCTAATCCAATTTTCTTCGCAAGATTTTCAGGACAACTGTCTACTGATTCGTAAGGAAGAACATGTTCCACAGAATCTGCATCAAAAGTATGTTCCACAGAATCTTCATCAAAACCATTTCTCAAGCTGCACTCAATCCTTCAAAGTGATGAAGGGTTTCGTAGAGGGATCAATACGGCTCTTGCCTAATGAAATTCTTCCACTGAAAGAACCAATACCATAAGGACTGCAGTTTATATTTGAGGGGCAAGAATGATCCTTGACCGCACTACAAAGAAAAAGGTGGATCAATCATTTGCGAATTAACCTTGATAGGAGACTGATGAATATATACATATGTCGGCTTGTTTCGAAGAGATTTAGGTTCAGTAGTGGAATGAGGGCAATGCATGATCTCATCAAAATTGGAGGAATAGTTCCAGGGATCGAAGCAGCATTTTCACGTTGAATGAATACTAATCATTTCTTTCAAAAAAGAGGTAGAACGGTTATCTTCCGTTGCTTGGACTAATCTCCTTTCGAATTCATGAATGAATAACAGATACTCCGGGCCATAAACACCCAAAGTAACAACTGAACGGCAAAACCAGATTTAAAAAAACTATATTCATTTGAAAATGGAGCTATACTCATATATCGGCTTTTTTCAATTAAACAACTAATTATAATAAATACCTAGTACAGTACAATATTAGAGCTCATTTCGGAAGATTTTATTATTTATAGAACAAATTCACCAATTTGATATTTATCTAATAAAGGTGCTATTTTTATACGATGCCAAAAAAATCATAAGATGAAAATCAGTATACAATAAATTTATTTTCCAGCTACAAAAAATGTTACAAGTGCTGGAAAGTTTTTTTGTATCATTTATTATGTTCACCGACGATTTTCACAAAATAAGTTCAAGGTAAAACCATTTAGAAAATGTATTACACAAGGAAGCCTTGCTAAGTCAGTCGTTTTCTGTAAAAATATCCACTGGGCGTGTTTCATTTGAAAAAACTTGTTTTCATGAGTAATGATTTCCAGCAGTCACCGAAAATAACTTGACATTTTTGTAAACCTTTCCTTAGATCATTAAAGTTACCAGGGGTCACCAATTGACATTCCCTAACAATTCTTCGTCGCAACTCAGAGTGTCAGAGATTCACAAGAATGGTAGGTATTCGAACGCAAAAATGCAACAGAAAGAGACCAGATGATATAGCTGTCTAGTGCACTAGAACACTTTGCTAATCAGACGCTTGAAAAAAGTTGGTCCAAAAACGTTTTCTTGCGAATATAGATGGTTTGTACAATTCACACTAATTCTTGGCCTAATATGAATATTGAGGTGGGTAGTAGAAAAAACAATAATCTGCCAGCAAAAAATGGTATCCCCATTTTCATTCTAATTATGCTTTTGATTATCAACAATTAACCTTCATGATTTCAAAACATCCAAGCTTGTTCATAATATATAGTTGTTTTTAGCTCTATACACTTGGTGAGCAGGAAGTGCCTTCGTTAACAAGCCTTACAACCGACGTTATGCAAATTACTCATCACATCCACTATCAGCGATTTTTCTCAATTAAAGAAATAGAAAATCAGCCAGAGGTAAGTGAAGATGAATATGAATTGTTATCGCAAATTTAGGTAATTTAAAAATTCAATAGAAGTTGAATTACAACAAAACAGCAAAATTCACTAAAACCAAAAAAAATGAAATTCGGCAAAACTCGACAAAGAAATACCATATGATCTCAAATGATGAGCAACCTCATCCCCCTATGAGGGAGTTATTAATGTCGGATCATATCGCTGCACCTGCCAAACAGCAAATGAAGTAGCTTTACCTGGGGCTTCAGCACCTGTTCCTCCTGCACGGACCGAGGAATCATCATGCCTCGGCCAGCAGTAGTAGCCGACGTGGAAACCATCGGTCACCTAGTGTCCATTGTTGGTATGTTTGCCGTCGTGGTACTCGTCGGCAAATAGCCGATACTGCTTTTCTTTTGAAGACTGTGTTTTCGACGATACCATTATTGAATCAATTTTCGAAACGAATCCATACTTCAAAGCCTTGAAAATCCTCATGCAACCATCGGGACGGTAATTGTAAAACTTCAAATTCCATATGAGGATACCTAACAGGAGAATGTATAGAAGATGTAACCTTGAACCTCTTTTTTCATGATACTTTCTATATAAACTCGGAGTTTCATGCTTTCACATTCAGTTTGGATAACCTAAAGTATTCGATCAGGTGATGAGTAGTTGTTGAGTTTCAAGGTGGTAGCGACAAGTATTTACCAATCCAAGCAGTGAATGTTGTCGTTGTCGTCATCGTCATAGAGGTGGACATATTTCATATTTTTGAACTATTTTTTGGAATTGGATAATTTCAAACTTGACATTGGAAATATTATTCTTGCACTGAGGATACACTACAAAAACACACTTTTGTCTATTTTCCAATATATTCTTTATAAAGAAATATAGTGGAAAATAGACAAAAGTGTGTTTTTGTAGTGTAGACAAAAACACACTTTTGTCTATTTTCCACTATATTCTTTATAAAGAAATATAGTGGAAAATAGACAAAAGTGTGTTTTTGTAGTGTATCCTCAGTGAACATGAATTTCCACAAAATAAACAAGTCGTCAATTGAAGAAATTATTCTTGCAATTTTTCAACAAAGTGAAGTTTTAGAGCAGGAACTGAAATTGAGAAAATGTCTATGCTTTCTTCACAATATGATAAATCCATTCAAATAATTTTATTGGACGAAAAAAAGTAATACTTATTCCAAATCATGGCTTCTAAAACGTGTCACAGAGCAATTCACAGAAAACATTCGCGAAGTTAATTCACCCAAAGCCATATTCAAACCAAGCTTTCTGCTTGCTCTCACTGCTTGAACGGTTTTTGTTATGCCAGCTATAGCACCAGCTCAATCACCTATCGATGATAAACCCCCCATGCGGCCCCGTATATTAGCGTGATGCTATAAGTCTTTTTTTTTCAAGAGTACGCCTCTTCTTTATACGTGGTTTGGGTTATGACTCATACCCCATACCAAATCAACGCTTCTCTTTCATTATATTTGTTATCAGCCAAGCAGCCGCTTCCTTATCAACTCCAAGCAGTTTCTTCGAACTCTTGATCTGCTCTGTGTATGCCGGCGACGTCATTTGAATTCTGTAAATAGGCAATATCGTGCCTTTCGCAAACGAAATCGAGTTGATTGATATCTGGATTACCTCTCGCTAACCTTTTCTGTGAATTCATGCCTGGACCACAATACTAATAACCAGTTTAGTGTAATTCGAATGGGAGATTGTGAATGTGGAAATTGTGATGCACTGTTTGAAACCTTTGGTGTAGTAATGAATATCACTAGAGTTTTTTCCTGAGAACAAATCGTTATTTTTAACACCTCGACACGTGTTTCGATCACCAAGTGATCATCTTCAAGAGAAAAATTAAACTAAAGTTCAATTTTCCTCATAAAAATAAATATAAATTTTCAGTTATTGATAAGAATAGAGAAGTGCGAAGTTGGCGTTATCACAAAGGATTAGATGCATGCTTGACGTTCTTAGAGAAATTTAATAATTTGAGTATTAGATAGTGTAGACGAAGTGAATATATTATGAAGGGAAAGGATGATGATGAAATATGTTTGAATAGGAGGTTAATTGAAGCAACGGATGCAGTTCTGAAGAAATTCAATTATTTACATCAAGAATCGTCGCCTAGGTGATCAATCAGCAACCGAAAGAATCTATGAGCCAATTATAACACATTTGGAAGCAATAACAGCCCATAGTGGAGGTGCATCTGCATCTGTGATGCAGAAAAAAAATAGTGCTAAACCATTCCTCTTGAAATCTAAAATTAAAATTGAGATGAAACTTAAATTTGAAGAATATAATTACGATCACAGGGGGGAACGATGTCGAAGGAGCTTTTTCGAAGAATCTTCAGGTCTCACCAATGACAACTTCAGATTTAGAATCACCTAAAATAGCTGATAATGGGGAAGAGGTGCAAATGCACATAAAAAAAGTTACCATCGAAAAATCTTTCATACGATACCGTCTTTGAAGTTCACATGAACACTAAAACGGAGATTAGTGTGAAGTTACCCACAACTTTTCATCCACAGTTTATGACGAGGGACAATCGAAAAGGGTTTAGAATGAGATTTGCGAACAGTGTTGCCAGATTGCAAATATTAAGAATTTTACCTGAATTTTGATGTTATCGGGTCATCACCCGAAGACGATTGTATAGATACTAACAATCGAAACGTCGTGAACTAACGTGACTTGGAATCTCTACACTTATTTTTATTTTCTTTCTTCATTCCTTTATTTTTATTTTGTTTTTATCTATTCAATTGTTATATTTTTACTTGTAGTTTATTTCACTATTATTTCATTTCAGATTTATTTTGCTTAATATAATTGTTATTTTCAGCTATTCATTTTTAATTATTCTTTTTTAGTTGTTTCAGTGATTTTAAATCATTTTATATAGTAGTCAATGGAAGTCCAAACTAGTGAAATTCATCATGAAACTGTCAATCACCTTCAAACAAACACACGATATATTATTGAAACATGTCGAATAAATGAGTCAGCATTCTACATAAACTCATTATATCAGCCAACTGTCCCTATACAAGCGTTAATACCGAAAAAAAAAGTAAAATAGGAGTATAATATTATTCAGGAAAAATTCATTTGTACCGAAACAGGTAGCGTATGGGAACTGGAAAATTGGTTTCTCGGTACAAATTTTATGACTTGTAAAAAGTATGTTATTTGAAATATCCTGCGTTGAACAATACCGAATGCCCAGGAAAGACTCATCCACAAAATATAAAATTTCTCACTTATCAAAAATAGTTTGTTGATGAAGACTTCAGAATATATTCTTCGAAAGTATATCTATCGACGTGTTCAAACAGATTTGCGTACCATACGTTCCTTCGGTACGAAAAAAAAAGTTCCGTATATTTGGAACTGACTTACTCAAAAAATTCAAACTTCTCACTTATCAAAAATAGTGTAACGAATTAAAGAATTAACTGTCTTGAACAAATTTATTTTTAACAATATCACTCGATTTTCTCTCTAGATACAGACTACTGCTCGGGACGGAGAGCGACCATTTTACATCGTTAACGAACGCTCCGGATCTCTCTGGGGATTTCGAGACTCATCCACACCTTTCGCGCTGTTTCGCGATAAGACATCCGTTTGCTGACTGAGATATCGGTCAGGGCCGGCTTCAGATTCATTACATTGCCCCCTTCTTAAAGACGTTTCGCCCCGAAATGTCATCCTTGGCGTGTGTCGATACCTGCAGAACTCTCCATATTTGTACTGTGAAGTTCGATGGAAGTAACACTCCACAGTCTTTATGCTCGGTCGTGGAAGATGGTTACCACACAGCAAAATCTGGATGTCGCTGGATCTGAAGATCGTTTCCAACATGCTTCTCACAATTCTCCAGTCCAGCCTGTCGAGCTCAGAGGCTAATTTCTGGATTGCCAACTCCACGAGATTCTGGTCTAGCATCGTCTCCTTCAGTCTAGTAAGACTCCTCCAGGCATCTTCATAGGACAGTTTGTCTCGAGAATGATTTTTGGTCACCAAGTAAAAGATGTTTCTCTGACCTTTCTTCAACTGTAGCACTCCTCCGACTTCTGGATTCTGTTCTCGTAATGTTTGGAGCTGACCGAATTTCTTGTTGAATACCACAGCGATACCCATTGCCACGCAGTAAGCTAGTGCGTAAACTGGAACCTTGAAAAGGTCTCGTGGCTCTTCTCGAGATACCCCATGTACGTTCGAGTGTAAAGACATGAATTGTTGGAACGTTATTCCATCCTCTAGTGGTCTGAGGGCGCGAACTTGGTCGTGATTTCCAGCATAAGGAGCCAATCTATTAAAATGGACGACCATAGGCTTTCCTCGAGGGACTTATGGATTTGGTAGACGAGGTCATTAATCTTTTTCATGATTTTGAACGGACCTTCCCGCGAGTTCCGCAACTTCGGTGATAAACCACGGCGTCGCTTAGGGTTGTACAGCCAAACTAGGTCACCGGTTTCGAATTCTCCAGCATTCGCCTTAATGTCATAGGCCTTCTTCATCCTATCGCTGGCACTCCGGATGTTCAGACGGACTCGTTCATGGATATCGTCCATTCTCTGCCGGAGCTTGCTGACATAGTCTTCTCCCGCAGTATCTTGTTCTGACGGCGTCCCAAATTTCAGGTCACAAGCAAGCCGCAGCTCTCGTCCCATTATAATACTGGCAGAGGTTTAACCGGGTGACTCGTGCACTGCCGAACTATAAGCCAGCAGGAACAGGTGGAGGTATTGGTCCCAGCCTCTTTGATGGTCAGAGACTACCTTGGACAAGTGGAAGTTTATGGTTTTATTCATTCGTTCTACCATTCCATCGGACTGTGGATGTAAGGCTGTGGTTCTGGTCTTTCGAATGTCCAACGGTTTACATATTTCTTGGAACAGGTTGGACTCAAAATTTCTGCCCTGGTCCGAATGCAGCTCCAATGGGACACCGAATCGACATATACATTCCTGGTTGGGCAGGGCATAAGCTTCTGCCCACTTGCTGAAGTAGTCCATGGCTACTAGGACGTATTTATTTCCATGGTCGGACTCTGGGAACGGGCCGGCGATGTCGATGGCGAGCTTTCGGTCGTATCCGAGGTCCGTTACTGGCAGCACATACAGCACATTTTTTGCACCAGTCCTTGACGTCGGCTTGACAATTAACCCAGTAAAACCGTTGTCTTACTTTCTGGAGGGTATTCGTTACTCCCAGATGTCCTCCAGTGTCTCCATCATGGATTTCTTTGAGCACCTCCCTTCGTCTGCTCCGGGGTACCACTGTCTGGCGCCTTTCTTCTGTACCGTCTTCAGACTCCAACACCCGCTTCAGAACCCCGTTTTCCAAGGTAAGGGAGTTCCATTGTGCCCAGTAGGACTTAACCGCTGGCGAATGACCTGCTACCTCCTGCCATGATGGTCTTCGATTACTTTTCTTCCATCCGATGACTAAACCAAGATCTGGGTCTTTCTCTTGGTCTTCCTTGATCTTATTATCCTCCCAGTTGTCGTCTACAGCTGTAGTTCTACAAATAGCTGCTTCCTTCTCTTCTGCTCGTCGACAATGTGAGCTACTTGGCCCTCGGGATTTTTGAACTGCAGAAGCCATTTGAGAGCTGCATGGTCCGTTCTCAACAGAAATCGTCTTCCATACACATATTTGTAGAAATGCTCTACACCTTCGACTACGGCCAACAGTTCTCGCCTGGTGACACAATAATTACGCTCAGGTTTACTGAGCGTTTTGCTGAAGTAGCCAATAACTTTCTCCTGTCCATCCTGGATTTGAGAAAGGACTGCTCCAAGTCCCACGTTGCTGGCGTCCGTATTCAAAATGAACTTTCCATCAGGTAGGGGATAGCTCAAAAAACAGGAGCGTTGATCAAAGCTCTATTCAATTTTTTGAATGAGTCTTAGCATTCCTCAGACCACTGGAACTGGATCTGCCCTTCTATGCGGCGGGTCAATGGTTTGGCTACATCTAACATCTAGCCTGAAACATTCAAGCTTTCGAGGCGTTTATTGTCTCTTCATCGGGAACTCTACAATAATTATTGAATAAACAAACGGATATGGACAACGTGTTCATACTTACGAAAGTGAGGTTAAAATGAAGTTAACACATAAGTAACAAAGAGGATCCTCATATTTGTATGTCGAAATTAAAATTGGTAAAAAACATGAAATATTCAGTCAGAATTTTGCAATAATGTGAGATGATTGCACGAATGATATGAAACAAAGAATCTGAAAATTGAACTCAACAGGTAGTCAGACATGATTGACACAAAACATTAAGTTTGACAGAATTTCTTGTTCTGACCAATGCATTGCTGCCAATGAGATTCCACAGAACTGTAAAATGATGAATCACAGAGAGTAAAGGTAAGGAGTTTCTGTTCTGAAATTGTTAAGTATTATCAAATTTATTTTCTTCATTTAAGCAAAGGAGATAGGTATAAATCAGGCTGAGACTTTCAATGTCTGTCCTGGAATTAATAATATTTGAATTTTTAAATATATGACACATTTCTAAGAAAGTTCTTTTTTGAGTATTATTTTCTGAGTTTAAAATTTCAACATTATCAAAAGAAAAAGTATGATCCAAATTTATGGTGTGATTAGAAAGGGTACATGACGGTTTATTACATCTTATGTCACTCTTGTGCGAAGTGATTCTGTCTTTTAATTTTCTACTCGTTTGTCCAATGTAAATCTTTTCACAACTGGAACATGGGATGGAATAAACCACATTGGATAAATTGATGATATCTTCTTGGTCTTTCAAGTTGGAAAAAAGTGTCTTAATAGTCTTCTGATTTTTGAAAGCTAATTTCACATGTTCAAATTGACTAAAATTTTTTTTAAGATTGTATGAAAGGCTACCTAGATGAGGTAACGAGAAATAGAATGTCATTTGTGGGGAATTGTTATTGTTAGTAATATTAATACTATTATGCAAATTATTATTTTCATACAAATTGTTATTATCTAGAATTGTGTTAATGGAAGATCTGTTGAAGAGTAGTTTATAAATGAGAGATTTTGGATAGCCATTTTGAAGAAACAATTCTGCAAGTTTTTTTAAATTTTGTGAACGAAGGCTGCTATGAGTAGTGCACACCACTCGATTTTTCATCCCCAATATTAAATTAATTTTTTGTTTTTCCTGATGGAAAGAGTTATAGTGTAAAAATCTGCCAGATGATCCTGGTTTTCTATACCACGAAGTTATTAAGGAATTGTCCTCTCTCCGTATTAGTCGGGAATCTAAGAAGGGAACACTTCTGTTGGAATCCTCTTCCTCAATAGTGAACTGTACCAGTTCATCATAATGGTTGAAAACCTGCAGAATTTCATTGATTCCATTATGTGGAATACTGTGAATAATGTTATCAACCTTTTTTTTTAAAAAGGAATTTGAAAGGATAATTTATTAATACATGCTTCTACCAGATCATCCATTACATATTGTGCTAAAATGGGTGAAACTGGGCTGCCCATAGGCATGCCTTGGATTTGTTTAGAAATGTTATTGGAAAAGGAAAATACAGTAGAGTCATATAAGAACTCTATTGCTTGAATGAATTGAGAAAGAGTTAATTTGCAACACTTAGAAATGTCATTCCAATGTTTGGTAATACTATTTATGGCTGTGGTGCAAGAAATGTTGTTGAAAAGAGCTTTCGCATCTAGACTAATAATAATGTGGTTGGGAGATAATTGAAATTCATTGATGAAATTGCAAAATTGAAAAGAGTCTTTGACAAAGAAGTTATTATCCTTATTATAAGCAATGGCTAATATATCTGTAATTAATTGTGCAACTCCCATGTTGGGGCTATTAACTCCTGAAATGATTGGACGGAGTGATAAAATTGATTTATGTATTTTTGGCAGTCCGTAAAATTTATTAATCACTCCATTGTAATTTCTATAAGTCTTGCCTTCATTTTCTGTTAATATGTTATTTTGGACTAAATTGGAAATGAATTTGTTGGCTTTTTGCTGAATTGTATTGGAAGAGTCCCTGCGGAGTACTTTGTAATAATTCATATATTTGAGAGTATCATTTGCTAGAGACTCATATTGAGAAGTTGTCATAATGGTAGTGACATTCATTTTATCAGAGATGATGACTCTGATATTGGGATTGTCTTTGAGAAATTTCTTCGTTTTGTTAAACGTTACATTAAGGTGATTGTTAAAATTGTTGTCATTGTGAAGAAAATTCGTAACTAGGTTGCAAGATTTGGAAAGAATTGAGTTTTTGTTTTGAATTTTTGATTTATCAACTATATAATCAATATCTGCTAAGAGGTGTGGGACGTTTATGTCTTTAAGACAGGGTTGTATACTGAACTTGGGGCCTAAGCCAAAACATTCTTAATATCCTGTGAAATCTCAACGTCAATCAAATTTTTAATCCAATTCGGTTGTGAGATACTTTCTTTAGAATGAGTTAAAATTAAATTTTGGATTTTTTTTTGATTCAGTTTCTTTACTTTGAAGAATCTTCGACTGTAATTGATGCTGAGTTTTCTATAAAACTCAGCATCATATAATAATGTAGGTAGGTAATATCGTAACAAGCTTTGATATATATATATATATATATATATATATATATATATATATATATATATATATATATATATATATATATATATATATATATATATATATACCTGCGTGACATCCGGGTCCAGGATAAATACAAATAGAGATTTTATCGAGTGTGCATGATATAAATCAAAAATTAAACAATTTGTGGACACAACGCTCAAAAAAGGGGGGGCAAACCGCGGACACGTGTTTCTGGCTATTGGCCTCATCAGCGCGGTGCAGCCAAGTGTGAAGATGGGAAACACTTGACTCCGTGCGTTTGTGTTGTTTTCTGTTTTCGGCAAACAAGTGTTTCCCAACTTTACACTTGGCTGCACCGCGCTGATGAGGCCAATAGCCAGAAACACGTGTCCGCGGTTTGTTGACTTGGGTGTTACACCAATAGGTGGTTCCACTTATGTTTCGCTTGCGTTTACGCAGCTATTTTTATCAAGTTCTTTCTCGGTTTTATCTCATTTTGTCGGCTGAAACAGCAGTCTACCGGTGGCTCTTAAATTGAAATCAATACGAGAATGATCAAAGAGTACTTATCTATTTATTATATATATATATATATATATATATATATATATATATATATATATATATATATATATATATATAAATATATAGTTTGAAGTTGAGAATCTTGGCGACTGGAGAAATGTACAGTAGAATGAAATAACGGGGTCTGATAATAATGAAAATTGTATCAATCAACTTTCCCTTTGAAATCAAAAATTATGTGAAGGTATGACATTTGTCAAACCAAAAAACTCCATTGATGTTTAACTTTTTTCGTCGATTTATATGTTCAATTAATTGTTTTTCACTCATTTTTACTGTAAGTATGATTTGTGATTTTATTCATTGGCAAAAAAACCCACAACTCAATAAATTATAGGCCCTGAAGAAGCTTCACACTAGAAGCGAAAGCTTGGCAAAGTAAAGCAGAGTTTTTGATTTTTTGACTGAGAGACCCCGTTATTTCATTCTACTGTATATATATATATATATAAATATATATATATATATATATATATATATATATATATATATATATATATATATATATATATATATATATATATATATATATATATATATATATATATATATATATATGCATGGAGCCACCAGCAGGAGCCAACCGCAAATTTGTGGTTTCAGTTGATAAATCTTGTGTTTACAAGAAAACTATCAAAATCACCACGGAGGCAGCTATAGCTACCTGCGTGACATCCAGGTCCAGGAAATCATACAAATATGAAAGTTATTGAGTGTATTGATATAGAAACAGATGTTAATATCGGACATAACACTCAAGAAAGTGGCAAACCATAGACACGTGTTTCGGGCTTTTGGTCCATCATCAGTATGGTGCACCCAAGTGTAAGGATGTGCAGCATTTGGCTGCACCATACTGATGATGGACCAAAAGCTCGAAACACGTGTCTATGGTTTGCCACTTTTTTGAGTGCTGATATTAACTTCTGTTTCTATATATATATGTATATATATATATATATATATATATATATATATATATATATATATATATATATATATATATATATATATATATGCGAAAATTGCGGTAGCAGAAATTTGGGAAGCTAACCAGAAATGCCATCGGAAAACGAATCCACATGTTTCTAGAAATGATATGAAATCTAGAAAGGTTAATGCAGTCAAGCTGCTGGAAAATAATTCCATGAAAATTAAAAAATAAATAGATAAGTACTTTTTGATCATTCCCATATTGATTTCAATTTAAGAGCCACCGGTAGACAGCTGTTTCAGCCTATTGGGCATCGTCAGTACCGGGCAGGCAGTCCTCGATTGAAGACAAAATGAGTAAAAACCAACACCGGTATACATTGGTATACACCGTATACCATTGGTATACAAACTGAGTAGAGAAAAGTATCTTCTGTATAATTCAGTGTTCATATAGAAGTATTTGTTTCGAAAGAATTTTTTCTTTCGTGTAATTCAATGTCTATATGAAAGTAGCTGTTTCAGGAGGACTTTCTTTCAGTTTGTGTCTGAAAGTTACTTCTTTGCATGATCTACACATCCATGTATAGAGTTACTTATTTTAAAATTGATTACTCCCTTCTTTTCCTCATCCTTGTTTTTTGTATCAAGATGGAGTAGTAGAAAGCCAAAAACTTTCTTTCCCAAAAATAAATATATATTGCTCTCGATATCTTTAATATTTTATAAATATATATCATACATAATGAACATTAATTCCCGTAATATTATATTGATTAAGAAAATTATAAAATTTTTGTAAGAACCATGAAATTTTTAATTTATAATACAATTTTTCAGTATCGCCAATAGTTTCGGAATTATTTCATGTTGAAATTTTCTCAAAAATGTATTCTTGGCACATTTCTGTAAGATCAATATTTTGTACAAAGGGTATAGCTTGTATAATGTTGAAAAGTGCCCCCAACGATACCGCTGTTCTATCATTCATGTTGTGGACTTTTAGCGGGTCGGGTTAAAGACACGGCGAAGGGGAGCTGTCATAAAAGTGGTCTTGGCACCTCTCTCGCTCTTTGAGCTCAACCGTGAATGCAACTGGGCGGATTGTAAGACTATTGAAATAAATACCAATATATATTGTTGATACTAATTTATTATTAATTAAACCACATCAATAACAAAACAACCGTAACCAAAAGTAATTGATAATAATTGTTAACACAAAAGAGTCCATCATACCCCAATTAGTATTATTCACCTTATTTAAAAAAAATCTTATCTCAGAAATTTGTTCAGTTGATTAAATTGTTCCTAAAAGGATATTGATAGTGAATATACTTCAAGAAAATGATATACTTGAACTTTTAACGCAATGTTGTTGATGATGTTTGACCTTTTTACACCATTTCTTTGATACTCAATTCTTAAAACTGAAAAAATTCAAAGTTCGGAGTGAATTATTGTATGCAGGTCATCTACTTGTTTTTGAGAGATTTCGCTGTGCAGCACATTTGAAACAGAAGGAGTTTAAATTTCGCATGACTTCTACAAATGGTAACAGAAAACATTGATATAAATATATTCGAGTCAAATCCTGTTTTTCTAAGTGAAATTAATTATCCAGGTATTAATAGCTTAACACCACGTAATAGGTCGAATATACAAAGACGCTGAAGCTGAAAGGAGCCAAAGAAAAAGAAATTAGAAAAATTATTCTGAGAAATTCTAAGATTTTCCAAAAAACAAAATACAACTTGAGAATTATATCAAACTTTATCTATGGTACATTCATTACAGACCTATGGCATGAAAAAGTGTTGTGGTAAATAAGCAAATGTGAAATTTATTCTGGAATTATCCTAGAAGTAAGAATGGTAATCAAATATTTCATTGTAAATCAGAATAGGGTTCTTAAAATAAATCGTGCAAAAAAGTTTTCAGTATTAAGAAAACTGGAAATTCTAAGTAAAACATTTCAGAACAGAAATGAGTAAATGCAATATTTTTTCACAATAACATAAAGAGGCAAAGAAAGCTACATGAATTTTGTTTGTATGTTTCTCAATTCTCAATATTTTTTCGACACTAAAATCGGTTAAACAACGTCAAGGTATATGACATTTGTAAATTAGGGTATCTGGAAATTCACCTGCATACCTCTTTTGTGTTGATAATAATAATCTAATTATTTTGGTTGCGATATTATTAGATAATTTTTCACTAATATAGGCGGATATACTCTTTCGTATTTATATTTTGATTCAGTCGGGAGATATACGACGTGTGTATCTAGTCAAATATAAAATTTTCCGGTTCAAAGACTAATCTCAAAAGGTCTTAGTACAGTGCAAAACTGAATGAAAAAAAAGTTGTCCAATCGATTGAACGGAAGCACACGTGCAATTATTTGGGGTGTCATATAATTTAGTGATTAAAAAAATACAGAATGACAGACACACTTTTTATTTACTATCCGATTTAACTGAAATTTCGTACATCCTCAATCGTAACCATTACGAACCTGAATCTAATGTGGTTCAAAAATGACAAAAATATCTATTCCAATTAAATATCTAAATTAAGCATAACTGCTTCAACAAATTTTTGTTCACGATTCAATTTTAACAAATATTGGTATATATGCATTTCAAACCATCTTGAAATTCCACAAGGAAATATATCTTTATTCAATGAAGGTCTCCTTTGATATTTATATATCGTGTATATATTTCAACATTTTCAAGTGAAGAATGTCCCGAAAACAGTCATTTCATCTCATAGATGATATACAAAGACCACACACCTGTTGTTCTCAGAAATATTAACTATATACCGATATGCATACTTTTTTTGAGACATGTCTTCCAGTTCCATAGACAGATGTGAATATGCTTGCTCGGGCCCTATGAATTCAAAATGAACAGAGAAATAAGGAAAAAATCCGCAAACTGTCTGTTTGCGGATTTTTTCCTCATTTTCATTCAAAGGTGTGTCATAGGAGTGAGTGAGTGAGTGGAGTGTTAAAATTTTGATTCTTGACAAATAGGGGGGTTAGTTCAATGATGCCAAAGTTACATTTTCAAAGTCACTATTTAGAGGAGACAACTTTTACAATACATCATATTTCCTTAGTATTGCCTAATTGATCTTATTGACTAGACTTCCATAAAAAGGTTTACTTTTTAATACCAGTACTTTTCTTTGGTTTCAGCAAGCTAAATGCTGAATGCACGAGATGCACGAAACAAATTTTACAGATTATTTCAATTAAACATTTCTTGATAATAGAGAGAGGCATTGCTTGTCATATGTCCAGATAACCTTTATATTTTAGTGAGAAAATATAGAATAAAAAAGCAATTAAAAAACTCAATAATTATTAATATGATTTTGAATAACATATATCAAAATATATTCCCAGATAATGTTATGAAATTAAGAAGATCGGCGGTAATCAGCTCAGTCGTTCACTTGTCGTTCAACACATACAATTTACACTATCGACAGTAGAAAACTCATGAATAGTAAAGAATATTTGCTTACAGCAACACTTCATTATTGATTTATGGGCTGGTATAATAAATGAAATATTTTTGAGCTATCTGAAGAGTAGGTGGACAGCCGTTTTTATGATTTTTGCAAAATGTCCCGCCAATCTTGCAAGAAATACCTTTAAACTAGAATTATCTGGTTTTTGTCAGAAAGGGCTTCGGCACAATTTGTCCTCCTCCTCCGATGTCCCCAGATCTAAATTTATTCAGTACTACATCAAGAAGCGTATGTGAATGAAATAACGAACAAGAATTACACGTACGAATTCATATTGGGGTGGAAGAAATACGAAATAATCTGCTAATATTTAGCATCTTTTCCAAAGAAATTTTATTCGAAACTGCGGGCGGGTTATGTAATATCGCTGAAGGGTGATATTTCGAACATCTATCGCGAGTATTTCTCTTAAACTGTATTACGTATTTTTATTTTCGTAAGTTTTTATTAAAAGTGTAATTTCTCATTAAACTAACATTTTCAATTGTTAAAACTAAATATTACTAACTAATAATACAAATTGAATATAAACTAAAGAAAAAGATATTTCACAAAGTGAAATTTCATTTTAATTCTTAGTAACTACAGTTGTTTTACCAATAGGAGTAAATTTTTTGGCTATGACGTCCTGAGATAATCCTTCGAAAAATCTATAATTATTTACTCAAGCTTTTCAAAAATAACTAGAATCGAAATGTCGTTGGGAAAAACCTCCCTTAACTAACTTATAAATATATAAAAATCTGATCAACATCTCTCACAATCAATAAATTCAGGCCAAGATGGAGAATCTAGAAGAAAATCAGGATAGGACTTATTCATTAAATTAAATCCTCATTTACTACATTTTTGTAGAGTTTGCATATCTATTGTCATTTCAAATTGAAATCCAATGTCACTACCAAATATAAACTCAATTCATGCAAAATATTTTGGATATCAGCATATCAGGTTACAAGTTTGATAATATGTTACTACCCTAAGTGCTGCATGGCAATTGCATTGTTATTATGCCTTTTATGGCACATCTTGAATGCTATAAATAGATCAAATTCACAAATCCTCGGTGAAATGCAGAAATCCAAGTAAAAATCCTGAAATCCAATCGCATAAGAGAAAACGTCATTTGTCAATATAGAGGGAAAATTTACATAATTGCTTGGGCTATTAGGGATACTTGCATGAATTTGGTGTGAAGAGAGTAGTTTATGTTCTTCAGTTGAATACAATCATTCAGTTTAATGAGATCGTATGCCTTTTTTATTTCATCATAGTGATTGGCATCTATAACTGCAAAAAATGTATTATTGATAGCATTTACCGTTTTCAAGATACGCTACTTAAGTAGGAGATTTGAGCCGGTTCTAAGCCTCCCCCCACCACTATGACGTATTAATTGCTTTTTTATTGGTTGTTGTTTGGTGAAGTCAAGGTGATGTGACCTTGAAGGGTGTGGTGTATGGATCGTTCAGAAATTTTTTCCCGGTTCTTGTCCTCCCCCCACCAATATGACGTGTTATTTGCTTTTTTTTGTTGTGCAGTGAAGTCAAGGCGTTGTGACCTTGAAGTGTCTGGTGCATGGATCGTTCAGATTTTTTTTTCATATGAGATTTTGTGTGTGTATGTGTGTGTGTGTGTGTGTGTGTGTGTGTGTGTGTACCTGTCGCGCAATAGTTGTGTGGCCACATGCCGTCTAGCAACACGCATGCTGTGGCCTACCTACTTTGAGCGGCCATTTTTTGAGGCCACTAAATGCGGACCTATTTTAAACGAATCTACGCGGTCTGCTGATCACAATGGTACCTACTTCTCTGTTTGACCCCAGAGTGATGGTTCAGGGATGTGTCAAAAGTTGTGTTAACTCATCAAAATTGTCTCTACCTCATGTGGCCATCACTTTCGTCTGCCCAGTGCTGCCTCTACAATAACATGCATCTTGGAAACTACTTTCAAAGACTCTCGATTTATTTATCGAGCGGACTGAAGCAAAATTGAATTCTCGCAACTTGTGTTTAAAAGTGCCTTGTGTGGACAGTGTTCCTTATTTAGTAAGGCCAAGAGGTTTTTCTTACGATCTTCAGAAATGAAACTTTTTTGTTCAGCTAATGCAAATAAAAGATATTCAAATATGATATGATATGTGACACAATTTACAGATTTCAACTAGTGAGCTATTGAACTAGTCTTTTCAAAATTTGTCAAACAAATTCTTCAAAGAAGACTAACTACCTACAATCAATTCTTGCCGCTAAAAAGGTGGGGGTTAAATAAATCCCAACATCCGTCCATAATAGGTATACCCACATCCCAAATTTAGGATGGCTTTCAACAAAAAATCATACAGATCGTAGAAAGTATTATTCATTAGCCTTTTGAGACATGATTCAATTAATAGAACATAGGCAGTATATCTAATTGTATAATTCCAGGATAATGCGAAACTGCACAGAAATATGTACAGATCTTCATAATCAGAATAAAAATAAAAGATTGTCCTTTCCACGTAAGACAATCGTTGAAGAGTGTGGTAATTGGTGATCTTCACAATATTGACTATATATCTTTCAAAAATGAACTACTCCAAAAACCAATAACGAAGCCTGTTGACGCTATTGTGTAAGAGAACAAATATTACTGGTTTACTGAACTGGTTGTGAAAATCTCACGAAGTTTTGTCAATAAAGGTTTTTAAAATATATGAATCATTAGGAATTAATTGTACAAAACCGCGTTTGAATAATTTGCGACTAAAAGACTCCTTAAACTTGTCAGTTTCTCATTTCATCGTATCTTATAAAAAACTTTGAATAAACATAGTGCTTTATCACTTTTCCCGAATAGTAAGGATGCTGAAGTTGTAATAAGTTTTGTATTACTTGCAAAAGAAATTTTGGCGATTGTGATAAAACTTGGTAAAGTTGTCTGATTGATATACGTGGTGAAAATCAATATTCATCACCAGTTTTATACAACTCGGTTATCAATATCAAAATAAAGAATTGAAAATACAATGTCATGCTCTCATGTATTTTTATCGTGTCGTGATCACTTTTCGAAAAAAAATTAAAAATAATAAAAACCTGTGCAGGCCCTTGAGCCAGGAAACAATATTATGCAAATGCCTTATAAGTACTTACTAATGCTCAAACGGTACTATGAGAATTCTTAATTTTTTTAAATTTGTACCAAAAGGTACGCTTCACTTTGTTACAAGGTGGTTTATTAGTTACATTAATGGATATAGAAGTTGAAATAAATTGAGTAAGCACCATTATTGACTTTGTTAATGAAGAAATGACATTAGCAAATGAGTGTTGTTTACACTCATCAACATGCAAGGAATAACAAAAACTAGTTGAGCTTTGCCTTTTTAATTTTTAGGTAACATTTCTTGTTCTAATAGAAGGCCCTGCAGTATTTTTTCTGGTAGAAAATGAAATTTCAATAATTGAAAATATTGATAAATGTTTTTCCTAAAGTGAGAAATAAGGGATTATTGGGACCTTAACAATAAAAGTTATCTCATTTCAGGCAGACTGTGAAGTCATCACAGCAGCCAGGTTGCCTCTCAGCTCGCCATACAAGGCGGCAGACCACCCAGTCAACCAGAGTACACCAAATTGTTACGTGGTGTCCTGTCACCCAGCGGTGAACCAATCAGAGTGTACCAAGTAGAAGTTACCTCATTTCAGGCAGACTGTGACGTCGTCACAGCAGTCAGGTTGCCTCTCAGCTCGCCAGTCAAGGCAGGCAAACCACCCAGTCAACTAGAGTATACCAAATTGTCACGTGGTGTTCTGTCACCCAGCCGTGAACCAATCAGAGAGTACCAAACTGTCACGTTGCTCGCCAGCTAATCAGAGCGCGCACTTCTACATCTCAGAACATCGTGGCGGAAGATTTAAATTTTCTGTGGACATGACTAATACAGGCAGGCAGATGACCAGACGTATCCCTTAACAAGACAGACCGCCCAGTCACGGGGCGCACTTACGTCAGCTCATCTTGCTCAGCACAGCTTGCATAGGTTCCTAGGCAGGTTGATATTTCTGTACTGGTTCTACGACTGAAAATACCTGAACCATTCCGCCCCACTAACTCTCATAAAGAAACTAAATATGTTTTACTGAACAGTGATCATAATTCAAATGTAAAAACAATTCGAAAAGCAATAACCGAGGCCATCACTACCAACAGTTCGAAATTACTTTCAATATCTAACGGAGGTGTTGAGGCTAACGATCGAGTCTATCACACCAAAGACCTGCGTTCAATTCTCCAACGAAAACTTTTTTTAAGACGTCGTGAAACAAAAATGTGTTGAGCAAAAAGATGGGCAAACGTAAGCGCGCCACGTGACTGGGCGGTCCGTCTCGTTGAGGGATACGTCTGGTCGTCTGTCTGCCTGAACTATTTATGTCCACAGAAAATTAAAATTTCCCGCCACGATGTTCTGTGATGCAAAAGTGTGCGCACTGATTAGCTGGTGAGCTGCGTGACAGTTTGAGGACACTACGTGACAATTTGGTACACTCTGATTAGTTGTTGACGAACTTATTTTAAAATATGACAGTTGTCAGAAAATTTCTTCAAATGCTAATATTTTCTTTATTTCGATGAAAACTGGCCGAACTGCAAATTCTGTGGGTCTTTTTTTTTGTTATGAATTGTGAATTATTTCGGCAGTAAAATATGATGAAATTTCTACAATGGTTTTACTCAATTGTTTGATTTCACGCCAAACAAATCTGTAATGTCACCAGGGTTTCTACACATCTTGGGCGGACGGTAGCACATTCATCAGTCTGGTTCCTAACTAATTGTAATGAATTAAATTTCAAAATTTGAAAGATTTTTCCATTAAATTTCACATTTTGAATTACGTTTTACAACTATTTAATGAAATCAAAGTTGGGAATTCCATACATTGAAATATATCAATAAGATCAATTGTGATGACTACATTTTGTGCGCATGCTCAATTCCGATTTCAATTCATGGAATTTCAATCCACTTTCAGTGGCCAGGAGTTCATTATTTTTATTAAGGCATTCGGGCACGACTGTGTATGAATGGTCACATAATTATTTTGGCCACAAAATGATATCAATAGGTTGATATGCATTGTAGTTATTTCCGATGATAAGTCGAAAGCTTTAGTGTGTACGAAAAAACTGATAAGTAAATTAAACCAGTGTGGAAGAAGACGTGTTTAATTGTCAGAATAAGGTTGATAAATCGGCAACAATATACGATCGATTACTTTCCAAAGAACATATCCAACTTCTTGTATTTTCAAAGATTGAGCTTGATAGAAAATATGTTCAAAATAGTGAGATCTAATTTTGAGTGAGCACTTTCCAAAGGAATTTGTACAAATCTTTTTTTCAACTCATTTGAAGAGACTTTTAGCACCTGACTCCATATTACATATTGGGGTTTTCAATATTTTAATTTATTATAGATTTTGTTTCGATAGATTTCGAAGTGAATTATGAAATTTACTTTGGGAATTGTAGTACAAATGAAACTAATGAAGATTCGTTGATTATTGTTTTATTAACGCAGTTGGATATGACGGTGTATGGCCACATAATGATACCTGATACCTTGGAGATAATAAACTTGTAATTTTGAGGTGTGTGAAGTGTGTATGTGGCCACTAAGTGGCATCAGTATATTGACATGGAGCGAACGGTGCAGTTTCCGACTTCGGTATTTGTAGAGAACCCAAAAGTACCAGTTGTTTCGAAAATAATCAAAATAAAAACAATAATAACTTTCATGAAAGAACAATGAACTGGCTTTTTTTGCCACCGAGTTGAACTTCGGATTTAATTTTCAATTTATTCAACATTGACTAAAGAATTGTGAGAAGAAATATATATTTGAGAATAATAAAGACGTTATTATTATCATTTCTTTATTCATTTTCAGTATCTTTTCACCCTACTAAGATTTTTCAGTGAATCATCACAATCATTCCCGTTAGAGTTTTTAATACTTTCAGTTGTTTTTAAAATAATCGAAATGAAAAAATCTATATTGCCAGCTTTCAGGAAATTTTCTATAATTTTATATAAACACTATATAAAACAAGTGTATATGGCCACATAATGATACCGGAAATAATGTCCTTGGAGATAATGACCTTGAAATTTTGAGGTGTGTGAATTGTGTATGTGGCCACAAAATGACATCAGTGGGTTGACCTGCAGTTACCGTTGAGGTGTGGTCATGGCCACAGATGTCTGTTTTGATGAAAAGTCACTGGCTTCGGTGTGTAAAGGAGAACTGGAAATAGCTGGGTATTCACCTAATGAGCCTCTACCGCCTGGTTATAATAACTTCGATGACCCCACAATTCACACCAGGGCGTGGTGTCCACACTTCTATTGCGCGACAGGTGTGTGTGTGTGTGTGTGTGTAAGAGAATGCACGGTACAGGGTTTCATCATGTGCTTGTTTGTCTATGTACAAACATACGTCTGCATACTTCGAAGATCCTCCAAGTAATGAATGCTCCATCGGTATGAGGGCACCAAGTTAGTAGTGGAGTGACGTCACAGCAATAACCGTTCAACGGCTAGAGAGCGACATGTTCACTCCACGACGTGTGGCAGAGTAATGCGTATTCATCGGTCTGCTCTCACCTCCCTCGATGTAGTGAAGGATGTGACGTAACGCATCGCCCCAGACCCGCCATCAATGGTGACACGCTGGCGAGCGAAGAGTGTGCAAACGTCTGCCCTCTCCGAGAGCGCAACGACCACTGCTTGCTTGTACCGGCAACTGTTATCGCATCAAGTTGGGAGATGGGCTTGGCTGTGACGTCAGGCATCTCTAGTGGATAGCAACTAGCGATGTGAACCTTTCACGGTTTCATGGTGGGGGTGACTCGCACTGTTTAATATAAAAGAAATGCCTGGCACACTATGAAATCAGTAGACGAATATATCTGCAGCAGTTAGCAATTGGTAGAGTGTTATTCAGTTCGTAATAGAAGGAAGACGGTGAGTGTATTTGTCTGTTGGAAATTGTTTATATTTTCATATATATTTTCATCATGTCCGTTTCAAAAGTGGACTTGAATAAAATTAATAATTTGATTGTACAGGAGGTTGAAATACAAGAGCAAAAGGCCTTATCATCATTGATGACGATATATCTTGTATCGACTCATCAGGTGGTAAATATACGATGATGTATTTAGGACAGAGCCAACAAAGTTTTGTTGGCATGAAAACGCGATCTCTAGTTAAATTCAATATGATTGAATAATGATAGTAATAATTTATAGTGAATTTCTTTAGGTCATAGCTTACAGAGTTTTCTGGTGTGAAAACGCTAACTCTAATCAAATTCAATATGATTGAATAATAATAGTAATTATAATGAATTTCTTATTGTTTTATTAATATTCATATATTAGATGATAATTATATGGAGATATAAACATTACTAACTTAGTTGAATACACTCACTTTGTAACTACAAGTAAAATGGGAATGTGAGTATTATATCACAGAAAAATTGGAGGTTGCTTATTGTTTTTTTTTATTCGATTTCAGTTCCACCATTTAAAGATGTGGATGCAGTACGCAAGTCAAGATTGGGTCGATGTTGTAGATCTCAAATAAACGGTTCAACATTTGTCGTCTAAATTGAAGGTGTTGGGTGATGGAGCCGAACATGCAAGCAATTATGATATGAGTGTATGCTATGATGAGAAACAAATCGAATTATGCCTTCGTGATGCTGAGAACTATTGGAGTGGTGCAGAAGTTTGTAACAAATTTTTGGATAATGAATTGGAATTGTGGCAACTTTGTGAGGTTATGATTGAACTGAACTTAAGAAGATTTCTGTATAGCCTCCAACCATACTTGCCAGAATGGATTATTCATCACTTTAAATTGAATGATGAAAATCGAGAGGAAATTGAAGATGGTCGCGAAAATGATGATTATGAGGAAGAAGTTATTTTAGATAGTCTGTATGTTCCTGTAAATCATAAATAATGTCAAATAAAAAACTTTGTATTATTTTCATGTTTTATTTATTTAAATCTCATGAAGTACAATAGAAAATGATTACAAAACAATAAATATGATATAAAATACAATACATGATATAATTCAGTTACAAATAAAAAAAAAGATCATAAAACAGTATATGATAGAGTGAAAAAAAAGTGTCAATATCTGCTATGAACTGAACCATCCAATGCATTTTATGTTAAAACTGTATCATGCAAAATTAATGCATATACTTTAGTGTTGTCTAGAAACTTGGTCTTCCTCGTCTCAAACTCAATCTTTATATCAATGGTTGATGATTTTGTTGCATTCGGTTGATGGGAACAATCGATGACGAATAGTGGATTCTCTCTAAATTGTCCAATGTCCATCAGAGGTTCACTCATATCTTCATCATAATAACTTCGCTGGAAACTCTCAAAAGCATAATAAGCAGGAGCATCAAGTTTTTTATCGAAATTCAAATTCCAACGCTCATATGGATAAACTTCAGAATTCAAGTATACTCGAATACTATTGATATCAGCAGTTGTGAATTTTGTAATATCCTGTGTTCTATCTTCAGATGTGGTAGTACTTTGGAATGCGATGATGACAAAACGAGAAGTTTCCAATGCGTTAGTTGTTTTGATGGCCCATATGTCTGAAGAAGTCCCACGTAATGATGGTAGTTCATAGAGGTCCCACATACGATACGCCAACTTGATTTTGGCATTCAGGCCTACTCAAAAGTTTTAGCTTGTGTTTATCATCTGGTACAATATGTCTTATTTTTCATTCGATTTTATTTATTTCCAAATCAGCATCAACCTCACCTATATATGAGTTCTTGAATGATCGGGCGATAATCAAAATCAATTCCTGTTTAGCATTCAAGATACTTTTGTTGTAATCTTCAGCAAAACCCATCAAATATTTCAGTGGTAGTTTTCCACTGAAAACATGACTGTTTGTATCCAAGAAATCTTGTTTCAATTGTGAAAGTCCCCAGCCAGATGTCAATAATGTGTTAGCATGTGATTGTCCAAATGATATCATGGTTTTCATTGTAGATGTTATCCCAGGTTTTCTAACAACACCTACTTGTTCACCACCAATTTCGTAACGAATTTAATCAAAGAGAAATGCAATTGCATTATTCGAGAGATAGCATGTTTTCGCTACATCTTTGGGGGTGAATTTACCTTCTATGTAAATAAAGCTCTCGGCAATATCTAGTATAACATCTTGATTATTGATTGCAATTCTGATTTCATCCGAATTCCTGAATAGCGGTGATCCATAGGGCGTATATGTGTGCTCATGTAAACTTATGAGAGAATGATCGAGCACTGGTTCATTGAATATATTCAACTTTTCACTGTTTGTTTCGAGCACCATTGTTATTTTCTCACTTTCAATCCAATCGATTTCAAAAATTTAAGATCACTCACAGACAGAGCGTTATGTGCTAACTGTTTAGCATACACTTGTGGAATGAGTTTCTTTTTATGCACACCTTTCTTTTTGATAGTGCAACTCGTTTGGGATTGTTCAATGCGATTTTGTCTATTGTAAATGAAACCCATAACAACAGTTAGTCGATTTTCTTCAATTTCAAAATAATGAAAATCTCTTCTTCACTTCCAAAAATCGATAAGGTTATCTTTTTCATCCAAAATACGCACTGTAATGTTGTGAATCAATTGACGACCTTCTGGACTGACAGGCATATATATAATACTGTGTGGTTCTTTAGTAAGATTGTAGCCAGGTTCAACATCAATATCGAATGAGAAAAGAATGTGAGATTCTTCACCATTTATATATGAACCAGATATTATACTGCAATCTAAGCGGATAAGTCTCACAGTTGTAATGTTTATTGGTAATGATGATTCATGTATCTCATGATGATTTGGTGGAAATATTCCATGAGCGAACCCCATCATTTCTGCTATAGAATTTGGATGTGTCAGATCAATTTCATATTTGGATCGCATTTCACATTTGAATATATTATTATTGGCGTGTAAATAGAAAATATCATCTGCAACGACATCATTTGGTTTTTTATCATGAAACAATCTGAACATGATATGTTTCTGTATGACGGCATTGATCTCTTCTATTTTGTAAGCACCACATGGAATTTCAATTGTCAACTTTTAGGGTATCGATTAGTTGTCACATGACTGATGAATATTTTGAAACACATTTCAATTCATTATTGTACACAGCAACAGCACATTTGAGACAATTTACACTTTTTGGAAGGTGTTGTATTGTAATAAGTATCATTTTCATTGATACCAATATTCACATCCTCTATATTACAAATACAACACATAGATTTTCGAGGTATAGGACCATCATTAACATCCGAATCTAAATTTTGATCGTGGTGGTGCTCATAACAATATCTATGTTTCATTATATCGATGTCATCTTGCAGATGCTTAGGCAACTTTTCCCAAACATATGCAATCTCATGTGCAACACATGCAAGTATCACTTCCTTAGGCATATTTGCAAGCATCACTTTATTCATTTTTTTCAAGGTACCATATTTTGAAAACATTCTAAGTGAAAACCCCATTCCCTTGATAGCCTCCCGATCCAGTTTTGGTGTTGAATCCATTTTTATTTGGAAAATTATTTAGAGAGAAACTGCAAGCACAAGTGACCACAGAGAACTGTATTAAATTTCTGTTGTCGATCATAGTTATATTTGATTTTACATTCGAACATTTTCGAAAGAATCGAGTCAATTCCAATGGTGGGGGTAGATCTCCAAAACTATCGAAATATGTGACTTCTTTCCACATTTTTTATATGCCACCCAATGTGTTCCTGGTCCACTTATTACATCTAAATTAACAATAGCTGTCTCGTTTTGTTTTGGAACTGAAGATGGTAATCTATCACGCATAAAAACACCACGAAAATGTGGAATTTTCATTTTTTGTGCATAATAACTGAGATCGAGATCAGTAAGAGGCCTCTGAGGTAGGGGTTCAATTAGTTTTTTGTTTTGTTTGTATGGTTTTAAATATAATCCTAAACCTTTACGGTATAGTTTGAGATATATTCCACTTCCGCGTTTGCCTAATGCTACAGCCTCCATGGTTTTATTGTGACGATTGGCTTCCATTAAAGCCGCTCTGCTGGCTTTTGCCGAATTCACGGCCTTTGTAATACCAGCAGCGGCTCCCGCCAAACTTCCTAGTGCGGATAGTCCAGCAAAAATTGGTATCAATGGTAAAAGTCCACCGATCTTGGTAACAGGAATTATGCGTGGTGTGCGGATTTTCTTCTTTCCACCGGCAGCTTTAAGGTATTTACGTGCCGCCTGCAATGCCACAGTGATAGCTTTTTTGCTATTATTCGTCACAAATTGATTCCCACCAGCTTTCTTCAATACATTTCGCACTTTATGGACTATCCCAGCACCAAATGCAACTTTTTTAATTTCATTTTTCTTCGTGTGTTTCCTCTTACATTTTTTCTTATTGGTACTACAACCCATGCCCATATGTCTTTTCGCTTTCATAATGTTGGTGACAAGTAATGCAGCTGCTCTTTCCCCAATACTCGCGTCCTTCGATCTAACCCTATCCCAAGTGCTGTATTCAAGTTCTTTGACGGCTAAATGTCTTGCTGCAAGATCGGATGGATGCTTAGAATATTGAATATCGTGTTTTTTGCATTCAATATCTAATTTATTGATTCCAGGATCGTTACGAGCTAAACGTTGTATCAATTTTGTACCCGGTCCACAGTATTGATATCCTCCGGGTAGATGTAATTCGAAAGGAAGTTTGTTTATTGAGTCATTAACAAAACCACAACCTCTTTTAATTTTACGATCACTTTCAATACGTCCGTATCGTTTGATGGTACACATTGAAATGAATAAGCTAATAACATTTATATAGTCTCCAACCACGGCACGATGCGCATTGTAAAACAGATAGAAAAGTTTGGTGTAGATAATCTAGATGAGAAATTTGGATGTGGATTGAATGGACAAAGGGTATTCAGATATGGTCCACTACTTCCATCATCAGTTCGAGGACTCATTATAGGACCTTCAAATTGTGGAAAAACGAATGCAATGATATCACTATTAACACATCCACAAGGACTGAGATTTATAAATGTGTATCTCTTTTCGAAATCACTCAATCAACCTAAATATCAGTACTTGCGAAGTGTTTTGGAACCTATAAAAGGATTAGGTTTTTATACATTCAGCAATAATGCAGAAATAGTGGAACCCTCCGACGCTAAGCCTAATTCTGTTTTCATTTTCGATGATGTGATATGTGAAAAGCAAGATATTATTAGATCATATTTCTGTATGGGACGTCATAAGGATGTTGATTGTTTTTATCTAGCATAGACATATTCACGGGTACCCAAACAGTTAGTGCGTGACAATATCAATTTCATCATAATGTTCAAACAAGATGAGACGAATTTACATCACATTTATTCAGATCATGTTTCACCCGATGTAACATTCAAACGATTCCAATTGATGTGTGTTAAATGCTGGGAGGACCAATATGGATTTCTAGTCATTGATAAGGATAGAAAATTAGATGAAGTTAGATATCGCAAAGGATTCGATAGTTTTATATACCCATGATCTTGTTTTTGAAACTTATTCGATCACTGAATATTATAGAGGTCACTTCATCAGCGAATTAAGCTTTAATTTAAAAAAGGGCATTATGAATACAAAAAACGATTCTGAAAATAAAAACAATGAAATGAATTTGAAACGTCAACTAGTAGAGACAACAGAAGCTGTCAGGCAGAAATTCAACTCTATCAAGAATGATAATATTGAAAATCGTACGACACTTGAAAGATTGTATGAGCCCATAATGAAACCATTGAATGTTTTATCATCAAACGCTACTTCTAAATCACCAGTGTTATCACCAAATCATGTAACTGTTCAATCTACTTCAAATTATCCCATGAGTACTCCAATAGGAAGAAAACAATCTTTTGGTAGTGTATCATCTGTGAATAGTGACACGAGCACACTTCAAGACGATATGAGAACAACTCTATTCGAAACACCATCATCGTCCCACATCGATTCCTCGGATCCTGACACCTCACCTGATATGAATGAAAGTGGTGAAGATGTTTTGATGAAACATTTGAATAATGTAAAATCTAGAAATCCAGCATATGATGGAACATTTGGCGTACGTATGGATCCTATTACACAAAAGCTGAAAATGGGAAGTCTAGTGGTGCATTTCAAAGATGGAAACATTTCATTTTGGGATGCTAATAAAGTGAAAAAATATGAATGCGCAGGTAGTCCAGAATTGTATGATATGATCTTTTTGAAGAATCCACAAGATGTTGATAATGAAGAAACTCGTCAAGTATATTCCAAAATATTGAAAATAACAAATGCTCCATATAAACAATATCATCTGAAGAATGGTTTCAAAAATACAAATTCTTAAAAATTTCGTGAAGTTATCAAACCTCTATTAGACTAACGACAATATCCAATAAGAAGTAGAAGTAAAATTGGTGGAGCACTCAAACGAGTGAAAATGGAGAAAATATATAATTCTAAACCTGTGAATTATGTGTACTGGAATTCACTGAAAGAGTTAGTTGCTCGCCTACGACTATTGGTAGCTTCAAAGTCAGCTGTACATACCGGACATGATAATGAAATAATTTCAATAATTGAAGAATTACGTGAAGAAGGTATAAGGTATCATTGTCACATCATCATTCATGCATATTGAAATAGAATGACGAATGAAATAAGTGATATCAAACGACAAGTTGTTAATGAATTACATAGACCTGCAAGACGTAATTTTCGTAGAAGAATAACCATCATCAAAGGTTTTGCAGATCTATGGCAAATAGATCTAGCTGAACTACAACCTTGTGCAAGAAGTGATGAAGGATACCGATATATACTTGTAGTAATTGATTGTTACTCAAAATATCTTTGGACTGTACCAGTTAAAGATAAAAAGGTAGTACAATAACTAATGCAATGAAATATGTACTGAAGGAAGCCAAATTATCCCCCAAACATATACAAAGCGATCAAGGGAAAGAATTTTTCAATAGAAGCTTCTCATCTCTCATGCGAGAATATAAAATCAATCATTATTCAACATAAAGCACAAAGAAGGCAGCTATAGCAGAAAGAGTGATTCGTACGAAAAAGGCATGGCTGTACCAGGAATTTTCGATGAGAGGTCACCACAAATGGCTTGATATTCTTCCAATTATAACTAGTAGATATAACAATAAAGTTCATCGTACAATAGGTATGGCCCCCATCAATGTTGATTCAACAACAAAACTGAAATTCGAAGGTATCTATGGAATTGGAGGAAAACAAAGTAAACCCAAATTCCAATTGAATGATATTTTACGTATAAGCAATAACAAAAATATTTTTGAAAAGTCTTACACTGCGAATTTTACCACGGAGCTCTTCAAGATTGTTAAAATTAATAAAACCACCCCAACGACTTATAATCTTGAAGATATGAATGAACAACCGATTAGAGGATGTTTTTACGAAGAAGAGTTATTACGAACCGAGAATCCTGACGTATACCTGATTGAGAAGGTGTTGAAGAGAAAAAAAATAAAGTATATGTAAAGTGGTTAGGCCTTCCTAGCGAACAAAATTCTTGGATTAATGAATAAAATATGGTTTAAATGTATCTAATAGTGTATTTATGAATAAAGTAATATTAAAGTTCATTATTGTTTTCATCTCAATTATAAGTATGTGAATTGAAAAATATTGCAGCGGTAAACGTTGCCCCAGCCATTCGCAACGTTCTGTGTATACCAAACCAAATTAATTGTATACTCCATTCCCACTTATATTTTTCAACTCACGATATTGAAAACACATTATCATTCCCAAAACTAATCGCCATCACTTTGAAATGCAGTATCCAACTCTTTTTGCCAATTATCTCTCACTGATAATGCTGTCTCATGAAGCTTAGTCGACTCCTCAAGCTCAGCCTGAGTTTGCATTCTCGAACGTTGATGGAATTGATTATCTTTACCAATTTTTGAACGGAGTTCATCAGCATCTTTAGACATTCTAGCCAATTCAACCTTCGCTAATGCAATCTTGGCATCTAATGCTTCAAGAGTTTCATTATTAGCATTAATAGCTCGCTCACTCTTTTTAAGTTCAGCAATAGCAAAATGCCTTTACAAGACGGCATTTTGCTTTCCTTTTCATTTCTCCAAACCGATGGAGTGGACTGAAAGAAGATAGCGGTTCAGCTTTCAAATCACTCTCCATTTCTTTAGGAGTACATTTTGGCTTGCTCTTCGATCTGTCACTTTTCGTTGCGGGTTTTTTCTGTCGCACAACACTTTTGGATTCTTTCTTTTCTTTAAAGCCAGTGACAATCGATGAAGATGCATTAGTAACCTTCCTCTTGATTGTTCTAGATTTCTTATCAACACCAAGAGGAATGGTAGATGAAGAGTGTTTGAGTGATGATAATTGCGAAACGATAGGATTTTCAATAATAATTTGCCCATTTGGTTCCGGCACATCTGCAAAGTTAACGAAGTCGTTAATATCAAAAGCATTTATCGAATCTTGGCTCGATAAATGTCATACTGGAATATTTTCAAAATCAGTCTGATAGATATCAACAAGTGGTGAACCATCTTCAGCAATCAATAGCGGCATAGAGCTCATGATAATGATTATTAAGGTCTGAGGAATGATATATGATAGCAATAGAATGTGGATAGGAAAGGTGATGAGACCTCACCATTTATAGAAGAAAATAAACTAGCGCATGCGCTCTTTCATCAACTGGCACATGCGCTCTTTCACTAAACTATTCACGCATGTAACAATCTTAGTCATTTAAGAGGAAAACTTTGTGTTGCATGCATGTATTTTTGAATGTGAGAAAATAATACAAATAAACTTAATATATATATATATATATATATATATATATATATATATATATATATATATATATATATATATATATATATATATATATATATATATATATATATATATATATATATATATATATATATATATATATATATATATATATTTATTAATAATAGAGGACAATAACGATAATAAAAAATATTAATATGTCTCTGTGGATGTGGAACGTTCTTTGGCTCTATTCCTCAATATTTGTTGCTCATGCGTCAGACACCAACATTGAAAAAAATGAATTCTCCTATTTGGGTAGAGTTGACCAACCTTCTCACACAGATCTCAAGTACTTCTACATGTATTGCATACATGATTCCAACAATTCATGGAATATGTATCACAACGCAAACAACGTTGTAGTGGAGCTGGAACGGCAGCACAGGTACCACAAATATTTCTACAGATACCTATATTATTAAATATTATAGGTTCGGAACACTTCAGACACTGTAACTGTTGTTGACGATAATCCGATTTTGTTCGCTTCGGCGGATGAGAAGGAGGCGATAGTTGAATCCGCGACACACAATCACTACACATACCATGGATTGATTGAATCCCTAGGTCTACTTATTTGGCAAAAGTAGCACACAATAGCCCCTGCAATCATCATTGGGTAGACAAACACTTTTGGTTTTTCATTCCACTCTTTTGGAAACGGCATTTTACTAATTCGATTAGAAATATTAAGAGATGACTTACAGAAACTCTGAATGCTCTCTCCTATACCGACGATCTCTATTTATACAAATCAACATCATGTGAAAGGATAGTGGGATAACTTCTCCTTCTCTTCCACTCTAAACGAGTCAAGTGGGAGTCGCACTACCACCACTACCTATATAAGTCGAATTGCAAACCTAGAGTTCATTCATTCACTCTGCATCTGTGAGAAAACGTTAAGATGGATACTCAAAAAATAGTTGCTGCATTAAACAGAATATCTGCTATTGATACTAATAATTGGATAGACGAGACAGATGATGAGGATGTCAACATTCCGCTAGAGGAAGTGATACTTGAAGAAAGTGTTGGAGTTGAAGAAGGTGTTGGAGTCGATGAAGTGGAGATTGACCTTGAAGTCAACGAAGTTGAAATTGAGGCTGAGAGCGATGAAGATGAAGACATGGTCGTTGAGCTAGTCGTGGATGGTGAAGGTGAAGATGAAGGGGTTGTAGCAGACTCATCTGAAGGTGATAGCGCTTTGAGAATCGGTCACCCAATGCTCAACATCACCGATACCTTAGAAGATCCTGCCGATTTATATTGCGTGATGAATGCGCATGTGCAGATCGAAACGATTGATGGCAGCATAAAAAAGTTATGTTGGTGCTGTTTCCGATTTTATTCAATAAGGAACAATAACGGTGGCTGGTATCAACACGTTAATATCCACGATACGGTCTCTATGATGGAGATGGGTCAATATTGGTGTGAGGCATGTGAAAGACCGCTTACGAATTTCACGAGAGTATCAGCTTGCGTAATATGCAATAATGTGAAACCTGTGGCAGAATAACCCTGGACCTATTGGTCAAAAAAAAAAACAACAGCCCTTTTCAGGGCTACATTATTCACACAAACAGTAGTTAGTTGTATTAGTATTCATAGATTATATGACAAATGAATACTTTGACTAATAAAAAGTCTAAGTTGGAAATTTGTTAGTCTTTGAATATCTATACATTATATGACAAATAAATTACTACTTTGACTGAAAAGTCGAAATTTGGAATTTGATAGTCATTGAATATCTATGCATGTGATGAGTACTACTTTAAATGATAGTTGAAGTTGGCATTTTGTCAATCATTGTATGCATATAATGATAAATACTTTTATATACATACATTTTGTTTGAGACTATAATGTTAACATAATGTTAACAATGGTATGAACCTGTTTCTGTTTGGAAGTATAATGATAGCTCTGAAAAGAGCTATTTTTTTTTTATTGTTCCAGTCTTTAATTGTAGCCCCGAAAAGGGCTGTTTTTTTATTAACCCATGCAATGATATGGACTAACGCTCCTCCTTCTCATCATCAGAAACAATAATTATGGTATCGTCATCTGAATCAGATGATATTCTAATGATATCATCCTCATATTCATCTGAATCAGATGATATACTCATGATGTCGTCGTCATCATAATCATCTGAATCAGATGATATACTAATCAAATCATCCGCATAATCATCTAGATTGTTATCGTCAACAGCCATCTCAAACTCTGCATCTATGTCCTCCTGAATACCTTGTTCTACTCGTTCTGCGAAATCATCAGGAAGATCATAGATTCGCTGCAGAAATTGAACGAAGGTTGTACTCAAATGATCAGACGTTGAATCTATTTCATGTACTTGGATGGGTCCTGTACTCGACATTGTGGAAGAATGATATAGAACTGGGATTGATACTATATCTATATTGGAAGAAATAAAACGGAGGGGGTGAAGTGTAAATGTAGAACAGTGTTTGAGATTCGAAAACATTAAGAATGACGATCTTCATGGAACTCTGAGCGATTATTATGAGAAATTCTAAGTGATTATTATGAAAAAACTAATAAAAGAGAGGGAGGAAGACACTGCCCCAGCCTCGCAGTGCCTCGTGTACACCAACCAAAAAGTGTGTACTCCGTGGAAGGAAAGGAAAGGAAAGGGTGGGAGAAACAGGGAAACGATTACATATCGTCGTCGGAATTTAGGACATCATCGTCATCAATTAGGATGGGAGATGGCGGAGGACTGTCCTCGATAAGGATTGGGGATGGTGGAAGTCTGATGTCGCCAGCGTCATCGTCGTCGTCGTCGTCATCATCATCTGTGGTGTCTCCAGGCGGTGGGTCACCCCATTCTTCATCCCATTGGTTGGGATCAGGATAATCCCCGTCCGATACGTCAGCTTCATCACTCCCAGTGACATGCTTAACCTGCACTCTGTAGTCATGATTCCTGAATTCGTATGGAATGTCATGAGGCGCCGTTGTGGAGTGCACGAATCCTACCTGTATATATGCATAGTAAGGACTCTGAGGCTCCGGGACACTATAGGGCTCAGTAGTTGAATCAGGTTCCATCTCGATGCTAGCTGATCAACTGAATGTTTCATCAGATGATTCCTACTTTTATACTTTTGAGAGGGAGTGGGGAGGAGAGGGGATTAAGTGGGAATGAATTTCAAAAATGACATGAGCTATATTCCATGAAAGAGAAAATTGAAAATACTATATGAATTATATGAAATATACTTATTGGTTTCATTATGAAACATATTTTCTTCCCAAGAGATTATTTTCAAGAGATTAGAGAACACAAAAATTGATGTGATGTATTTGCATAGAAGAACTTGTAATTGAAATAAAAAAAAGGAAATAATAATAAGACAAAGTGAAGAAAAATGCTCCAACCATCGCATTGTTCAATGTGTACCAAACCAAAACAATGTACACGCTTAATTTCACTTCTTTTTTTTTATTTTATATTTATTTCCTAAAATTACAAACATAAACTTAAAACTATCCTGATTAAATATTCCTAACTAACCTAAAACTAATCTTACTACACTTACACTTAATCTATGGAAAAGTTTTTATGAAAGTCACTAACTTTTCATAAGTCTCTATCGAAGAGGTATCTGCTTCACACTTTTTCTCCAGAGATGCATACTTCCGATCTAGTTCGGCCATTTCTTTTTCTAATTCCCTCCGTCGGTTAACAATTTCAGCCATTTCGCGCTTCCTGTTAACCAACGCGGCCTCACTAGATCGAGAAACATGTTCTGCTTTCTTACATCTCTGTAGAAAACTGCCCAACATTTCACTAACCTCTCCGATAGGCTGTCGCACTTGTGGCACCAACACTTCAGGATTCGTCACCGGTGTTGCCAGCATCGGCGAAAGCGGCACCACCGACGGAGTGAATACGATGGGAGCCTCCTCCGATGGGGACAATACGACTGGTGGCTCCTCTGGAGAAGGCGCCCTGGGTTGTTCCACTACTGCTGCGGGTGCCTATTGTGGATTGTATTGCAGCTTGTAGGGCTAGAAGTATAACCTCCTTTGTTCCGTTAATTTCCCCCTCAAGATATGATACAGTTACACAATCACTCTTGTCAATTGGTTCGCTTGTATTTTTCAATATTTTTTTTGCATGTCATAATGACCATCTTTTGTTAATTTAAAACCAATCCCGGGAGGACCTCGAATGACATTACCACCCAATTTTCTTTTTCTACCAAACTTATCGATTGTTTTAGACATTTTGCACTCTACGATGATTCTTTTCAAACTGATATTTCTTCCATTTACATTATGCTATATACTTTACAGTAATTGGTTAGGAAAATAGAAATGAAGCAGATAATATTTTTATCATTTTTTATTCATCTAAGTAACTTGGTAAAAGTGATACATATACAATACATAATACAATAATCACAAATAATCACAAATAAGAATGTTTCGGTTTGAAGGAATAAGCAATAATACTTCGAATTATAATTCAATTATTCATCTCTACAGTCAACAAATTGATTAGTTGGTCTAAGGCGCTCTCTTGAGAAAAAGAATGAACGATTTCAGACACCCAACGAATGTTATCATTAGGATCATTTCGATAAAACTCTATATCGCTATGACCCCATGGAAGAGTTCGAGTGGTATTCGGATTGATGAATCTCTTGTCGTCATGATACGATAAAGCGACTTTATTTTTCAATTCAGTGTAAATATCATGCAATATGCTTCTGAATGAGTTCATCTTCCTGAATATCATACCTCCCTCTTCAATGATTTTTTCATAGTCTTCACATGTCAATTCATTCTTTATAACAGATTGTTTCACACCTTTGGCCTTCTTCAGTTCACCATCAACAGATTTCACGTAATACGCTTCATCTTTGAAATTACCCAGAACTGACTTTGTCACTGGAATATTGAATTGGTTTCCTATTTTATAATTAGATGTATCGAACTTATTTATATTATTTTTGATAAATTCATAGAAATTGTCTGTATTTACTTTGAGAATAAGGGAGTCGGTATCAGTGTAGAGTAAGGACGCATCTTCTCCAAACTGTTGTTTGATACATCCATAGAAAAAATCATACATAACTGTTTTAGATAATTCTAGAATGGAAAATCCTAAATATAGTGGTTTATCATAATGAACTTTTACTCTAGCCAATTGAATGGCAACAAAATTTTCTGTAAAAATAGAGCATTTCTTAAAATTTGGTCGCGATATGAGACAACTAGCACCTATAGTTCTTTTTATATTTTCCCAATGTGTAATGAGTCTAACATCAATTCTATTGTCTACGTTTTCCATTGTTTTTCCATAGACTGTATTATTCATTAGTTTGTAGAAATCTTTTTCAGATTTGTTATTAGACCTATTACGCATTTCAGTATTGAAATCTATATAAGGCTTCATCCAACATGATTGCTTAAACCTCAATACTCTATGTGTGTTCATCACTATCAAACCATGATTGACAGCTCGCTGTAAGTTTCTATAGTGAACAATATATTTTCTTTTGTCGTTTAAATTTGGAATTAATTTGGGAACTTTCGATTTTGCATATGGAGGTATCAAACGTTCAACTAAGAATGGTAAATCGGAATGTTTATCATGAAGTTCTTGGGGATAATGTATATCCACTTCCAATACATATCCGTAAGGACTATCAATATCCACATTCATTATATCAAGATTGAGAATTTCATGAGGTGCTAACCATGAAAATTCACCTGTTGCGACATGCTATGACCATATAGATTTGTTGCATCCAAATATGAAATGAATGAAGATGGTTCATTTGGATTATAATCCGGTAAAAATTTATTGTTTGCTTTATGTTTCCTTTCACTACATTGACTTATTCCACCACGAATACATTTTTGAAAGAAGTGAACCATATCAATATCAATTAGTAATTCCAATTCAATATTAGTATATTTCAACATGGCATCCCACGATAATCCGGGTGCAGTGAAGTATTGTGCCGGATCCAATTTATATTTATCAACAGATATATTTCTAAAAATTTCAAAAATGTCACATAATAGTAACACATCTGACTTTAAATATAAATCAGAGTATTCACCCAAATCCTGACATTCGAATAAATTCCAAACAAGTTGAGCTCTCCCATAATCATTATCTGATATATGTTCACAATTGAGTTTATCATAAAATTGATTTTTGGTTGGAAGTCTTGGATGATTCAGTTTTTCGATGTCATCAACAAAACTATAGGGAAATACACCTTTCTTTCTCATCAAATTGAAATTTTCAATTTGTGGGAAATGTTTGCGCATCTCGATACACTGATCAGATGTTAAATTCGCACCTAAATTCTCCAAAGAACTAGGCATGAATCTGAAACTATCAATGAATCTCATTTTCAAATAATTCTTCTTCACCCCACCATCTTTATCCGTATAGGAGTGTGTAAAGAGATGTTTTGTGAAAGATATATATTTCTCATTAGTTTGTGGGATGACATCCACTTTATCTTTGTTTTTATACAATTCCTTTATGAATAAATGACAATTATATCCACTGAGATGGTGAAAAATTATAGGAATGAAATTTGGCAATTTAAAATTCAAATTACAAGATGAATGAGCAGCAGGGGACCTTTTTTTTCCTGTGAGGTGACAATGATCCCTCACTTTGACTTCGCCATCATTAAATTGTTTGGAACAAATGCCACAATTTGTGGCAGAAGCAAACTGTTCCTCTTCCTCAGGATTTTGTACATCCATAGGAATAGGAAACCTGAGATGATTTTCATAAATATTTTTCAAATCATCATCGATTTTGCTAACGAATTTCTGGGCTGCATCCACACCCCTATACGGAACAAATTTTGATAAATCATCATTGTATGAACATTTAATCAAATAAGCAAATGAATAAGGCTCATGTTTGAATGTCTTGATCGAATACGAGTATTCAGGATTTGGTTTAGTGGTTTGAATCGGCTTCAGTACTGATTCAAAATCGGCATACACTACAAATGGTACCTTCATTTGTTTCTCAAAGTTTTCAAAAGTTAGTATATTTTCAGGTACCGTTTTCCCATATTTATTGACTTTGAAATTGGTTGATGGTGTTGTAGTACTCAAGTGATTTCAATCATTTATCTTATGACGTAATAGTAATTGTTCATTAGAAAAATATAATAAACAGCCATCACAAAAATATTTCTTATGTTCATGAGCCGATAATTGGCTTGAAACTAATCTTGAAAGATTTTTGATCCAACAATAATGATTATTACCGAAATCATCTGTGATAAGTAACAAATTGACATGTCTTCTAAGTCTTCTCTGAGAGTAACGTAATGGTCCAATTATTTCATACATTATTTTACCCTTCTCGAATTTACTTTCTAGAGATGCCTGACGTCACGGCCAAGTCCACCTCCCAATTTGATGTGATAACAGTTGCAGGTACGAGCAAGCAGTGGTCGTTGCGCTCTCGGAGAGGACAGACGTTTGCACAGTCCTCGCCCGCCTGCGTGTCACCATCAATAGCGAGGGTAGGGCGATGCGTTACGTCACATCATTCACTGCTTCGAGAGCGATACGAACAAGCAATTGTCGTTGCGCTCTCGGAGAGGACAGACGTTAGCACAGTCCTCGCCCGCCTGCGTGTCACCATTGATGGCGAATCTGGGGCGATGCGTTACGTCACATCCTTCACTACATCGAGGGAGGTGAGAGCAGACCGATGAATACGCATTACTCTGCCACACGTCGTAGAGTGAACATGTCGCTCTCTAGCCGTTGGACGGTTATTTCTGTGACGTCACTCCACTACTAACTTGGTGCCCTCACACCGATGGAGCATTCATTACTTGGAGGATCTTCGAAGTATGCAGACGTATGTTTGACAAACAAGCACATGATGAAACCCTGTACCGTGCATTCTCTTACACACACACACACATACACACACAAAATCTCATATGAAAAAAAATCTGAACGATCCATGCACCAGACACTTCAAGGTCACAACGCCTTGACTTCACTGCACAAAAAAAAGAAAATAACACGTCATATTGGTGGGGGGAGGATTAGAACCGGGAAAAAAATTCTGAACGATCCATACACCACACCCTTCAAGGTCACATCACCTTGACTTCACCAAACAACAACCAATAAAATAGCAATTAATACGTCATAGTGGTGGGGGGAGGCTTAGAACCGGCTCAAATCTCCTACTTACTTAAAATTGTGCGTCATCCGTACTTTTTGGAGAATATATTCTGGAATTTTCATTGACAAACTATTTTTGATATGTGAGAAATTTGATTTTTCTGAGTAATTCAGTTCCGAATATACCGACAAATTTTTTTCGCACCGGAGGAACGTATGGTACGCAAATCTGTTTGAGCACGTCGATAGGAATACTTTCGAAGAATATATTCTAAAATTTTCATCGACAAACTATTTTTGTTAGGTGAGAAATTTGACTTTTCTTAGTAATTCAGTTCCGAATATACGGAACTATTTTTTTTGCACCGAAAGAATGTATGGTGCAAATTCGTTTACGTACATCGATAGATATACTTGACTTTGACTTTTTTGAGTAAATCAGTTTCGAATATGCGGAACTTTTTTTTCGCACCGAAAGAACGTATGGTACGCAAATCTGTTTGAGCACGTCGATAGATATACTTTCGATGAATATATTCTGAAATTTTCATTAACAAACTATTTTTGATGAGTGAGAAATTTGACTTTTTTGAGTAATTGTTTCGAATATACGGACCTATTATTTGCACCGAAGGAACGTATGGTACACAAATTTGTTTGAACACGTCGATAGATATACTTTCGAAGAATATATTCTAGAATTTTAATCAACAAACTATTTTTTGATGAGTGAGTAATTTGACTTTTTTGAGTAATTCAGTTCCGAATATACGGAACTTTTTTTTTCGCACCGAAGGAACGTATGGTACGCAAATCTGTTTGAACACGTCGATAGATATACTTTAGAAGAAATATATTCTAAAATTTTCATCAACAAAGTATTTCTGATAAGTGGGAAATTTTATATTTTGTGGATGAGTCTTTCCTGGGCATTCGGTATTGTTCAACGCAGGATATTTCAAATGACATACTTTTTACAAGTCATGAACTTTTTACCGAGAAACCAATTTGCCAGTTTCCATACGCTACCTGTTTCGATACAAATGAATTTTTTCTGAATAATATTATACTCTTATTTTACATTTTTTTCGGTATTAATGCTTGTATAGGGACAGTTGGCTGATATAATGAGTTTATGTAGAATGCTGACTCATTAATTCGACATTTTTCAATAATATATCGTGTTTTTAAAATGATAACATCAAAATACAGGTAAAATTCTTATTATTTGCAATCTGGCAACACTGTTCACAAATCTCATTCTAAACCCTGTTCGATTGTCCCTCGTCATAAACTGTGGATGAAAAGTTGTGGGTAACTTCACACTAATTCATTTTCAAAGCGAAATGCTGGATTGGCTATAAGGACACCTGAAGCCACCAGTTTGTCTAGAGCCACGAGCTTCAATAAAACAAATGTAGACAGACTTTTCAGCAATCTAAAAATTGTTCTTAGAAGGTATAACTTTAGTCCTGTGGACATCTGGAATATGGATTAAACAGGGATTACTACAGTTCAGAGACCTGACCGAATTGTGGGTAGACGTGGTGTCAAACAAGTGGAAAGAGTTACTTCGACAGAACGCGGTACGCTTGTAACTTTGGCGTGTGCTGTTTCTGCTGCTGGATATACTGTGCCACCTTTCATCATATTTCCTCGTGTTCATTTCAAGCCCCAATTTTCTCAGAGATGCCCCGCCTGGAATCGATGGAAGTGCCAATCTATCAGGCTGGATGGAAGAAGTTCATTTTATACAATATATCCAGCATTTTATTCAATACTCCAAGACGTCTGAAGAAAACCCTCTCCTGATTTTGTTGTTTGTATGTAGGAGAAATACTTCTTCTCAACTCCATTTCCTGGTTGTATTTCTTTGGATTTGATGGATTTTTGAATCATTTTATTAATTTCATCAATTTCATATGATCCAGAAGGAATTTTTATAATGGTTGGGGGTGAGTTAGCTTCTTTAGAATAGCCGATAACATTATTTTTCACATACATATTGAATATGGCGTAGGAATAGAAACCGTATAATCCCAAACCATAATTACTACCGGTATCCAACTTGATGGGTAGGTAGGAGTTGGCGCTCAACTCGTTAGAGTACGTATCACGACAATGAAAACGTGACATGACTGATGAATTTTCACTGCTTCGCGTCTTTTTATAGCTGGCACCAGAAATTGTGAAGTAAACTTCGCTTTCTGGGTGGTCTATCCATCTTTTTATGTGTGACTACATTCACATCATTCACTTTACAATAACAGATTTTTTCTCGTAGATGGTCCATCATTCATATCGGAATTACTGCTGTTGCCGGTGGAATCATTGTAATGGTCTTGGCAGTACTGATACTTCAAGACATTAATATCACTCTGTAAATTTTGGGGTAACTTATCCCATACAGATGCAATTTGTTGTAATGTACACCCAATCAACACCTCTTCAGACATATGAGCGAGTTTTTTTTACTCATTTTCTGTAAAGTGCGAAGTCTGGAATATGTAATCAGTGAAAGACCCATCCTCTTGATGTTCTCTCTGTCCTGCTTTGGTGTTATTTTCATATCTTATTTTTGAGAAACTTCAAACACAAATGACCACACCATAATGTGTTGAATTGTTGCTTACGCTCACAGTTATATGTGATAGTATTGATAGGATTTGAACCCATATGAAAAATTATATCAATTTTTGGGAGGGAGTAAATATTTCACCGAAGTGCCATTTTTTCTGTATACTACCCAATGTGTCCCTTGACCATGTCGACTATCCAAATTTACTATGGCAGATTCATATGGGAGTGGTCCTGATTTTGGCAAACCGTCATTTATATATACCCCATGAAAATATGGAATCATCATTTTTCTCAGCATGATAGTTGAGGTCGATGTTGAAGAGAGCTCTTTCAGGAAGCTAATTTATGAGTTTTTTTAATTTTGAGATTTCAAATAGAGTCCTAATCCTTTACGGGAAAGCGTCAAGTAGATACCACTTCCTTGTTTACCTAAAGCAATTGCCTTCATGTGTTTATTATGCCGATTTGCCTCACTCAAATGGTCCCTAGTCGCTCTTGCTTCTTGAAGTGTTTTCGTTATGCCTTCACTAGCACCGGCTAAACTACCTAGCACTGATGAACCAGCAAATATTGGAATGAGTGGTAGTATTACACCAATTTTAGAAATCGGGTGTGCGGGTTTTCTTTTTCCCGCCTGCAGCCCTCGTATATTTGCGTGCTGTTTTTTGTGCAATTTCAGCTGCTGTTTTAGAATTTTTGACAAAAAATTCACTTCCTCCCGCTTTGTGTAGAAGATCACGCACTTTCTTAACGATTCCAGATCAATCAATTCTTCCAGAAAAAAAACTGGACGAATTGATTGATCGCCTTTGATTACTTTGGAGTTCATGATTGGCTGGACATACCGGACACGAAAATGAAATATTAGCCATAATTGAGGAATAACGTCAAGACCGAAATATTATGTTATGTGAAACTGGCTCAGTTACTCACAGACAATCTAACTATGCATACCACAATTTTTCAAGGACAAAACAAAAACACAAGCACTGCACGAAAATCCTTAAGGCGCTCTTAGAGCGGTGCCGGTGTGAAAGTAGTTATTTGAATCGCTGGAGATTGAATCCGTTTGGAAAACGTTCTTAGGAAGTGTATTCCACATAAACGCCATTCTCTAAATGAATGAGTTCTTGAACTGTGAAGTTCGAGTTGAACCTAAAATGATGAGCAGAAACAGTCCTTCGCGTATTTCTGATATGTACCGCTCTTGCTAGAATCAAATGTACCAGTCACTTGAACACTTCGAGTGAAATTATCTGTATAAGAGAAACAAATCTCCAACATTTCTTCGATGTTTCAGACTATCAAGGTTGCAAGTGATGTTCGCGTCTCCAATCAGGTTCTTTCCTGGATAGAATCCAGCAGTTCGAAGATGTGTTTAGGGGCAGAGCTCCTAAACACATCCAAAGAAGGTCAATACTCCAAAGAAGGTCTGATCTGAGCTTTATGAAACATCAAAAGTTGCTAGGGCGTAGAAGAGGTGGTATTAGTAGATCGAGTGTTGGATTCATTCGCACACTAAATGATAATTATGACATTCAGAATAAGCGGTTGCAGAATGTTGTTGAACCAGTAGGCGGTCGTGGTTGACAATGTTTCGTGGTGCATTTTATCAGCTCAGACTTCCATTGTTCAATATGATAGAAATTTATTTGAATTCCTTGAAAGAATCTATAAAAATTAAAAAGATTAGCTGAAAAATAACAATTATATCAAGCAAAAAACCTGAAATCACAATAAAATAAAATACAAGCAACAATCAAAACAAATAACTAATAACCAGTTATCATCCGAAGTCTGTTGCATGCTTCATATCGGAATTTGCATTGATTTATTCCAATTTTTTCTATTATCTAAAAGTGATAGACATGGGTGATTAGTTTAAAAAAATATATTGGATTAGGTTCAACACTGCCCCAAACTACGCAGTATTCCGTGTGCATCAACCAAATTATATTCACTCCGAGAAAACTAACCTAATCATCATCGATAATGACGATGTCAAGTTCCGGGAAATCAGATATCACAATGATTTCTGGTGGGTCAGCGAATTGATTTTGTTCAAGTTATGCATCCAAATACGGCTCCATAATGTCGGGGATGGTTGATTCCCGAAAGATAAGGAAAAACTCATTCATCACCCACCGCCAAGTCGACATTTGGATTATTTGTGACCATACTCATCAGCCTCGAATTGAAATTTACGTTTCTGAATAGCCATCAAAGTCGTCGCCCGGACAAGTCGTATTGATAATTTTCACTTGAATCTCTCTATAGGACGAACCCTCAGAAGAAACGAAATGAAGCTCACTTGTGCAATCAGCTTCCTGCACAACTGACGATACTTGATTCATGATGAGTGAACAAGTTTTTAATTCATTGGGAATGCAACCTTTTATACTATACATGTAAATGTTATTGCTATTGATAATTGAACATTCGAACTTTTTATTTAAAGGATACCATCAAATGTATCTACTCTGTCTACCTGTTTAAAAATCTGTTTAAAATCTGTTTTTCCAATAATCAGCTATTAATCCGTTAATCATCTACTGTTCCAAGACAAAAAGTATCTGCTATTGAATCTTCAACAAAAATAATAGTTTCTCCATGTGTTAATCCCAATCTGCAGTATCTGATAATACGTGTAAAATCTGGTAAATAGGCTTGCTTACTTTCCTTCAGCCAGTGTTCGAACAATAAGACAATTTGCGGAAAATCTTGTTGCCATAAAAATATGTAAAATTCGACGACTTTATGACGTAATGATGGAATGTTGAGAAATATCAGTGAAATTTGGTTGTTTTCATTGGTAGCTGTACCCATAAAAATGTATGCAGAAATATTCGTCTTGAGGTTGCCGCTGAAGTTATCTTGTTCATGGTAAGTAGCTTCATTTTCCCTCTCGTTCTCGTTCTCGATTTCAAGTGGTCAATTTTTCTCAGTAACCCTGTGATCAGATGAATATTACTGGAGTTTTTTCCCAACAACAAACAGTTATTTCAACACCTCGACACGTCTTTCGATCACCAAGTCATCTTTAAGATGATGATTTTAATATTTTCTAATCTTTCTCTTGAAGATGATCAATTGGTGATCGAAACACGTGTCGATGTGTTGAAATAAAGGTTTGGAGTTTGGAAAAAACTCCAGGAAGATTTTAATTTTTTTTTAATCTTTATCTTGGTAATCTAAACACGTGCCGAGATGTTAAAATAACGGTTTGATGTTGGGAAAAAACTTCGGTAAAATTCATTACTACACCAGAGGTTCCATACAATGCATCATAAGTACTGTGATCAGATATCTAGTCGCAACTAACTTCAAAGTATATCCATTATGTGAATAATTGCCTTATGGAATTATTGTATTCTATGAGATTGAAATTAGTATGGACTATCATAAATAATGAACTTGGGAAAAAAACTAAAAATAAAAATCCAGCATGTATAGCTTTGAAATATAACAATCAAGAAATTGAAAATCAACATACGGTTGCAGATTTGTTTGCTGGGCATTTCTCTTCAGCGGCTGCAACAGCAATTTCGGATCATTTTGGATGTAACTTAATTCTACCATGTACTTTTGCCAAGGATATTGTCGTTCAAAATGAATTCGATCTCTCAGAAATTTCACCGCTTGAAGTTTTGAAAACTTTAGATAATATGAGGAACAAAAATTCAGCTGGTATTGATGATATGTCTATTGTTACTGTAAAGCAAATTATTGATATAATTATTGAACCATTAGTTTTTTTGCTCAACCAGTCCTTTTATGGGGACTTTTTCCCAGATGAATGGAAGAGGGCTCTTGTCTTTCCACTGCACAAAAAAGGTCGGATAACAGAAATTGACAATTAAAGGCAGATTTCGTTGATTTCATCCTTTTCAAAACTCTTTGAGAAAATAATAGGTAATAGAATTTTGATGTATATTGAACAAAATGACATATTCTGCAATAATCAACATGGTTTTAGGAAGAGTAAATCAATTGAATTTGCATCTTATCAACTATTGAACTATATTTATGCACATGTGGATAATAATAACCTGGTTTTTTCACTTTTTTTAGATCTATCAAAAGCATTCGATACTGTTTCTTCCAAATTTCTATTGAAAAAATTACTAGTAATGGGCTTTCCCAATAATGTGTTGTGTTGGATAGAATCGTACATGGAAAACCGTAGTTTGGTGGTTAAATATAATGGAATTACTTCAGTTCCTTATGATGTGAAACTAGGTGTTCCACAAGGGTCTGTTCTGGGTCCATTATTATTCTTGACTTTTATCAATGACTTGCCTGAATTCATATCAGATTCTCACATAACTATGTACGCTGACGATAATACAATCACTGTTTCTGGAAAAAATGAGAATGAATTATCGATGAAAATTAATTCAGTTATTGACGAATTCAGTAGTTGGTGTCAACGTAACAAACTGATTTTAAATAAATCTAAGCCAGTACTGATGAAAACATTTGTTAGGAGGGATTCCTGTTGTAATTTAGTCACTTTGAATGACATAAAAATATCAAAAGAAGTTGATTTTCTTGGAACTATTTTAGATGAGAATCTCACCTGGAGAAGTCACATACAAAAAGTGTGCAGTAAACTCAATTCCGCTTATTATTCGATCAAACAGTTAAAACATTGTTTGGATAGGTTTGGTTTATTAAATGTTTACTTTGCGAATGCATACTCCCACATTAGTTTCAACATAATGGCTTGGGGATGTGCAAAGGAATTTTCTAGAGTTTTCATCTCTCAAAAACGACTGATAAGATTGATATTCAACCTGGGGTACCAAGAAAGTTGTAAACCCGTTTTCAAAAGAGAACGCTTGTTGACTGCACCCGCAATTTATATAATGAAATGTGTCATTTTTGTGCACTGGAACCTTGACTTGTATATAACGAACTTGAGTATTCATGGTCGAGATACTCGCCATGCTACTGCTCTGAGGGTCCCTTCACATAAGAGTGATCATTTCAAAAAATCTCCATTATATAATGCCATAAATTTTTATAACAGACTGCCACTTTCTATAAAGAGGTTGAATTGTTCAACTTTGTTCAGTAAGAAAGTTAAAAACTTATTACTGGACAAATGTTACTACAATCATAAGGAATATTTAGAGAATTCTTTCACAGAAGAATAATAAGATATATAATCGTTCTAAATTTTCACTTGCTGTTTTGCTTTAGTTTCAGTGTTCTGACTGGCGATTTTATCGTTTTTTTTTAAATATGTGTATACATGTTTGTAAATATATGTACATATGTAAATATATACATATGTATATTTATTTGACTACGGCAAGCAAAATTGCAACATTTTTTTTATCATTTTTTAATTAGCATTTTATATGTCTATATGTACCTATACCTTTGTATATGCAAATATCAATTTTTATTTAAGCTTTGATTCCATAATTTTATTCATAAGTGACGTACTGTTTTTTGTAAATAATCATTGACCTACCATATATACGCTATGTATCACAAATGGTGAATAAATATTATTATTATTATTACTATTACCCAATTCTAGTAAATTAAGTTATTTGGAGGTTAAGAGAGTATTCTTATAGATCATTCAATTCACATTGACGTCGTTTCTATAAGGTTAATTAATTGGAAAAGTTTTCGTTTTCTAGCACCCATACTTGACCATCTTGCTATTGATGGAATGTTTTGTGAGTAGGTAGATAAAATATTTATGACTCGTATTTTGTTATTATTTGAGTTAATTATAGCACTTTCACTCGCAGATTGCACAATATTTTAACTTGAAACTTCTAGAGAATGTGCATTGATCAAAATTTGCCCAAATGTCCAGTTAAGCAGATTATTTATATACGGACTATTAACTCTTCGATGTACGGAGTACAAGAGCTATCGCTGATGTGACCAAATGAATAACTAAATAGACTCCACAAATTTAATTATATATACTTGAGAAGGTAATGTACAAACAATATATTTTGATAGTTTTTTATTTTGTCAAGTTGAAATCGATCAATTATTCAAAAAATATTTTAAAATTGTATGTTATATCATTACCGTTTTCTGAATCAACAATAGCAGTAACGAATGCTGGTTACATATTTATGTCATTTGTTTCTTTTACCATTTTGTTGTTATAACAACAGAATCATTAATTTTTTTTACAAATACGTTTCTAATTGTTTATACCGGTTTTTTTATTTTTTCGAAAGTAATTAATATTCTAGAAACAACCAAAATAAAAAAAATGATTTTTCAATAATTACATGATAGCTGCAACTTTTAACTATCAGAGATACAATTATGGATATTCAGGTCGTTTTAATGGAGGATTATTCAGTTCAGTTCTCTTCTTTCCTTTTATTGAAGATCTCTTGCAAGAGGAATGAGGGCGAACATTTTTAGATCCTGCTTTGCTTCCCAGGGATGCATCACTAAATTCATATGATAGATTGGAAAAAAATAATGGATTCAGCTTTAATCATTATGTGTTTAAGGTCAAAGAAGTGAGTGTGAGACAAAGAAAATGTCGTTTTCCAGAAGAAAATGAAAACATGGATGTTCATCGGTACTACAGCTACAGTGCCTGTTGCGTACAATGTAGAAAAGAGGCGCAATTACAAAAGTGCGGTTGTACACATCATCTCATGCCAAATACCAGTGAGTAAAAATGTAGCGATAGTTATATGTATAGTTTCGAAAAGATGCAAACGTTCACCTCTAAAGTTACTAAATGTAGTTCCGTCATTGTCACATTTATAATTTGGCATATATTTTGCCATTAACTTCTGACATATCGCTCTAGGTAAGATCAAATGGGCTGAGTCAATCAATCATTTTACGTATATAAAAAAAATGAGACAAGTCTCCAACCTTCTTTTAATTTTCCAGGCTCCAATTGAGTGTATAAATAGCTCTTTTTTTGATAGAATCTAGCAGCCTCAAGTTGATGTTTCTAAATTTGACTTTCAATTTGTTATACACAATGAAATTTTGTTATTGTACAAGTCATTGTAGTAATCCAAGATGGTAGATAGTGTAAGTGGTAGTAAAGAGCTCTTAGATAAAAAAGGAGATAAAATGTTCGAATGCTGTGAAACAAAACAAGTGTCAACAATGGTGTGTGTTAAATGCGGGAAAGCATACCATAGAAGTTGTCTAGAGAGAAAAAAAGTTCAAATAATAGATGAAACACGAATCTTATGGTATGAAGCAGAAATGTCAGAAAAATCAAAGGTAAAAGGCTATATAGTAGTAGATGAAAAGCTTAATGATACCCATGAGAGTAACAAAGATAAGTACATAGAATGGTTGAAAAAAGAAAATGAGTTTCTCATGAAAATATTATCCGAAAAGGATGAAAAATATAAAATTTTTCTTGAAAATAAATTGATGTTGGAGGAAAAAGTCAATAACCTCACGGAGCGGAACAAAAAACCTATAACAAATACGATTATAAATTCCCAAGAAGCCAAAAAAACTATTAAAATAAAAAATGGTTGTCTACCGAAGAATAAAAACTCGAAAAATGCTAGCCAACAAAAACCTTTTGTTGGCTAGCATAATACCGAGGGGTCATTCAAAGAAAATATAATAAACAACGAGTCATCTGAATCAGAAAAATCAGAACTGGAAAATGAAGAGGGATTTACAGAAGTGAAGTCAAAAAGACGGAGGAAATTTGAAAAAACAGCAACCAGACAATTAGGACAGGCTGAAGCTGGAAACAACTACGGCTTTGTGGGAGTACAACAAAGAACATGGATGTAAATATACAGGGTGTTACCAGTAGTAGAAGATAAACACATTACAAGTTATTTAAAAATCAGACTGGGAAAAGTTGAAAACTTCATTGTGAAAGAACTGCAATCGAATATTCCAAATAAAAAATGTTTTATGGTAGGAACTGATTTCGTATGTAGAGGGGAATTGTACAGACCTCCTCTATAGCTCAAAGGAGTTGGTTTTCGCAGGTTTGATTTTAGAAGATACAATGAATATTAACAAAAAGAATATCCTGAATACTTTTTTCTTTAAAGTAAATGAGCAGGCATTGACAAATTATAATAGTAATTTCTCTAGGATAAGTCTAATACATCAAAATATGAAATCATTGGGAAACAGTGTTGAAAAAATTGAATGTTTTCTAAGAGATAATCCGAATTGAGGTTTTATATGCGCTACAAAGCACTGGAAATCACAATTTGAACTTGAAAGCATAGGAATAAAAAAAATTAAGTTAGCTTAATTATTTGGCAGAGAGGAAAGTAAACATGGGGGGGTCAGCCATTTATTGTAAAAAAGGAATAGAGTGCAAATCACTAAAAAAAATAGTAAATATGTCAACAAAGGGTGAATTCGAGTGCTCAGCAGTCGAAGTTGCCCTACCTGAAATTAACCTAAATATTTGTTTCTTTGTATAGACCACCTGGTGGTTCATTAAATGTATTTTTCGACAAATTTGAACGATTGCTGCATGAACTTAATGATAGTAATAAGGTTCTATTTATGGCTGGAGGCTTTAATATAGAATTGAAAGAGGAAAATAAGATAAAATCAGATTTGCTAACGCTGGCTCAGTGTTTTGATATTCAAAAAACAATCAGTGACTACACACGTATAACTCCAACCACAAAAAGTTGTATAGACAACATACTTGCAAAGTATACAGGAACTTATGAGGCAACAGTTATAGACTTTCACATTTCTGATCACGAAGCTCAAATATCAACGTGGGAAATGGCAAATAAAAAGATACATTATCATACTTACAAAAGAGTTTTCTCTAAAGATAAGATAATCAAATTTAGTAACAAACTCAATACATTAACTTGGGATGAAGTATATTACTTAGATAGATCAGAGGTTGATCAACAATGGAATATTTTTATGAAAAATTTCATGATATTATTTAATGAAAGATTTCCGATTAGGTCTGTTACTACTAGGAATGAAAATATTAAATATATCAACATTAATGAAATCGCTGAATGGAAACGCACTTTGGATGCCATGTTGATTTTATATGTAAATAATAAAGTAGGTAGGTCTAAAGTGAGTGGTTCTATTCGACCCTCCACCACAATCCATGAGGGTTTATTGTGGCTCACACCTATTCACACTCGGCCAAATAACCCCAGCTTCTTAACGAAGCCGATTAATTTGTATGTATGTATTTTCTAATCAAACTAATCAATAACAAATAGAACGACCTCAAAATTCGGATATTGAAAACATTACCATAAAATATTCAGAAGACGCCAAATTTCTAGGACTTCATATTGATGAATTCTTGAAATGGAACAAACAGATTGATTATACAGCTTACAAATTGAGTAAAATTTTGTATGGACTAAGGGTGGTTCACAAATATTTCAACAAAGAATCGGTAAAAATTTTATATTTTTCCAATTTTGAGTCTGTAGCTATATATGGAATCATATTTTGGGAAAGCAATAGTAATATAAATAAAATATTTGTAACGTATTCCAAAAACACTTTATTGTGAGATTTTCACTAAATTGTTTTACAAAAACGCAACACGTGTTTCGCCATACAATGGCTTCATCTGGCGTGTCTTTCAAAAATATTTGTAATTCAGAAATGAGCAATTAGAATGATGAGTAATTTGAAGTATAATCAATCGTGTAGATATGTCCTCAAGAATAATGGGATAATGACGATATATGCTCTTTATATTTATGAGTGTTTAATGCATCTGTTCTTTAACAATGATAATCAACATTCCTATGGAAAAAAAGAAATAATTTCGTGCTCCCTGTACATAGGTTAACCATAACAGAAAAAACTCCTCATTAAACAATGTATAATAAATTGCCTAATCGAATCAAAGATTTGATGAGCATAAAGAAATCTAAGAAAGAAATAAAAAAATATCTAATAGATTTATAATCATATAGTGTTAGTGACTATTTAGATCAAACTGAATTAAAGAAATGTATATATTCATGAGTATATGTAGTTTTTTTCTTTTTTTTTGTTGACATTATTTCATTCTATGTTGTCTGTGCACAAGCTGTAATAGCCGGCATATTTTTGAAATAAAGATTACTATTATTATTATTGATTTTTGGCGAAAAATGGCTTTCACGAATGATGAAAAAAGAAGTATGATACAAATTTATTGCAAATACGATAGAAACAGTCATCGGAAAGGTATTTAAACTTATATTCCGAAAAACGACAACCACATCGAACTATGTTCAAGTTATTGGATCAAAATCTCACCGAGTTTGGATCATTTGAAAAGCCGAGGAAAAAATACGCAGACAGAATGCTCCAAATGTATTCGTTATTTCGGTTCAATATCCCACAATTCGTAAAAGTGATTTCATCTGTCCAAATTACATTTTCCAGAAAAACAGAAAAATCACGTCCTTCTATTAGCCGGTTACAAAATTCTAATCGCCTCTCGAGATCACCTGGAAGCAATTTTTGAGATATGTGTATTTTGTAACATTTTAAACCGCTTTTTTGAGATGTCTTCAAGCACTTGTATGACAAATATTCATTTTGGAGGAGATTAGACGTGTAGGTATATTTCCCCGGATTCATGTTTATCAGCAAATTATTGATTTTTATTGAAAAAAAAACACAATGCCTAACTTACCTCATACATACCTCATTTATCGATATTTCTTTAGTTTCCTGGTCCATTCTGTCTCCGTATTTTTCCTCGGCTTTTCAAATGAGTCAAACTCGGTGAGATTTTGATCCAATAACTTGAACATAGTTCGATGTGGTTGTCGTGTTTCGGAATACAAGTTTCAAAACATTTCCGATGTCCTTACACTATTTCTATCGTATTTGTAATAAATTTCTGTCATATCTCTTTTTTCTTCATTCGTGAAAGCCATCCAATGACTTGTACAATAACAAAATGTCATGAGTGTAACAAATTGAAATTCCAATTTAGAAACATCAAAGTTGAAGCCTATTATGATAAGAATTATTTTTTTTCAATTTCTTCAATTTTTCGAAAAAGAATGGTAACATGATACATCATTGAAAAGGTAAAAACTGGTTCTATTCAAAACACAAAGAATCCAATGCAGCGCTCATAAGAAATAAAGTTGATGATGGTGGCTGGAAGACGAAACGTCGGAAAAAATAAAAACCATTTTCCGAAATTTCTGTTTTTTTCTGGATGTCTTCGGATATACTAGAAATTCCAGAACTTTTTCAACGGCATATTATTAGTCAGATAAATGCGCATCTTTGTCCCAATTTAACCATCTTCGTATCTCTCATAGTTTCCGAGATCCCAAGTATATATTTCGGGTTTTTAATTGATTATTTTCATGGTTTCCAAAAAATTCATTTTCTTTCTTTCAGGATTTTGAGATTATCTTTATTTATCTTGTGTTTTGATTTTTGAAAATGTTCATACATTGTAGATTTTTTTGTCTAAACAGACGTGTTCACGAAGCCTTACTTCAAAATTTATACCGGTTTGGCCTGTATATACTGCAGAGTATTCACCACACTCTATTTTATATATACCTGATTGTTTCATTCTATCTCGTTTGAGTTATGAAAGCTGGTGTTATTTTGTATTTAGAGAAGTAATTTTGAATATTTTCCGAAAGTTTACACAAGCAATTAATGCTTCTATATTTTCATGTATTGTGTTCTCTGATATTTGGGTATATATTACTTATAAGTGTATGAGTTTTATCTGATATCATCTTTTCTATTAAAGAAACTGATACCTGATTGTTTAATTAGTTTTAGTTTATCCTGGAAATTATTTTCATTTAAAGGGATTGCGAAAACTCTGTGTACCATTGACCTAAAGACGGATAATTTATGTGAGAGTGGATTAAAAAAGTCAAAGGGAATTGTACAGTTTGTGTAGATATTTTTCCGGTAGATAGTGAATTGAAGACCATTATTAACTCTTGAAATATTCAAATCTAAGAAATTAAGCCCACCAGTAAGTCATCAACGTATCTGAACCAAAACACAATATTTTTTTATTTTTTTTCTGATTGATTCAGCCGTTACTTGATGAAGATCCATAGTAATTTCAAAAACTACACCTCACGATTTGATCTCCACAAACCAAATATATCACAACATGTTTTGCTAGCACAGTAGTTTTCTCAAGTGATTTGATTCAAATCACTTTATTTGAAAAATATATCACAGCACAGTAGCTAGCTAGTGATTTGAATCAAATCACTTGAGAAGATGTGATATATTTTTCAAATAAAGTTTGTGGATATATTTTTCAAATAAAGTTTGTGGATATATTTTTCAAATAAAGTTTGTGGAGATCAAATCGTGAGGTGTAGTTTTTCGAAAAAACACGATATGTTTCTGAGAAAGTGTGTTATTGAGGATGAGGGTATTTTCTAGTGTATCCATGAAAATGTGTGGGTAAAACACTAAACCGGTCGTAAAAATAAAATAAATAGTGGAAATTAGACAAAAGTGTTTTTCATTCATTTCATCAAACTGATCATGAATTTCCACAAAGTAAATAAGTCATCAATTACACATATTATTTCTAAACACTCATTGTTAAAATCCAGGTAGCACGATAACCATTTTGGGACTTCAAATAATCCGTAAGATGACAGCGGGTATCCTAATCATATAACTGGGCAACGGAAGTCTTACCATTATCTGTTTTCCTAGGATTATTTCAAGATGACCTGTCACTATGACAAAATGGAGACTATTGGAGTGTGTTGGTAGACACATTGGTGACACTGTGAACATCTAGTAGAAGGGGATCTTGGTTATTTGACAAAACTGGTATCTGCATAATATATTCCGTGTGTGTGACAGCTAATGGAGTAGACGTGTTTGCGAGTGCTGCTTATTTTTGCCTAAAATTCAGAGTAATCGTACACATAAAAAGTCGAAAATTGTGTAAGAATAGTGTGATTGACAAACTACATAATACTTCGACTTTGGAAATTTGGCTGTTGTGTGAACTCGTAAGTCTTTTTTTTTATTTATTATGGGTTTTCGAAACAAGAAGGGCGAGGATGAACTGCACTTAGCAGTCAAAACTTTGGTGACAAAACTATGTACGTCGGAGGAATTCCTAGCTCAGCTGACGGCTACGATCACTGAAACAATCAGCAAAAAATTTGTCAAGGAAATTGAATTATTAAAAAACGAAAATTCAAAAATGACCACAATTTTGAGAGATCAAGAGCATTTAATCGAAACACTTACGAATAAACAAGAACGGTACGACCAGCTATTCAGAGCGAAAAACATAGTAATATATGGAGTGAAAGAAAATGAAAAAGAAGACTGCTCGCTGACTGTCTTGGATATTTTCCAGAGGAAGATGAACCTAGATATACCCCCTGCTGTTTTGGATTCGTGTCACAGGATAGGCAAGGTTCTCAAAAACAAGAATCGACCGATAATAGTGAAATTTTCATCACTTTACTACAGAAGTGTCGTATTCAAGAGCAAAAAGTCTTTGAAACAAACCGGCATTACAATTCGGGAAGATCTAACACCAATACAACAAAAATTGTTGAAAGAAGCCCTCAATAAATTAGGCACAGATGGAAGAGTATGGACCAACTCAGGGAATATTTTCTTAAAATATAATGAAGAGGAAGCGGACATCAGAATAAAAACAATTGAGGATGTGAATAAACTGTAAAGGATTTTTTTTATGCATTGGTTCACTCTTTCTAGTTTCTCTTGTTCGTTTATTTTTTATTATCTTAGTACTTATGTAAATCCACAATTAATTGTCCTTTATAAGTTCCTGAATATTATCGATTACGTATATTTTTGATATTCTAATTTCTTGGGTGTTTTTCATTTATTCCATTCTTCACACAGTTAATTACAGGTATTTATATTTTATTTGAACGAAAACAAATAATTTGAATCTTTGAATAAGCGAGCCATGTGCAGTTCGTCTATTCCCTCAATAGGAAGTAAGTAGTCCGTTTTTGTGGAATTGGTTGTTTTTTACAAAAATTTTTTCTTATATTTAGATTTTAAAAAACTACTAAATTGGTTTCGAGAGTATATTTGGTATTGTAGGTATTTGTTGTCATTGATAATTTATAAATTTATGGATTATTTTAGTTAAGCCTGCTTAAATACACGATCATTACTTCCATCGCTTCGTGAAATAAAAAACATACTACAGCGATATGAATACGATGTTTTTTTGATATGCGAATCTTGGCTATCTGTGAATATAACTGATGATGTATTGAATATCAATAATTATAGTCTCTACAGGGGAGACAGAAATGCACGAGGTAGGGGTTTATGCATTTACGTAAAGAATAAATATGTTTGCGAGTTGATTGTTAAAAATGAAGGTAATGTATGGGAGCAATTGTGGATAAAATTGACTATAAATAAAAAAAGTTATGGTATCGGGGTGATTTACAAACCTCATATTCAAGATGACAATGACTTTCTTGATGAATTTGAAGATTCTCTAGGATCTATATTCCCAACTGTTGATGAATTGATTTGCTTAGGCGATTTCAATATAAATTTTCTTGAAGAAAATGCCATATTTAATAAACTTAACAATATTTTGGATGTCTTTGATTCAGCACAGATTATAGATGAGCCAACAAGGAAAACAGTCACTTCTGAGTCTCTTCTTGATTACATAATACTTAGGAAAGAACAATTGATTGAAAAGGGTGTAGTAAACCATAGTATTTCTGACCATTCCATAGTCTATTGTAAACTCAATTTGAAAAGGGTAGTAGTCCCAAAGATGTGTACCTATAGATGTTATCAAAATTTCTTTGAGGTGTTATTTATTAATGATTTGAGAGATATATCATTCTTCCGTATTTTCGACCAAGAAAATTTTGATGAAAAAGTATCATACTTGGTGAATTGTTCAATAAATTTATTTGATAGAATAACGATAAATAAAGCCCCATGGCTAACATATACAATAAATCAAATGATACGGGAGAGGAACAAAGCTCTGAGGAAATTTAAGCAGACAAAATCACCAGCTCATCTACAATTTTACAAGGATTTGAAAAATTTTACAAATCAGGCTATAATAAGAGAAAAAAGGGCTTATTTCCTTCACCAATTTAATAATTCTACTTCAAAAAAAATGTGGCATACACTTAGATCATATAATTTTGTTAATGATAGAAAGCGTGAAATTTCTGAGAACATAAAGAATCCTGGTGGGATTAATAATTTCCTAGTAAATTCTATTCCTAATGTTGCTCCTCCTGATCATCTTCTGGATTATTATAGGCTGAACAAAATCGTTCCACCTATTTTTAAATTCAAGGAAATAAATGACACATTCGTTTATGATAATATTTCTAAAATTAAATCAAATGCAATGGGTTGTGATGGGTTGAATGTTACGTTAATCAAATGTTGCTGCCCTCTTATAGTTCCATATATTACACATATTATAAATTTTTGCCTCATGAACGGTGTCGTTCCGTCAGTTTGGAAGAAGGCTGTAGTAAAAGTACTACCCAAAAATCAACATCCTGTAGAATACAGAAATCTTAGGGGAATAAGTATTTTACCTATTCTTTCTAAGATTCTTGAAAGAAGTATCGAAGTACAGATAAGAGAACATTTGTATAACTTTTCATTACTACCCACAGTTCAATCGGGCTTCCGAAAAGGTCACAGCTGCACTACAGCTTTACTTAATATTGTTGATGATATAATTACTTCCATAGATAAAGGTCAATGTACAATTTTAGTTCTTCTAGACTTCAGCAGAGCTTTTGATACTATAAATACTGACCTGCTACTTAACATTTTGGATTATATAAGTTTTTCTGATATGGCCACCTTTCTTTTACAAAATTATTTAAGTAATCGTGAACAGTGTGTAAAAATTGATACAGTTCAATCTGAATATTTGGCATTAAAATCAGGGGTGCCTCAGGGTTCTATCCTGGGTCCGTTGCTTTTTTCTATATACACTCTCAATTTGATCAAATCTCTGAAGCTATGTAAGATTCACGTATATGCAGATGACACCCAAATCTATTGCAGTTTTCCTTCCTCACTAGTAGATAATGCTTGTGAAACTATAAATCAGGAATTAGTAACTTTCACTGATTCAGCTTCTGAACACTGCTTGTTGATTAATTGTTCTAAATCTGAATTGTTGTTGTTTGGTTCTGCTTATAATCGTGCTAAAATGCTGCCTATAAACATTAAAATTAAAAATGATCCAAAAATTTAGGAGTCATCTTAGATTCAGATTTAAGATTTGAAAAACATATTAATAAGCTTATTCAACGCGCATATAGCTCACTTGAATTGATTTATGGGAACCGGCAGTTTTTTCCTCAGAGTGTTAAAATAACATTATGTGAAACCTTAGTTTTGTCAAATTTTTATTTTGCGGACTCATTGTATGGCCCAAATTTGACTACTGTCTACATAAAATGAAATTCAGAAAATACAGAATTCCTGCTTAAGATTGATATATGACATCAAAAAGTATCAAAGAATATCACACAAATTGGCTGAAATCAGATGGTTGAATATGGAACATAGGTATATGTACATACAGTATATAGGTATATACTGTATGAGGAAAATAATAAAGACGTATTATTATTATTATATTGGCAGTAGGGAGAAGTGAGCATATAGAGAAGAATTAAATGTTATATTATCCAAAAGTGTGCTTGATAAACTTTGTATTCAATCGATCACGGCATTCCAAACCTCTAAAGCACTGTTGCCAGAACTGTACCTCATATTTTACTCAAAATGGAAACAAGAGGACGGAGTAACACTGGAACAACTTCTCTCGATAATGAAACAATTGATACTATGTATGATCAGCAAATAAGCACCAAAGTTGATTGAGAAATTTGACGAAAAACTGAGGAACATGGAGATTACACTGAATTATTTCATCCAAAAGGTATCTTCAATGGAGGTAATGATGCAGGCAAGTGATAAAGGTGTTAATTTGGTGAACGAAAGGCAGAATATTATGGAGCAGAGTTTGAAATTAAATACTCTGAGACTAACAGGAATAAAAGAAGAGCAAAATGAAAATCTTACGAAAAACTGAGGAACATGGAGATTACACTGAATTATTTCATCCAAAAGGTATCTTCAATGGAGGTAATGATGCAGGCAAGTGATAAAGGTGTTAATTTGTGAACGAAAGGCAGAATATTATGGAGCAGAGTTTGAAATTAAATACTCTGAGACTAACAGGAATAAAAAAAGGGCAAAATGAAAATCTTACATCCAAGGTACTAACTCTTATTAATGACTAATTGCCTTATGGGAATTAAACAATCTATTTAGGATTGGGAAAGTAGTTGATGAGATTAATCAGTCTAAACATAGAATAGTCATCGTACAGTTGATTTCCTTCCTGAAAAGAGATGAAGTGTACCGGGCCAGGTCGGCTTTGAAAGGAACAGGCATATACATCAATGAATATTTGTCTAGACATAATTATAAACTGCAGATGGATGCCAAAAAGATATTTGGAGTGAATGCTGTCTGGTCTAGAGTAGTTGTTTACAGCTGATTCTCGGCCTCCCCCCACCACTATGACGTATTATTTGCTTTTTTATTGGTTGTTGTTTGGTGAAGTCAAGGTGATGTGACCTTGAAGGGTGTAGTGTATGGATCGTTCAGAATTTTTTTCCCGGTTCTAATCCTCCCCCACCAATACTTCGAAGATCCTCCAAGTAATAAATGCTCCATCGGTGTGAGGGCACCAAGTTAGTAGTGGAGTGACGTCACAGCAATAACCGTTCAACGGCTAGAGAGCGACATGTTCACTCCACGACGTGTGGCAGAGTAATGCGTATTCATCGGTCTGCCCTCACCTCTCCCGAAGCGATGAAGTTTGTGACGTAACGCATCGCTCTAGCCCCGCTATCGATGGTGACACCACGGCAGTCGAGGACCGTCTGCCTAACGTCTACCCTCTCCGAGACCGCGACGACCACTGCTTGCTCGTACCGGCAACTGTTATCGCATCAAGTTGGGAGATGGGCCTGGCTGTTCCGTCAGGCATCTCTAGTGGATAGCAACTAGCAATGTGAACCTTTCACGATTTCATAGTGGGGGTGACTCGCACTGTTCAATATAAAAGAAATGCCTGGCACACTATGGAATCAGTAGACGAATATATCTGCAGCAGTTAGCAATTGGTAGAGTGTTATTCAGTTCGTAATAGAAGGAAGACGGTGAGTGTATTTGTCTGTTATATTTTCATATATATTTTCATCATGTCCGTTTCAAAAGTAGACTTGAATAAAATTAATAATTTGATTGTACAGGAGGTTGAAATACTAGAGCAAAAGGCCTTATCATCATTGCCAATTGATGAAGTGTACATAATTAAAAATATGTCAACTCATTCTACACGATTTGGTAAATCAATTTTACTAACTTTGCAAGATGTGAGCAATGATAAATTATTTAAAACATGGCTACCAAAACGTATTTCGTTGCAATTCAGTGATGACGATATATCTTGTATCAACTCATCAGGTGGTAAATATACGATGATGTATTCAGGACAGAGCCAACAAAGTTTTGCTGGCATGAAAACGCGATCTCTAGTCAAATTCAATATGATTGAATAATAGTAATAATTTATAGTGAATTTCTTTAGGTCATAGCTTACGAAGTTTTTTGGTGTGAAAACGCTAACTCTAGTCAAATTCAATATGATTGAATAATAATAGTAATTATTATGAATTTCTTATTGTTTTATAATATTCATATATTAGATGATAATAATTATATGGAAATATAAACATTACTAACTTAGTTGAATACACTCACTTTGTAACTACAAGTAAAATGGGAATGTGAGTATTATATCACTGAAAAATTGGAGGTTGCTTATTGTTTTTTTTTTATTCGATTGGATGTGGATGCAGTACGCAAGTCAAGATTGGGTCGATGTTGTAGATCTCAAATCATAGGTTCAACATTTGTCGTCTAAATTGAAGGTGTTGGGTGATGGAGCCGAACATGCAAGCAATTATGATATGAGTGTATGCTATGATGAAAAACAAATCGAATTATGCCTTCGTGATGCTGAGAACTATTGGAGTGGTGCAGAAGTTTGTAACAAATTTTTGGATAATGAATTGGAATTGTGGCAACTTTGTGAGGTTATGATTGAACTGAACCTAAGAAGATTCCTGTATAGCCTCCAACCATACTTGCCAGAATGGATTATTCATCACTTTGAATTGAATGATGAAAATCGAGAGGAAATTGAAGATGGTCGCGAAAATGATGATTATGAGGAAGAAGTTATTTTAGATAGTCTGTATGTTCCTGTAAATCATAAATAATGTCAAATAAAAAACTTTGTATTATTTTCATGTTTTATTTATTTAAATCTCATAAAATACAATAGAAAATGATTACAAAACAATAAATATGATATAAAATACAATACATGATATAAGTCAGTTACAAATAAAAAAAAAAAGATCATAAAACAGTACATGATAGAGTGAAAAAAAGTGTCAATATCTGCTATGAACTGAACCATCCAATGCATTGTATGTTAAAACTGTATCATGCAAAATTAATGCATATACTTTAGTGTTGTCTGGAAACTTGGTCTTCCTCGTCTCAAACTCAATCTTTATATCAATAGTTGATGATTTTGTTGCATTCGGTTGATGGGAACAATCGATGACGAATAGTGGATTCTCTCTAAATTGTCCAATGTCCATCAGAGGTTCACTCATATCTTTATCATAATAACTTCGCTGGAAACTCTCAAAAGCATAATAAGCAGGAGCATCAAGTTTTTTATCGAAATTCAAATTCCAACGCTCATATGGATAAACTTCAGAATTCAAGTATACTCGAATACTATTGATATCAGCAGTTGTGAATTTTGTAATATCTTGTGTTCTATCTTCAGATGTGGTAGTACTTTGGAATGCGATGATGACAAAACGAGGAGTTTCCAATGCGTTAGTTGTTTTGATGGCCCATATGTCTGAAGAAGTCCAACGTAATGATGGTAGTTCATAGAGGTCCCACATACGATACGCCAACTTGATTTTGGCATTCAGACCGCTTTTGTTTATTCTACTCAAAAGTTTGAGCTTGTGTTTATCATCTGGTACAATATGTCTTATTTTCCATTCGATTTTATTTATTTCCAAATCAGCATCAACTTCACCTATATATGAGTTTTTGAATGATCGAGCGATAATCAAAATCAATTCCTGTTTGGCATTCAAGATACTTTTGTTGTAATCTTCAGCAAAACCCATCAAATATTTCAGTGGTAGTTTTCCACTAAAAACATGACTTTTTGTATCCAAGATATCTGCTTCAATTGTGAAAGTCCCCAACCAGATGTCAATAATGTGTTAGCATGAGATTGTCCAAATGATATCATGGTTTTCATTGTAGATGTTATCCCAGGTTTTCTAACAACAGCCACTTGTTCACCACCCATTTCATAACGAATTTCGTCAAAGAGAAATGCAATTGCATTATTCGAGAGATAGCATGTTTTCGCTACATCTTTGGGGGTGAATTTACCTTCTATGTAAATGAAGCTCTCGGCAATATCTAGTATAACATCTTGATTATTGATTACAATTCTGATTTCATCCGAATTCCTGAAAAGCGGTGATCCATAGGGTTTATATGTGTGCTCATGTAAACTTATGAGAGAATGATCGAGCACTAGTTCATTGAATATATTCAACTTTTCATTGTTCGTTTCGAGCACCATTATTATTTTCTCACTTTCAATCCAATTGATGTCAAAAATTTAAGATCACTCACAGACAGAGCGTTATGTGCTAACTGTTTAGCATACACTTGTGGAATGATCTTCTTTTTATGCACACCTTTCTTTTTGATAGTGCAACTCGTTTGGGATTGTTCAATGCGATTTTGTCTATTATAAATGAAACCCATAAGAACAGTTATTCGATTTTCTTCAATTCCAAAATAATGAAAATCTCTTCTTCACTTTCAAAATCGATAAGGTTATTTTTTTCATCCAAAATACGCACTGTAATGTTGTGAATCAATTGACGACCTTCTGTACTGACAGGCACATACATAATACTGTGTGGTTCTTTAGTAAGATTGTAGCCAGGTTCAACATTAATATCGAATGAGAAAAGAATGTGGGATTCTTCACCATTTATATATGAACCAGATATTATATTGCAATCTAAGCGGATAAGTCTCACAGTTGTAATGTTTATTGGTAATGATGATTCATGTATCTGATTTGGTGGAAATATTTCATGAGCGAACCCCATCATTTCTGCTATTGAATTTGGATGTGTCAGATCAATTTCATATTTGGATCGCATTTCACATTTGAATGTATTATTATTGGCGTGTAGATAGAAAATATCATCTGCAACGACATCATTTGGTTTTTTATCATGAAACAATCTGAACATGATATGTTTCTGTATGACGGCATTGATCTCTTCTATTTTGTAAGCACCACATGGAATTTCAATTGTCAACTTTTGGGGTATCGATGAGTTGTCATTACTGATTCTAAAACTAACTAAGTTATTAGCCTCAGTTATATTTTTGATTGTATTGCATCCATAGAATCCCAAAAGTCCTAATCCATAACGACTGTTCCTATCCAATTCAATTGGTGGAAAAAAATCCGCACTCAAGACACTTGTCCCGACAGCTTGTAGCTCGAACTTTCGTGACATGACTGATGAATATTTTGAAACACATTTCTATTTATGTCATTGTCTTCAATGTGCTGCTGCTGTACACAGCAGCAGCACATTTGAGACAATTTACACTTTTTGGAAGGTGTTGTATTGTAATAAGTATCATTTTTATTGATACCAATATTCACATCCTCTATATTACAAATACAACACATAGATTTTCGAGGTATAGGACCATCATCAACATCCGAATCTAAATTTTGATCGTGGTGGTGCTCATAACAATATCTATGTTTCATTATATCGATGTCATCTTGCAGATGCTTAGGCAACTTTTCCCAAACATATGCAATCTCATGTGCAACACATGCAAGTATCACTTCCTTAGGCATATTTGCAAGCATCACTTTATCCATTTTTTTCAAGGTACCATATTTTGAAAACATTCTAAGTGAAAACCCCATTCCCTTGATAGCCTCCCGATCCAGTTTTGGTGTTGAATCCATTTTTATTTGGAAAATTATTTAGAGAGAAACTGCAAGCACAAGTGACCACAGAGAACTGTATTAAATTTCTGTCGTCGATCATAGTTATATTTGATTTTTAAATTCGAACATTTTCGAAAGAATCGAGTCAATTCCAATGGTGGGGGTAGATCTCCAAAACTATCGAAATATGTGACTTCTTTCCCACATTTTTTATATGCCACCCAATGTGTTCCTGGTCCACTTATTCCATCTAAATTAACAATAGCTGTCTCGTTTTGTTTTGGACCTGAAGATGGTAATCTATCACGCATAAAAACACCACGAAAATGTGGAATTTTCATTTTTCGTGCATAAAAACTGAGATCGAGATCAGTAAGAGGCCTCTGAGGTAGGGGTTCAATTAGTTTTTTGTTTTGTTTGTGGCTTTGTATGGTTTTAAATATAGTCCTAAACCTTTACGGTATGGTTTGAGATATATTCCACTTCCGCGTTTGCCTAATGCTACAGCCTCCATGGTTTTATTGTGACGATTGGCTTCCATTAAAGCCGCTCTGCTGGCTTTTGCCGAATTCACGGCCTTGGTAATACCAGCAGCGGCTCCCGCCAAACTTCCTAGTGCGGATAGTCCAGCAAAAATTGGTATCAATGGTAAAAGTCCACCGATCTTGGGAACAGGAATTATGCGTGGTGTGCGGATTTTCTTCTTTCCACCGGCAGCTTTAAGGTATTTACGTGCCGCCTGCAATGCCACAGTTATAGCTTTTTTGCTATTATTCGTCACAAATTGATTCCCACCAGCTTTCTTCAATACATTTCGCACTTTATGGACTATCCCAGCACCAAATGCAACTTTTTTAATTTTATTTTTCTTCGTTTGTTTCCTTTTACATTTTTTCTTATTGGTACTACAACCCATGCCCATATGTCTTTCCGCTTTCATAATGTTGGTGACAAGTAATGCAGCTGCTCTTTCCCCAATACTCGCGTCCTTCGATTTAACCCTATCCCAAGCGCTGTATTCAAGTTCTTTGTCGGCTAAATGTCTTGCTGCAAGATCGGATGGATGCTTGGAATATTGAATATCGTGTTTTTTGCATTCAATATCTAATTTATTGATTCCACGGTTGTTACGAGCTAAACGTTGTTTCAATTTTGTACCCGGTCCACAGTATTGATAACCTCCGGGTAGATGTAATTCGAAAGGAAGTTTGTTTATTAAATCATTAACAAAACCACAAACTCTTTTAATTTTACGATCACTTCCAATACGTCCGTATCGTTTGATGGTACACATTGAAATGAATAAGTTAATAACATTTATATAGTCTCCAACCACGGCACGATGCGCATTGTAAAACAGAAAGAAAAGTTTGCTGTAGATAATCTAGATGAGAAATTTGGGTGTGGATTGAATGGACAAAGGGTATTCAGACATGGTCCACTACTTCCATCATCAGTTCGAGGACTAATTATAGGACCTTCAAATTGTGGAAAGACGAATGCAATGATATCACTATTAACACATCCACAAGGACTGAGATTTAGAAATGTGTATCTCTATTCGAAATCACTCAATCAACCTAAATATCAGTACTTGCGAAGTGTTTTGGAACCTATAAAAGGATTAGGTTTTTATACATTCAGCAATAATGCCGAAATAGTGGAACCCTCCGACGCTAAGCCCAATTCTCTTTTCATTTTCGATGATGTGATATGTGAAAAGCAAGATATTATTAGATCATATTTCTGTATGGGACGTCATAAGGATGTTGATTGTTTTTATCTAGCACAGACATATTCACGGGTACCCAAACAGTTAGTGCGTGACAATACCAATTTCATTATAATGTTCAAACAAGATGAAACGAATTTACATCACATTTATTCAGATCATGTTTCACCCGATGTAACATTCAAACAATTCCAATTGATGTGTGTTAAATGCTGGGAGGACCAATATGGATTTCTAGTCATTGATAAGGATAGAAAAATAAATGAAGGTAGATATCGCAAAGGATTCGATAGTTTTATATACTCATGATCTTGTTTTTGGAACTTATTCGATCACTGAATATTGTAGAGGTCACTTCATCAGCGAATTAAGCTTTAATTCAAAAAAGGGCATTATGAATACAAAAAAAGATTCTGAAAATAAAAACAATGAAATGAATTTGAAACGTCAACTAGTAGAGACAACAGAAGCTGTCAGGCAGAAATTCAACTCTATCAAGAATGATAATATTGAAAATCGTACGACACTTGAAAGATTGTATGAGCCCATAATGAAACCATTGAATGTTTTATCATCAAACGCTATTTCTAAATCACCAGTGTTATCACCAAATCATGGAACTGTTCAATCTACTTCAAATTATCCCATGAGTACTCCAATAGGAAGAAAACAATCTTTTGGTAGTGTATCATCTGTGAATAGTGACACGAGCACACTTCAAGACGATATGAGAACAACTCTATTCGAAACACCATCATCGTCCCACATCGATTCCTCGGATCCTGACACCTCACCTGATATGAATGAAAGTGGTGAAGATGTTTTGATGAAACATTTGAATAATGTAAAATCTAGAAATCCAGCATATGATGGAACATTTGGCGTACGTATGGATCCTATTACACAAAAGCTGAAAATGGGAAGTCTAGTGGTGCATTTCAAAGATGGAAACATTTCATTTTGGGATGCTAATAAAGTGAAAAAATATGAATGCGCAGGTAGTCCAGAAGAATCCACAAGATGTTGAGAATAAAGAAACTCGTCAAGTATATTCCAAAATATTGAAAATAACGAATGCTCCATATAAACAATATCATCTGAAGAATGGTTTTAAAAATACAAATTCTAAAAAATTTCGTGAAGTTATCAAACCTCTATTAGACTCACGACAATATCCAATAAGAAGTAGAAGTAAAATTGGTGGAGCACTCAAACGAGTGAAAATGGAGAAAATATATAATTTTAAACCTGTGAATTATGTGTACTGGAATTCACCGAAAGAGTTAGTTGCTCGCCTACGACTATTGGTAGCTTCAAAGTCAGCTGGACATACCGGACATGATAATGAAATAATTTCAATAATTGAAGAATTACGTGAAGAAGGTATAATATATTAACATATTCACATGTAATGATCACTGTCACATCATCATTCAATGCAGAAACATTATCACCTTTTCTCTTCAATCATATTGAAATAGAATGACTAATGAAATAAGTGATGTCAAACGACAAGTTGTTAATGAATTACATAAACCTGCAAGACGTAATTTTCGTAGAAGAATAACCACCATCAAAGGTTTTGCAGATCTATGGCAAATAGATTTATAGATTTAGCTGAACTGCAACCTTATGCAAAAAGTAATGAAGGATACCGATATATACTTGTAGTGATAGATTGTTACTCCAAATATCTGTGGACTGTAGCAGTTGAAGATAAAACAGGTAGTACAGTAACTAATGCAATGAAACATGTACTGAAAGAAGCCAAATACTCCCCCAAACACATACAAAGCGATCAAGGGGAAGAATTTTTCAATAAAAGCTTCTCATCTCTCATGCGAGAATATAATATCAATCATTATTCAACATTTAGCACAAAGAAGGCAGCTATAGCAGAAAGAGTGATTCGTACAATAAAGGCATGGCTCTACAAGGAATTTTCGATGAGAGGTCACCACAAATGGCTTGATATTCTTCCAATTATAACTAGTAGATATAATAATAAAGTTCATCGTACAATAGGTATGGCACCCATCAATGTTGATTCAACAACAAAATTGAAATTCAAGGGTATCAATGGAATTGGAGGAAGACAAAGTAAACCCAAATTCCAATTGAATGATATTGTACGTATAAGTAAATACAAAAATATTTTTGAAAAGTCTTACACTGCGAATTTTACCACGGAGCTATTCAAGATTGTTAAAATTAATAAAACCATCCAAACGACTTATAATCTTGAAGATATGAATGAACAGCCGATTAGAGGATGTTTTTACGAAGCAGAGTTATTACGAACCGAGAATCCTGACGTATATCTGATTGAGAAGGTGTTGAAGAGAAGAAAAAATAAAGTATATGTAAAGTGGTTAGGCCTTCCTAGCGAACAAAATTCTTGGATTGATGAATTAAATATGGTTTAAATGTATATAATAGTGACTTTTATGAATAAAGTAATATTAAAGTTCATTATTGTTTTCATTTCAATTATAAGTATGTGAACTGAAAAATATTGCAGCGGTAAACATTGCCCCAGCCATTCGCAATGTTCTGTGTATACCAAACCAAATTAATTGTATACTCCATTCCCGCTTATATTTTTCAACTCACGATATTGAAAACACATTATCATTCCCAAAACTAATCGCCGTCACTTTGAAATGCAGTATCCAACTCTTTTTGCCAATTATCTCTCACTGATAATGCTGTCTCATAAAGCTTAGTCGATTCCTCAAGCTCAGCCTGAGCTTGCATTCTCGAACGTTGATGGAATTGCTTATCTTTACCAATTTTTGAACGGAGTTCATCAGCATCTTTAGACATTCTAGCCAATTCAACCTTCGCTAATGCAATCTTGGCATCTAATGCTTCAAGAGTTTCATTATAAGCATTAATAGCTCGCTCACTCTTTTCAAGTTCAGCAATAGTCATCTGTGCTTTTACAAGACGGCATTTTGCTTTCCTTTTCATTTCCCCAAACCGATGGAGGGGACTGAAAGAAGATAGCGGTTCAGCTTTCAAATCACTCTTCATTTCTTTAGGAGTACCTTTTGGCTTCCTCTTCGATCTGTCACTTTTCGTTGCGGGTTTTTTCTGTCGCACAACACTTTTGGATTCTTTCTTTTCTTTAAAGTCAGTGACAATCGATGAAGATGCCTTAGTAACCTTCCTCTTGATTGTTCTAGATTTCTTATCAACACCAAGAGGAAGGGTAGATGAAGAGTGTTTGAGTGATGATAATTGCGAAACGATCGGATTTTCAATAATAATTTGCTCATTTGGTTCTGGCACATCTGTAAAGTTAACGAAGTCGTTAATATCAAAATCATTTATCGAATCTTGACTCGATAAATGTAATACTGGAATATTTTCAAAATCAGTCTGATCGATATCAACAAGTGGTGAACCATCTTCAGCAATCAATAGCGGCATAGAGCTCATGATTATTGAGGTCTGAGGAATGATATGTGATAGCAATAGAATGTGGATAGGAAAGGTGATGATGTTACTGAGACCTCACCATTTATAGAAGAAAATAAACTAGCGCATGCGCTCTTTCATCAACTGGCACATGCGCTCTCTCACTAAACTATTCACGCATGTAACAATCTTTGTCATTTAAGAGGAAAACTTTGTGTTGCATGCATGTATTTTTAAATGTTAGAAAATAATACAAATAAATTCAATATATATATATATATAGATGAATAGATTAGTACTTTTTGATCATTCCCATATTGATTTCAATTTAAGAGCCACCGGTATACAGCTGTTTCAGCCTATTGGGCATCGTCAGTACCGGGCAGGCGGTCCTCGATTGAAGACAAAATGAGAAAAAACCAAGAAAGTACTTGATAAAAATAGCTGCGTAAACGCAAGCGAAACATAAGTGGAACCACCTATTGGTGTGACACCCAAGTCAACTTGCCAAGTTTTTATGTCAGTGTTGGTGGTTTGACCAATCAACCGACAACTGCGGTGGCAGAAATTTGGGAAGCTAACCTGAAATGTCATCGGAAAACGAATCCACATGTTTCTAGAAATGATATGATATCGAGAAAGGTTAATGCAGTCAAGCTGCTGGAAAATAATTCCATGAAAATCAAAAGATGAATAGATTAGTACTTTTTGATCATTCCCATATTGATTTCAATTTAAGAGCCACCGGTATACAGCTGTTTCAGCCTATTGGGCATCGTCAGTACCGGGCAGGCGGTCCTCGATTGAAGACAAAATGAGAAAAAACCAAGAAAGTACTTGATAAAAATAGCTGCGTAAACGCAAGCGAAACATAAGTGGAACCACCTATTGGTGTGACACCCAAGTCAACTTGCCAAGTTTTTATGTCAGTGTTGGTGGTTTGACCAATCAACCGACAACTGCGGTGGCAGAAATTTAGGAAGCTAACCTGAAATGTCATCGGAAAACGAATCCACATGTTTCTAGAAATGATATGATATCGAGAAAGGTTAATGCAGTCAAGCTGCTGGAAAATAATTCCATGAAAATCAAAAGATGAATAAATTAGTACTTTTTGATCATTCCCATATTGATTTCAATTTAAGAGCCACCGGTATACAGCTGTTTCAGCCTATTGGGCACCAGAAACAGCTGTATACCGGTGGCTCTTAAATTGAAATCAATATGGGAATGATCAAAAAGTACTAATCTATTCATCTTTTGATTTTCATGGAATTATTTTCCAGCAGCTTGACTGCATTAACCTTTCTCGATATCATATCATTTCTAGAAACATGTGGATTCGTTTTCCGATGACATTTCAGGTTAGCTTCCCAAATTTCTGCCACCGCAGTTGTCGGTTGATTGGTCAAACCACCAACACTGACATAAAAACTTGGCAAGTTGACTTGGGTGTCACACCAATAGGTGGTTCCACTTATGTTTCGCTTGCGTTTACGCAGCTATTTTTATCAAGTACTTTCTTGGTTTTTTCTCATTTTGTCTTCAATCGAGGACCGCCTGCCCGGTACTGACGATGCCCAATAGGCTGAAACAGCTGTATACCGGTGGCTCTTAAATTGAAATCAATATGGGAATGATCAAAAAGTACTAATCTATTCATCTTTTGATTTTCATGGAATTATTTTCCAGCAGCTTGACTGCATTAACCTTTCTCGATATCATATCATTTCTAGAAACATGTGGATTCGTTTTCCGATGACATTTCAGGTTAGCTTCCCAAATTTCTGCCACCGCAGTTGTCGGTTGATTGGTCAAACCACCAACACTGACATAAAAACTTGGCAAGTTGACTTGGGTGTCACACCAATAGGTGGTTCCACTTATGTTTCGCTTGCGTTTACGCAGCTATTTTTATCAAGTACTTTCTTGGTTTTTTCTCATTTTGTCTTCAATCGAGGACCGCCTGCCCGGTACTGACGATGCCCAATAGGCTGAAACAGCTGTATACCGGTGGCTCTTAAATTGAAATCAATATGGGAATGATCAAAAAGTACTAATCTATTCGTCTTTTGATTTTCATGGAATTATTTTCCAGCAGCTTGACTGCATTAACCTTTCTCGATATTATATATATATATATATATATATATATATATATATATATATATATATATATATATATATATATAAAAATGTTAATATGTCTCTGTGGATGTGGAACGTTCTTTGACTCTATTCCTCAATAGTTGTTGCTCGTGCGTCAAACACCAACATTGAAAAAAATGGATTTTCCTATTGGGGTAGAGTTGACCAACCTTCTCACACAGATCCCAAGTACTTCTACATGCATTGCATACATGATTCCAACAATTCATGGAATATGTATCACAACGCAAACAACGTTGCAGTGGAGTTGGAACGGCAGCACAGGTACCACAAATATTTCTACAGATACCTATATTGTTAAATATTATAGGTTCGGAACACTTCAGACACTGTAACTGTTGTTGACGATAATCCGTACCAGTACATGGATTGATTGAATCCTTAGGTCTACTTATTTGACAAAAGTAGCACACAATAGCCCCTGCAATCATCATTGGGTAGACGCACACTTTTGGTTTTTCATTCCACTCTTTTGGAAACGGCATTTTACTAATTCGATTAGAAATATTAAGAGATGACTTACAAAAACTCTGAATGCTCTCTCCTATACCTACGATCTCTATTTATACAAATCGACATCATGTGAAAGTATAGTGGGATAACTTCTCCTACTATTCCACTCTAAACGAGTCAAGTGGGAGTCGCATCACCTCCTATATAAGTCGACTTGCAAACCTAGAGTTCATTCATTCACTCTCTACAACTGTGAGCAAACAACAACAAGATGAATTCTGCAAAAATAAATGCTGCATTAAATAGAATATCTGCTGTTGATGAAAACAATTGGATAGACGAATCAGATGATGAGGATGTCAATGTTCCGCTAGAGGAAGTGATAGTTGAAGCAGAAGATGTTGGAGTCGATGAAGATGAGATAGACGAAGTTGAAAACGAGGCCAACCAAAGCGACGAAGATGATGACGTGATGGAGTTTGAGAGGGTCATGGATGAAGAAGGAGATGATGAAGGGATAGAAGCTGACACAACTGAAGGCGATGGTGCTTTGAGGATCGGTATGCGAACGCTCAATGTCAGTGAGACACTGGAAGATCCCTTGGATTTGTATTGTGCAATGGATGCATACGGATTGATCAGCACAATAGATGGAGAGAACGAAAAACTATGTTGGTGCTGCTTTCGGTTTTATTCGCATAGAAACAATAATAGAGGGTGGTATGCCCATGTCAACACCCACAACACTGTCTCAATTATGGAAATGGGACCGAATTGCGAGAGGCCACTAACAAACTTCACCCGAGTATCTACATGTATTATATGTAATAATGTCCAACCTGTGGCACAATAACCGTGGACCTACTGGTCAAAAAAAAAGACAACAGCCCTTTTCAGGGCTACATTATTCACACAAACAGTAGTTAGTTGTATTAGTATTCATAGATTATATGACAAATGAATACTTTGACTAATAAAAGTCTAAGTTGGAAATTTGTTAGTCTTTGAATATCTATACATTATATGACGAATAAATTACTACTTTGACTGAAAAGTCGAAATTTGGAATTTTATAGTCATTGAATATCTATGCATATGATGAGTACTACTTTAAATGAAAGTTGAAGTTGACATTTTGTCAATCATTGTATGCATATAATGATGAATACTTTCACATACATATATTTCGTTTGAGATTATAATGTTAACATAATGTTAACAATGGTATGAATCTTTTTCTGTTTGAAAGTATAATGGTGGCTATTTTTTTTATTGTTTCAGTCTTTAATTGTAGCCCTGAAAAGGGCTGTTATTTTTTTATTAATCCATGCAATGATATGGACTAACGCTCCTCATCATCAGAAACAATAATTATGGTATCGTCATCTGAATCAGATGATATACTAATGATATCATCCTCATAGTCATCTGAATCAGATGATATACTCATGATGTCGTCGTCGTCATAATCATCTGAATCAGATGATATACTAATCACATCATCCGCATTGTTATCGTCAACAGCATCTATGTCGTCCTGAATACCTTGTTCCACTCGTTCTGCAAAATCATCAGGAAGATCATAGATTCGCTGCAGAAATTGAGCGAAGGTTGTACTCAAATGATCAGACGTTGAATCTATTTCATGTACTTGGATGGGTCCTGTACTCGACATTGTGGAAGAATGATATAGAACTGGGATTGATACTATATTTATATTGGAAGAAATGAAACGGAGGGGGTGAAGTGTAAATGTAGAACAGTGTTTGAGATTCGAAAACATCAAGAATGAAACTCTGAGCGATTATTAGGAGAAATTCTTAGTGATTATTATGAAAAAAAAACTAATAAGAGGGAGAGGAAGGGAGGAAGACACTGCCCCAGCCTCGCAGTGCCTCGTGTACACCAACCAAAAAGTGTGTACTCCGTGGAAGGAAAGGATGGACGAGTAAATGATTATATGTCATCATCGGAATTGAGGACATCATCATCGATCAGGATTGGGGATGGCGGAGGACTATCCTCGATGAGGATAGGGGATGGTGGAGGACGTCTAACGTCAAGCTCGTCATCAGCATCGTCGCCAGAGTCGTCGTCGTCATCATCATCTGTGGTGTCTCCAGGCGGTGGGTCATCCCATTCGTCATCCCATTGGTAGGGATCCGGATAATCCCCGTCCGATAGGTCAGCTTCATCACTCCCAGTGACATGCTGAACCTGCACCCTATAGTCATTATTCATGAATTCGAAGGGAATGTCATGAGGTGCCGTTGTGGAGTCCACGAATCCTTCCTGTTTAGATGCATAGTAAGGCATCTGAGGCACCGGGACACTATAGGGCTCAGTAGCTAGCTGACCAACTGAATGTTTCATCAGATGATTCCTACTTTTATACTTTTGAGAGGGAGTGGGAGAGGAGTGGGACATTGAGTAGGGGTAAATTGCAGTGTGACATAAGACATATTCAATGAGTAGGGGTAAATTGCAAAGTGACATAAGACATATTCAATGAAAGAGATACTTGAATGGATAAAATACAAATGAAATATACTTGTCGATTTCACTATGAAACATGTCTATTTTTTATTTTTTAAATTTTCTCTACATGAAATTATTTACAAGTGATTAGAGAACACAAAAATTGATGTGAGGTATTTGTCTAGAAGAACTTGGAATTGAAATAAAAAAAATAATAATAATAAGAGGAAGTGAAGAAAAATGCTCCAACCATCGCATTGTTCAATGTGTACCAAACCAAAACAATGTACACCCTTTATTTCACTTTTTTTTTATTTTATTTTTTTTTGGTTCCTAAAATTACAAATATAAACTTAAAACTACCATAATTAAATATTCCTAACTAACCTAAAACTAATCTTATATTTACACTTTATCTACAAAAAAAGTGTCCATAATTGTCATTAATTTTTTGTACAGCTCTATCGAAGAGGTCTCTGCTTTACACCTTTCCTGCAGAGATGCATAATTCCGATCTATTTCGGCCATTTCCTTTTGGAGTTCCCTCCGTCAGTTATCCATTTCAGCCATTTGCCGGTTCATGGTAACCAACGCGGCCTCGCTAGATCGGGAAGCTCGTTCTGCTTCCTTACATCTCTGCAGAAAAACACTCAAAACTTTTCACTAACCTCTCCGATAGGTTGTGGCACCAACACCTCAGGATCCGCCGGTGTCGCTGGCAGCGGTGGTAGTCGCGTCACCAACGGAGACAATATCACCAACTCCGGAGAAGGAGTCCTCGGAGTTTCCACTGCTGCTGCTGGTGGTGGTGGTGTGGAGGCCCTCTTACTAGAGGTCGACCAACTACCTGCATAAGGATTAGTCCTATTGCAAGTAGCTCGGTACTTAGAAATAGGACCAACCTTCGCTGCAGGTCGTTGGCAAACCTTCTTCACAGGCCTGACTTCCTCCTCCTCCTCGAATAAGTCAGGGCTAGCAGATCTGCACCTAACTCGCGAACGCGAAGTGGTTGCCTGGTCACCCGGCACCGCTCCCGAAGATGCTGCCTCCTCCTGGTCAGCGAACACCGGCAGAATAGACGCCACAGCATTATTCACCTCCTGTGTATTGGTTGCCATTCTGAAAAAGAAGAAATAATACAAAGTTAGTTGATATAAAAAATAACATTCTTAATTTACTTACTCAAATGTCAAGTTGGTCGTTGGAAGGTACTGCCTTGTTGTGGAGTGGACTGCTCTCGATGAGATGACTTCTCGAACTGAATGTTGTGGAGTGCTCTCCGGAGGGTATCGACTTCGATGCGTGAGCGGTGGGAAAATGGTGGGAGCGCACATGCGCGTTGAGGGTAGGGGTGTACATGCGCAAATGTTGGGAGTCGGAGGGGCGGGGTTTCGGGGAGGGGAGGGGAGGGGCGGGGCTTCGGAAAGGGGGCGGGGCTTCGGGAAGGGGCGGGGTCTCTGAAAAGTGGGTGGCGACGGAGGGGGCGTGGCCCCCTCACTTGTAAGTTTGTCAAATATACGAGTGAAAGTTATCCGAGCCTCTGCAATTTTATCGTCAAATGCTTGCCGGGCGTCCCGAGCAATATTGCCTATTGTGGATTGTATTGCAGCTTGTAGGGCTAGAAGTATAACTTTCTTTGCTCCATTAATTTCCCCCTCAAGATATGATACAGTTACACAATCACTCTTGTCAATTGGTTCACTTGTATTTTTCAATATTTTCCTTTGCATGTCATAATGACCATCTTTTGTTAATTTAAAACCATTCCCGGGAGGACCTCGAATGACATTACCACCCCATTTTCTTTTTCTACCAAACTTATCGATTGTTTTAGACATTGTGCACTCTACGATGATTCTCTTCAAACTGATATTTCTATCATTTACATTATACTATATATTGCAGTAATTGATTAGGGAAATAGAAATAATACAAATGAAATTTTAATCATTTTATATTCATTACAGTAATACATATACATACATACATAATACATTAATATCACATTACTTCTGTCATATATTATTAATTATAAATGGCTACATAAATATCAATAATGAATTTTCCGGTTTTGAAGATATTGAATGATATTTCAATCATTGATCTCGGCAGATAATAAATTAATCAATTGATCCAATGGAGTCTCCTGAGATTGTGATTGTTGAATAATATTACTTATCCAACGAATGTTCTCATTTGGATCGTTTTCATAAAATTCAATATCATTATGACCCCAAGGAAGAGTGTGGGTAGTATTCGGAATGATAAATCGTTTATCGTCGTGATATGATAATGCAACTTTATTTTTCAATTCAGTATACATATCATGCAACACGCTTCTAAATGAATTCATCTTTCTGAATATCATACCACCTTGTTCGACGATTTTTTGATAATCTTCGCATGTCAATTCATTCTTTATTACCGATCGTTTAACCCCTTTGGCTTTCTTAAATTCACCATCAACAGATTTCACATAATATGCTTTAGCACCTGTACCATAAAAACTCATGATTGGATCATTTGGAAATTCATCTTTGAAGTTACCCAAGACTGAACTTGTTACTGGAATATTGAATTGGTTAACTATACTGTAATTGGATGTATCAAATCTACTTATGTTAGTTTTTATGAATTCATAAAAATTTTCTGTGTTTACTTTAAGAATGAGCGAGTCGGTATCTGTGTAAAGTAAGACATTTTCATCAAAGTGTTGTTTGATGCATCCATAGAAAAAGTCATACATGACTGTTTTAGATAATTCTAATATGGAAAATCCCAAATATAATGGTTTATCGTAATGAACCTTCACTCTACCCAATTGAATGGCAACGAAATTATCAGTGAAAATTGAACAATTTTTGAAATTTGGTTTGGCTATGAAAGTGCTGGCACCTATATTTTTCTTTATATTTTCCCAATGTGTAACGAGTCTAACATCAATTCGATTATCTACATTCTACATTGTCTTTCCATATACCGCATTATTCATTAGTTTATAGAAATCTTTAACAGATTTGTTGTTAGACCTATTACGCATTTCAGTATTAAGATCTATATAGGGTTTCATCCAGCATGATTGTTTGAATTTCAATACTCTATGTGTATTCATTACAATCAATCCATTTTTGACAGCTTGCTGTAGATTCCTATAATGAACAATATATTTTCTTTCATCATTCAAATTTGGAATTAATTTGGGAATTTTCGATTGTGTACGAGGTGGTATTATTTTTTCGACTAAAAATGGAAGGTCAGAATGTTTATCATGCAACTCTTGTGGATAATGAATGTCCACTTCAAATACATACCCATACGAACTATCAGTACTCACATCCATCACATCAAGATTAAGAATTTCATTTGGTGTCAACCATGTAAATTCACTTGTTGGTAGAGGTTGTGACATACTGTGACCGTATAGATTTGTTGCATCTAAATATGTAATGAATGTGGAAGGTTTATTGGGATTATAATTCGGTAAAAATCTATTATTTGCTATATGTTTCCTCTCGCTACATTGACTAATTCCACCTCGTATACCTTTTTGAAAAAAGTGAATCATATCAATGTCAGTTAGTAATTCCAATTCAACATTAGTGAACTTCAACATGGCATCCCATGATAATCCAGGTGTAGTGTAATATTGTGCCGGATCTAAGTTATATATCTCTAAACTTGTGGTGCGGAAGTTTTCAAAAATATCACATAGTAGCAATACATCCGACTTCAAATACAAATCAGAGTATTCCCCCAAATTCTGACACTCGAATAAATTCCAAACATTTCTAGCCCTATCATAATCAGTTTCCGATATATGTTCACAATTGAGTGTGTCATAAAACTGATTTTTTGTCGGAAGTAATGGGTAATTCAATTTGTCAATGTCATCAACAAAACTATATGGAAATACACCTTTCTGTCTCATCAAATTGAATTTCTCAATTTGTGGGAAATGTTTGTGCATCTCCAAACATTGATCGGAGGTCAAGTTTGCACCCAACTTCTCCAACGAATTAGTCATAAATTTATAACTATCGATAAATCTCATTTTGAGATAATTCTTCCTAACCACACCATCTTTATCGGTATAGCTGTGTGTAAAGAGATGCTTCGTGAAAGATATATATTTCTCTTTAGTTTGCGGGATAACATCAACTTTCTCTTTATTCCTATACAATTCTTTTATGAATAAATGACAATCATAACCACTTAAATTATGAAAAATGATAGGTATGAAGTTTGGTATTTTGAAATTTAAATTACATTTCGAGTGAGCGGCATGTGATCTTTTCTTTCCTGTGACATGACAATGATCTCTTACTTTGACTTCACCATCAGTAAATGCTTTATTACATATACCACAAGTTCTGGCTGCAGCAAACTGTTCTTCTTCGGCAGTTTGTGTATCCATTGGTTTAGGGTTTCTGAGATGATTTTCATGTATCTCTTTCAAATCATCTTCAATGCTACTCACAAATTTCTGAACTGCATCTACACCCCTATATGTGACAAATCATCATTATATGAACACTTTATCAAATAAGCAAATGAATATGGGGCATGTTTGAATGTTTTAATCGTGTATGAACTTTCAGGATTTGGCTCATTCAAAGTTTTCAAACATTAGTTTATTTTCCGCAACCATTCTACCATATTTATTGATCTTTAAATTAGTAGTCGGTGTTGTGGTACTAATGTGATTACAATCATACATATTATGACGTAAAAGCAATCTCTCATCTGAAAAATATATCAAACATCCGTCACAAAAATATTTTTTCTGTCTATGAGCTGATAGTTGATTAGAAACTAATCTTGAAAGATCTTTGATCCAACAATAGTGACCATTACCGGAGTCATCAGTTATAAACAACAAATTGACATGTCTCCGGAGTCTTCTCTGTGAGTATCGCAATGGACCAATCACTTCATACTTCATTTTACCCTTCTCAAATGTACTCTCTAAACCGTAAACATTAATTGAAATATCATTCCTATCTTCGAATCTTTCAATACTCTTATTATTAACTTTAACCGGAAAATCCATACCTGTGACATCTAAAACAGTGGAAAAATGTGGATATGACGTAAGTTCGGACACTCGATTATCTGCAGGATATAATGCTGATGTTATAGCCCAAGCAAAACAATATTGATCTACATTACGAACATTCACAACAGCTTTCTTCCATTGAATACATTGAGGCAGCTTCACATATGAACGTCCTTCCAGTGGACTGTATTTATTAATGTTGACCTCGAGAAACAATATTTTTTCACAAGTCCAACCTGAATTATAAAAAAAAATATTACTATTCAATCTTATTGAAATTTTTAAAAAATAAATACCTGAGTCACGATCCTGGAACTCAGTCGTTTGAGCCACAATTACATCACGGAATCCATCAAAAACAGCATTCAAATCTGAAGATTGGTCCACTATTTTATTTTGGGAATTAAATGACTTCGTGTCCCTCGAATCATCAGTCTGAAGAATATAATTCCCAAAAACTTCCATATTCACCTTGATGCTTTTATGGATCCTGATGGCTGATTCCAGTAATTCAATGACCTTCTGCCTAATCTCATTGAAAAATGACATGTAGTCACTGGTTACAATCGAACTCTCCACCCTGTATGTAGCAATGCGGCAATTGAATGCATTCGTTATAATTTGAACACCGTCAGACAATTGAACACATGCATTATTTTTATGACTCATAGTTCTTCGGTGAGAATTCACTTGGGTCATAGGAATTGTCACATTACAACAATTGCACGTACACATAGGTGTTGCATTATCCACTCTCACCCGTTTCACTGCAGGCCCTCCTTGGCAACTCTGGAGCTGATGCCGACGAAGATTATCACTACGAGTGAAAGATTTACCACAGTCACAGGAATACATTTCATATAATAGTTCTCACTAACTCACTTGATGTAAACTGACATAGCCAACACTCGTACGCTTCTTAAATACACTCTGATAGGATCCGTCAAGACGTCATAACCAACCCCACTTCTCAACTACATGCGCCAAGATTACCTCCCAACTGAATGCGATAACAGATGTCGATATACGAGCAAGCAGTGGTCGTTGAGGTCTCGGAGAGGGTAGACCTTAGGCAGACGGTCCTCGGCTGCCGTGGTGTCACCATCGATAGCGGGGCTAGAGCAATGCGTTACGTCACAACCTTCATCGCTTCGGAGGAGGTGAGGGCAGACCGATGAATACGCATTACTCTGCCACACGTCGTGGAGTGAACATGTCGCTCTCTAGCCGTTGAACGGTTATTGCTGTGACGTCACTCCACTACTAACTTGGTGCCCTCACACCGATGGAGCATTTATTACTTGGAGGATCTTCGAAGTATGCAGACGTATGTTTGTACATAGACAAACAAGCACATGATGAAACCCTGTACCGTGCATTCTCTTGCACACACACACACACACACACACATACACACACACACACACACACACACACATACACACACAAAATCTCATATGAAAAAAAATCTGAACGATCCATGCACCAGACACTTCAAGGTCACAACGCCTTGACTTCACTGCACAACAAAAAAAGCAAATAACACGTCATATTGGTGGGGAGAGGATTAGAACCGGGAAAAAAATTCTGAACGATCCATACACCACACCCTTCAAGGTCACATCACCTTGACTTCACCAAACAACAACCAATAAAAAAGCAATTAATACGTCATAGTGGTGGGGGGAGGCCGAGAATCAGCTATAAACAACTACTGTCTAGGAATGAAAGAGTATTCGTTAGGCGGTGCAACATTGTTAAACAAATTGGAAATGAGACACAGTTACTTAAGCTGAACAATTATAAAAAAGAAAAACTTCATGCAGATAAAGAAATAGGATTTTTTTTCTACTTTTCGTCTTTTGGTTAACGTGGGTTTACACTGTTTACTTTGAAATTTTGCTGCAATTGAGAATAAATCTACTTCTAGAATGATTGTTGATGATGATGAATATTGAGTTTAAAATTATATGTAGCTGTTATTTTCCACTCATATAGTTCATTTGTAATTGAAATTTATTTTAGTTTCATTTCAAGTAGTTAGGAATTCGTCGCTACTCTTATTTCATAAAACATGTTAACAGTATCACTTAGATATTAGATTATTATATTTTTATTGAGTTTGAGCCCTGGAAGTTCCACATGAACATATCTAGTAATTTCAGTGTATACTATAGTAAATGTACTGAGTTTTACAGATATTCCTCAGTTTGTGCTTATGATGTTATAGCTTCATCTGAAACATGGTTACGATAGGGAGTTGAAGACGGTGAAATCGTAGATACAGATATGTTTTATCTGAATATTAGTATATCACAGTATATCACAAATGTTTTATTTGGTTCCAGCAGACAGAGATCTCGAATTTACAAACAAAATTTTGCAAGTAGTTAGGAAATCGACACTTTTTGAGGCACTGGTTGTGGGGGTGAAAGTTAATAGTTGTAATTACACATTTTGTGTTATATATTCCTTCAAATAGTTACATTAATGTTCATGAATCGGCCATGGAATTTCTGCAAGGTAATATAAATGATGTTGAAAAAACATATATTTTTGGAGATTTCAATATACCGGAAATAACTGGTAGAATATTAAACTATCCAACTACCAGTGAAAAACTTGCAATTTTAACTGATTTTATGGATTTCAATACTTTTCAGTTATATTTTACAGGGAAAAACAGTGGACTTGGTCATCACTTCTGAAGGTAATATAAATAATTGTACTGTGCAAAGGGATTCTTTATCATTTGTTTAGCAAGATATTTATCATCCGGCCTTAGAAATCACTATGAAAATTCAACGTGAAAAAGAACGTGTGAACGAATTATCAGAACCAAGATTTATATACAAAAAAGATAATTTTCTTATGCTAAGTGAACGAGTTAGAGATACTGATTGGGATAGTGTGTTATATGAAAATATTGTGGATGAGGCTGTAGATAAATTTTATATTATATGGAACACAATTATTGATGAATGCGTGCCCAAATGGAAAAAAAGGAAAAAAATGTCCCATTTGGTTTGATAAAGAGGTCAAAATATTATGGAAAGAAAAAAATTTATTTAGAAAGTTAAGACTAGTATCGGTATAAAGAATTGAGAAACAAACTTAAAGATTGAAATCTAAAGAATACGTTTCAAAGGTAGAAGATGAATTAAAAACCGATGTGAATCAATTTTGAAATTATGTTAATAATAGTAAAAATTCGTCGACTTTACGAAACTTTTGTTACAAAAATAATCAAATAGATGACAATGATACAGCTGAGATATTTGCAAATTTCTTTTCATCTGTTTATGAGACAAGTAAATCCGGATATAATATCAATTTCATGAATGATGCTGATACATTTAACAATTTTGGCGACATTAGAGACATAGGAGAGTCAGATTTTGAAAATGCAATAAAGAAATTGAAACCCCCATACATTCTGAAAGCATGTGGCGATTGGGTAAAAATACCATTTCTGCACATATTCAACCTTATCATCAAGTCAAATGTTTTTCCAGATTTGTGGAAAACTGCTATAACAACACCTATTTATAAGAGTGGTAAAAAATGTGACATCGAAAATTATCGGCCAATCTCCATAATGTGTGCTCCAGCAAAATTATTTGAGCAAATTATTCATACACGAATATTTAACTACGCAAAAATATATATCACGGAAGAACAGCACGGGTTTGTTAACAATAAATTAATCAATTCCAATCTATTTATTTTTACTAATTATGCATATAATACACTAGAATTAAAGAGTCAACTCGATACTGTATTTACGGATTTCCGAAAAGCTTTTGATAAAGTAGACCACGATGTTTTGTTATATAAACTAAATAAAATTGGATTTTCTGAGAATTTATTGAAATTATTAAAAAGTTATTTACAAAAAAGATACTTCTGTGTTAAACACAATGGTAACACATCAGGTAAATTTCATGCTAGCTCTGGTGTTCCTCAAGGGTCTAACCTTGGACCACTATTATTCGTTCTATCCATAAATGATCTCCCTTCCATTTTGAAATTTTCTGAATGTTTGCTTTTTGCCGATGATCTGAAAATATATAAACAGATACAAACAGTTAGGGATTGTGTTAATCTGCAAAGGGACATCGACAGTATTTGTGAGTGGAGCATCACAAATAAATTGAAATTCAATATTAACAAATGTAGCATCATCACAATAACTCGTTTGAAGGATCCTGTTAATTTTGATTATATGATGGATGAGGAAGTCCTCCACAGATGTTCTGAGGTTAGAGATTTTGGGATAACTCACAACAGTACTTTATCGTTTGCCAAACATATTCAAAATATTGTTAAATCGTCAAATCGAATGTTAGGATTCATTATTAGACAAACTCGGGACTTTACGAATAACAATACTATAAAATTATTATACTACTCACTTGTAAGAACTAAATTGGAATTTGCAAGTATAATATGGTCAGGTGAATATCGGTCCACAATCAATGCAGTGGAGAAAATACAAAATAAATTGCTCAGGAAGCTATATTATAAACAGTACCGTATTAGAGCTGACTGTGAAATTATCAGATCCAATCAACTTAGACATGACTTCAAAGTTATCTCTCCAGAAACTAGGAGATCCCTCACCATGATGTATTTTTTTTATAATGTAATAAACAACAGGATAAATGCACCAGGAATCCTATCATTACTGATATTCAATGTCCCTTCCCGTAGAACTCGGAGAACTTATCCATTCAATATTCCGTTGGTAGTTACAATGAACAGATCCCCTCTCGTGACCATGCTACGACTGGCCAATACATGTAGTGTGCTTGTAGATTCAGATTGGACTCTACCTCAGGGAGTATTTCGTAAAGCAATATTAGATTATTTCTTGACTACATATGTTTGATACGGTATACAAATTTATTATATTTAGTATTTTCATCTGTGCACGAATATGATTTTCTATTGATAAGCTAATTTACATATATTATTATTATCGATTTTATTGCACAACTATATTCAATAACAGAGTATATATAGTTCATTGCTATTCAACCTCAAAGTTTTTGAGTAGGTACACAACTGACTCTCATGATTTATAATAATGTGAAGATTATTTGATATTCATTCCCCATGTGATTAGACCTTTGGTCTCTTTGGATGCAAATAAATAAATAAATAAATAAATAATGAGGGATCAACTTTTGCAAGCTCAAGGACATCTTGTACCTGTCAAGAAGATATAACTCGTATCTTGGATTTTGGCTAATTTCTTGATTTCTGATTGTTTGATCTGGAGGTGTATTAATCGTACGTACAGTAACCTTAGTTACAAATACAAGTACAAATACAAGTTTCATTTCTCATTTTTCATAAACATTAAGTTCTGAACCACCATCACAATCGTTGGAATTAGGGTACACTGTTATGTGATATACAGGTTAAAAACGCATATATAATATTTATTCCATTAGTTTGGTTACTGGAAAGGTTATGAAAATTTTGGAAATGCGTCGTCTGAATATAAATTGCGTCATGGGGCTCTGTCCTCTTTGGAACAGTAAAATAATTATTTGGTTGTCTATCATTATATTTTTATTGAACTCAATTGTATCTGTGCTGTATCTATTTGTTTGTCGTCTATAAATATGGTGATTTTTCATTTCGTCTGATGTTTCTTATTTTAATGTTGTTTCATCATTTACTTTGCAGAACAAATTAACAATTCCGAATTTATTCTCTTCACTCATTGTTTTTCTTGAATTAATTTCAGGAAATATTTTTTATCTGCTTTGAAATGAAAAATATGAATGATAAGTAGTTTTATTTATCAAATTATTAATGAATGTTTCCAAATCTTCATCAATATATATATATATATATATATATATATATATATATATATATATATATATATATATATATATATATATATATATATATATATATATATATATATATATATATATATACAGGGTGTCCCTGGACTTCCTCTTTTCCTCTCGGGAATGTATAGATGGGGTCAAAATATCACCAGTACTTCATATAACTTTTTTTCCTAAAATCCTTCGTTACCAAGTAACGGGCCCTCGAAGTTACAAAATGAAAAATGTTTTTCTTTGATAACTTTTCAAGTGAATACTCAAAATCATCCAAATTTTGGTAATTGACTAAACAAATGAATTCCTTCGATGAGCTTTCATGCAGGAGTCAGTTGTTCTGCTACAAAGTCAGGAACGGACTACCCCCGATGGTCCACACCCCAAAACTTTGAAATGACAGATATTTTTCAATATTTTTCAACAAATTAAGGTTACTTGGACAATTTTATGAATAAAAGTACTTGTGTGGAAAGTCGATCGGAGCAACGAGTCTTGATAAAAATGTAGTTTCACTCGACAACATCAAACCCGCTCGTCCACCATTATTTGAAATGAATAATTATCAAAGCAGAAATAATAATGATAACGTTAATTCAACAACATTAATCCTGAGATGTCTACCATTATTCGAAAATATTAGTTTTTAAGGAAAATGGAAATGATAGGTAAAATGTTCATAACGAATTTTTATAATGCAAACACGTTTAACTAACGAAACTCAAGAGCCTCAAGAGCAAACAGAAATGAAAAATCCGCTACAGAAACTGCTCGATATGACCACCTTCTCTCTCTATACATTTTCTTAGTCTGCGAAGACACCCTCTCTGTACTTGAAATAGCATTCCAGGGTCGTTTCGTATGGCTTCACAATGTAATGTTATTCTATTCAACAATGCATCTCTTGTGTGAATAGGTGTAGCGTAAACAAGGCTTTTTAGATGCCCCCACAGAAAGAAATCCAATGGATTTATATCCGGAGACCGCGATGGCCATGAATATGGCCCACCTCTACCAATCCATCTATTGTGGAAAATATGGTTCAGATGGTCACTCACAATCAAACTAAAATGAGGAGGAGCGCCATCATGCATAAACCACATATCTCTTCGGGTTTGCAATGGAACATGTTCCAAAAGTCCATTCAAATCGTTCTGAATGAACTCCAAATAACGTTCTCCATTCAATCGGTCCTGTAGAACGAATGGTCCTATAAGATGGTTTCCTATGATACCAGCCCAAACATTCACGTTGAATTTCCGTTGGTGTTTGGTTTGCAATATCCCATGGGGATTTTATTCGGCCCATATATGGAGATTATGAGAGTTGATAACTCCATCTCTACTGAAACCTGCTTCATCAGTGAATAAAACTCGATTAATAAAAGTCATATCCTCTCTTTGCCTATCCATGAACCAATTGGCATATTTCAGTCGTGCTGGAAAATCTTGAGGTGTCATGGCATGTAACTTCTGGATGTGAAATGGGTGGAGCAGTTGTTCCCTAATTATTCTATGAATAGTGGACTTGGATGTATGGAACTGTTCTGATAGATTTCTGATGCTCATTGAAGGATCATCAGCGACGGCTTCCAAAATATTTTCCTCCAATACAACGGTACGTACAGTCCTAGGAGCGCCCTGACCACCTCCTTTTGGCAAAACTGTACCTACAATAATATCGAAATAAAACAACGTGCTCAAATTAATTATCAATTATTACATACCTGTCTCCCTCAAGCTGCGATCGACACGCTCGAATGTTTCTCTTGACGGTACCGTTCGATTGGGAAAATGCTCGGAATACAGACGACGAGCTTCTGCAGCATTACAAAATGCTCGTCCATAAAATACATGCATATCTGCATATTCATTGAATGTAAACTGTTCGGCCATATCAAAAAAATTCAAAATGTCCTATAGAATATTGACAATACAATGATAGTCATATGACAACGCACCACTCAACAAAACAAAATCTCATTCCAGTTTCTCATTTTTTATCAAAACTTTCTAAAAGATTTTTTTGTCAACATCTGTGAAAGAAATATTATTCCCTGGATATTTTTCACCTGATCATGTGCAGCCGTTTTTGTAGTTCATTCGTTTGCTTTTTATTAGTATAGTAAATATTTTTTCCGATGTGCGTTTTTTCAGCTAAATTTAGATTCGTGTTAAAGAATTTCTCCCATAAAATTATAATTATCAGTGAAACTCCTCAACAGTTCAGCTGTGAAGAAGAATTTGAAACATTCGAATGTTGAGTTTCATGAGATTCAGATAACTGATCAACACGAAACATGATTATTCCACACGTATTATGTACATACAAAATATGGAATGAATTCGATATTTCATAGTAGAGTAGCTTGTTAGTTTAAAAACACCACGAATCTACAGAACTTGATATTTCTTTTGAAAAAATATCTGCTATCACAAATTGGTTATAAATGTTGTTGAATTAACGTTATCATTATTATTTCTGCTTTGATAATTATTCATTTCAAATAATGGTGGACGAGCGGGTTTGATGTCGTCGAGTAGAACTACATTTTTATCAAGACTCGTTGCTCCGATCGACTTTCCACACGAGTACTTTTATTCATAAAATTGTCCAAGTAACCTTATTTTGTTGAAAAATATTGAAAATATCTGTCATTTCAAAGTTTTGGGGTGTGGACCATGGGGGGTAGTCCGTTCCTGACTTTGTATCAAAACAACTGACTCCTACATGAAAGCTCATCGACGGAATTCATTTGTTTAGTCAATTACCAAAATTTGGATGATTTTGAATATTCACTTGAAAAGTTATCAAAGAAAAACATTTTTCATTTTGTAACTTCGAGGGCCCGTAACTTGGTTACGAAGACTTTTAGGAAAAAAAGTTATATGAAGTACTGGTGATATTTTGACCCCATCTATACATTCCCGAGAGGAAAAGAGGAAGTCCAGGGACACTCTGTATATATATATATATATATATATATATATATATATATATATATATATATATCTTTTAGTGGTAAGGGGATGCGTACAGAATTTTTATAATACGACGATAAAACAGAATGCAATTCTTTACTGGTAGCTGTCAAATTTTTATTTGAGCCATAAAGACGCTCTTTCAGTAGTGGTTTTTGTCCAATTTTCAAACACATTCGCAATGAAGTATGATAATTATGAAAAATTGGATATGATAGTCATTTTATACAAACTGGAGAAGAAGCAGAAGCAGCAAGCAATTTGTATCACGAGAGGTATCCAGAGAGAAGACAACCTTTCAGAGACATTTCCGCAAGATTGCGACACAACCTAATTGATGATGGTCAATTTGAAAAGAAAAAGCCAAAATTATATGAATCAAATAGGGATAAGTAGGAATTGGAAAAAATAGTCATTTTAGGAGCTGTTGACAATAATCCCAAAACGTCAAAGCGAAATTTGAAAATATCAACATGCCTACCAAAAACTAACGTGAGGAGGATTCTGAAAAAACATAAATTCAAGCCAGACAGGACCAGAAAAGTTCATCAATTCAGACCAGGAGATTTTGAACGCCGCATGGCTTTTTGCCAGTGGTTCCTGGAAAGTTGTAAGCAAGTGCGTGATTTTTCGTTGAATTGTATTTGGACAGACGAAGCTTGTGTGAGCAGTGCCGGCATTTTCAACCGCTACAATTCTTATACAACAAAATCCTCATTCTATTGTGGAGCAGGAAAGTTAAGGAAGATTTGGATTTAGTGTGTTGGCAGGTGTTTTCAAGGATATAATTATCGGCCCGTTCATTTATAATGGCACATCTCAGAGGTATGTAGAAATTCCAAGGCAAAATATTGAACCCCTTGTTGATAAATTGGCACTAATGGAACTCAGGAAAACATTTTCTCAACGAGACGGGGCATCGCCTTACAACACTGCAATTGTCACCAATTTTTTGGCTGAAAATTTTCTTAATAATTGGGTAGCCAACCAAGGACCCAACCGTTGGCCGGGCAAGTCATCGGACCCATTTTATTTTTGAATTGCCAACCAATTCTATATACGAATTGAAACTCTCAGTGATGCAAAGTTTTGCTTCTCACTTCTACTGAATTAGTGATACACTGTTTGGAACCTTTGGTGTAGTAATGAATATTACTGGATCTTCCTCTTGAAGATGATCACTTGGAGATCGAAACACGTGTCGAGGTGTTAAATTAACGGTTTGGTATTGGGAAAAAAATCCAGTAATATTCATTATTGAACTCATTGATTCGGCAAATAACGTTCAGAAAAGGTGTCGCCTGTATGTAAGAGAAGCTGGTAGATATTTCGAACACATTCTCTGAAGAAATATATTTTATTGTTTGTTCATTATCAAGTTTCATTTATTAGCAGTATACACGGTATGAATTGTTATCAGTTTTATTGAACCTATGCGTTTTGATTATTGCTGTGAAAAGCTTTCTCAACATTTGATTGCTACTAATGAATAATTTCTTTTTGTTTTATCGCCGGCGCCGCGTCGTCCAAAGACTTCTTGATCAAATTGTGCGTTTCAAAGTCTACATGTAAAAACATAAAAGCTCTGTATTTCAAAGATGACTTTAACAAACCATCAAGTGTGCTACATTTTTGGAAGGGGAATTTTAAGCTCTTTGAAATATGCAGAAATATACAGGTTGTCTCATTAAAAAAGTTTTTTATACCATTGAATTCTAAGTAAAATGTTTTCATAGAAACAAGAAATTTTTGGCAGGAAAAAAGTTACAGCAACTTTTCAAAAATGCACATTTTCGAAAAACATGCTCAGAAACGATGATAGATATTGATATATGGTTTTCACCATTTGTCATAAAATTTGACCCTCAGACACAACCATCAGTTTTCATCTATCCAGTTCGAAAACAGGAGTTTCCCTTTGAAAATGTCCAATTAAGCCCAAGAATAAATATTTTTCAGTGATGCTTAGGGTTGAATTTTTTTTCTGAAATCAGGCGGTTATTTTCCAATTCATATATTATGTAACAAAAATATGTAAGTTTGCTTGCTATTATTTTCGTTTCTTTCAAGTTGATAAGTAAAATGATGAGTAGAATTATTCCATTGGGAAGTATTTTATCACCTCGAATACATATCGAAAACAATTATTTATCGAATGTTTCTGCAGTGAAATAACGACAATAATTTTGACTACTGACATCTTCTATTCTTTAACTACCCTTCATTTCTTAAATTTAAGTTAGTTATCAATACCACCCTATTTGTCGGTTAATAACAAAATATCGACTTTTCAAAAAATTTAACACCAGTGATATTTCAACTGTTAAACAGTGTCAATTTGTTTTATTTAGGTTTTGAAAAAAAACCACCATGTACCACTTTTTTTTTCAGCATCCGAACAACAATGTGAATACGAAGGTCTGCAATGCTTGGATGAAAAATATCATCAGATAGCTGTTTTGAAAGCCTCCTGGTCAAGTAGAAATGGACTTGTGTGCGGTTGTCTGCCAAGTTGCACAGAAATTGAATTATCCGTTATAAGGGATGATAAAACAGGGTAATAACAAGTTCAAAAATATGTTAAGTCCTAATTATTATATCAATTATTTTCTAGCACTGTACATGAATACGCTACTGTGGAATTCTCCCTAGAAAAATTGCCAACTGAAATGTTCAAGAGAAAAGTTGTTCGAGGAAAACTTGATTTAGTCGGTGAGAAATTGGCAATATGAAAATGTCACATAAGAGAATATGTGCAAAATGTTCAATTCATATGAAATATTTGGACGTTCTTAATAATTAATATTCAGGGGGTATCTGCTCTCTGGACAAAATGTCGACTCATTGAAAATGTACTATTCTGAAATTAATTTACTGAATTAGTAAACTAGAGTATTACCGTTCTCAGATCTGATAAATTTTTAGCCAGTATAAACCCGAAACTCACCACTCAAACTGCAAATTCTTCCGAAATAATTTATCTTTAACATTTTGATCAATATCATAGGCTTTCGACTCATGCATTTTTCGGAAAACGTATTATTGGCAATTCAAAGTTACATATCTTTCAAACTATTGAACGTATTTTTGGAAACAAAGAAGCAATGGATAGGTCAGCTGCGATTGAGGAGATGAAGTATTTGCAATAGTTTCTAGGTGGAAACTCGTCACTCTCACAAATAAACGAATAATTGTTTCCCTGACAAGTTCTGCCTTGCAGTGCGCCCATTCTGTATATAGGAAAAATATCCAAAGGTCAATGAGAAAACTTTGATTTCACCCACAAAAAATGACATTCGATCAATATTTGTGAATATTCACACATTTTCACTGTATAATTAGAAAGATGATCTCTTCTGACATTTAGTATATTTGATAGTCGTTTTTCTGAATATACGTCTGAATTTTTCATTTTGCACGATAAAACAGATACTGTCACGTGACAATTTTGAATTTGTGGAAATTACATTATATTCTGTTTTGGGGAAAAAATCTGGGTTATCAGATCATCTCAATCCAAAAGTGTATAACTTGAAGATCTGTTTTATCCTTCGACCACCTCACCCATATATCATTTGAGATATACTAGTGGGCAAGTTTTTTTTTCATCAGGTGTGTGTGTGTGTGTGTGTGTGTGCGCGCATGTGAGTGTGCGTGTGAGTGTGCGTGTGTGTGTGTGTGTGTGTGAGAGAGAATGCACGGTAAAGGGTTTCATCATGTGCTTGTCTGTGTACAAACATACGTCTGCATACTTCGAAGGTCCTCCAAGTACTGAATGATCCATTGGTGTGAGATCACCAAGTTAGTAGTGGTGTGACGTCACAGCAGCAATCGTTCAACGGTAAGAGAGCGAGATGTTCACTCCACGACGTGTGGCTGAGTAATGCGTATTCATCGGTGTGTCCTCACCTCCCTCGATGCGGTGAAGGCTGTGACGTAACGCATCGCTCTAGTCTCGCTGTCAATGGTGACGCGCAGGTGGCGAGGACTGTGTTAACGTCTGCCCTCTACGAGAGCGCAACGATCACTGTCTGTTCGTATCGACATATGTTAACGCATCCAGCTGGGAGGTAGGCTTGGCTGTGACGTCAGGCATCTCTAGTGGGTAGCAACTAGCAATGTGAACCTTTCACGGTTTCATGGTGGGGGTGACTCGCGCTGTTTAACATAAAAGAAATGCCTGGCACACTATGAAATCAGTAGAGGAATATATCTGCAGCAGTTAGCAATTGGTAGAGTGTTATTCAGTTCGTAATAGAAGGAAGACGGTGAGTGTATCTTTCTGTTGGAAATTGTTTATATTCTCATAC